>NC_087219.1:51321451-51358951 GCF_015104395.2 Macrobrachium nipponense | reverse complement strand
GTCCAGCTTCTGTAAGGAAGAGAATTTCATTAGATTTTGGATCCTCGAGGCGTTCAGATCACTCTCTCTCTCTCTCTCTCTCTCTCTCTCTCTCTCTCTCTCTCCCTCTCTCTCCATCGCATAGCACTTTTGATCTTGAAGTAACGTAACGATTTCATACTTATAAACTGGTCACTCGTAATTTGTAAATTTCAGACTTGATATTTCTTAGAGTTTATTTAGTGTTATTTAGTGTTTTTGTGGAATCTGAACAAACATTGTTATTGTAACAGCGCCTGGTTTTTGTGAAAGTGTAAAACAAGGCTGCAGCAAAGAAAGAAGTTGGTATACCAAAAAGGTAAAGTGTGTTATATTTTTTATTAGTTGCAACTAATATCTAATGGTTATGATGGTTTGGTAAGAAACTAATAACTGATAGGAACAGTGGTTTGGTAAAAACTGATGGTTACAATGTTTTGAGTGAAAAGATTTACCACTTTACACATTGCAAATTTTTGTGTTTTGTGTTTGCTTCATTTTGTGCATTTTTTCATTTTCTTGTTGAAGTGTGCCTTTTTATTTTGATACTGTCCACATTTTTCTGTATTTTCATTTACATTCACAATTTAATTGACTTAGTTATTTTCATTGCTTAATCATTACACATTTAATTAAATTTAACAATTGTGAATTAATTTGCATTTACTTAGAATTCTTTTCAAGTTTTATTATTGTTTAGCACTTGTGAAATAATTTCTAATTTCCATTATTGCCTAACACTTTTGAATTTTGATTGAATTAATTTTCTTGAATTTTGTGATATATTAATTTTGATTTAATTTTACTTAATTTGAGTCAAGAATTAATTAAACTTTACTTTGTTTTCAAGTAACGGTAATTTTCCCTGATATTGTGAATTTCACTTATAAATTTTGAGTTTCATAATAAATTTTTGTATTTAAAATTCTTATAAGTATTTCATTTCTAACCAGTATATTTGCATTTGATTATATTGATGTTAGGTAGAAACATAGAGTGGTAATTGATCTGCTTTCCTTCAATTTACTTGAAGTGACTTAGAACCAGGGAAGCACTTAGACTTCTAAAATCAGGGAAATACTTAGACGTTTAAAGTTGTTGATGGAGTGATGCCCTTTGATTAATTTAATTACTTACAAGATTACCTCACACCTGTTTTGATGAACTTAGTCTGATTTTCTGTAATACTGGTAAGTTGTTAAGGGATCACTGTTGCCTTTAGAGTATTCAGTCGTTTAATACCTGTGATGAGGGTTCAGGTATTTGGCTTTTGTGAGGTAACAATAAATGAATGGTAAGTGTAGTAACCAGATACTTGGCACTTCGTAACATATATATATATATATATATATATATAATATATATATATATATATATATATATATATATGTAAGTAGCCCCATGAAAGGAGAAAAATTAAAGACCAGGTACCAAGCGCTTTCATGTATTGTACCCCAAAGAAGTGGTGTACGCAATACACGAAAGCGCTATTGCTGGTCTTTAATTTTTCACCTTTCATGTGGCTATTTACGTACATATTTGTCACGTGCTGTTCGGTGACTTATTGCTGATAGTATATATATATATATATATATATATATATATATATATATATATATATATATATATACATATATATACACAGTACGAAGTAATAGATCACAGGGGAATTTTTATGATTTATAAGAAAGCTAAAATTTTGCAAAAATCGTATTTTTGCAGCTGCCTAAACGTACGACGTCACAACTTTTTAAAACACAAGCTGTGCTCCCAACAGTACAATTACACAGCTACTATAGTAGATAAACAATACCCGTGTATCTGATGTCTAGGCCAGTCCCTTACGACGTTCCTGATTGGCTGTTGATAAGCCAATCACAGAGCTGGAAACTCTCATTCTCCCTCGAGAGTTCATATAGGCAGGATGTATGTTCCACCTCTTTTGAAAGATGCATCCCTCAGGAGAGGTGGAACATACATCCTGCCTATGTGACCTCTCGAGAGAGACTGAGAGTTTCCAGCCCCGTGATTGGCTTATCAACAGCCAATCAGGAGCGTCGTAAGGGACTGGCCTAGACATCAGATGCACGGTTGATGTGAATCTACTACAGTGGTACGCTTGTTTCTTTCTTTCTTTCTTTATTTTTTACTTCTTAATTAATAGACGTATAACTTTACAGGTTTGTGCCTGGGTGTCAGGGGTGCTTGCGACGAACCAAAAAAACCGTCAAGTGATTATTGAGAAACTATACAATTATCAATAAATGGGAAGATATGCGAGTCATCAGCAGCCCTGCCTGGTTTCCCCTGGTCCTCGGTAGGGTAGAGAGAGCGCTTGGCCTGGCGGCGAAGCGTGACCACAATTTTGAAGAAAATAACTCGGTGCTCTTTGACTCAATGACAACACACTAACTTTACTCCAACCATTCATCTCATATCGTCCTTATTTCTCAAACAAAGATTAAGTATATCTTAGTTCAACCAGACCTCTTCTTCTTCCCAGCTGGTTCCCATTTTTATATGGGGTCGCCGTTTCGGATAAGCGGGTTCTATCTATTTCTATCCTGCGCTTCTACCTCATCAATCCCCTTCTCATGTATAAGTCTTCTCTCACACAGTGCCTCCATCTCTTTCTTGGTCTCCCTCTTCTTCTTCTTCCTTGAACCTCCATCCCCATAGTATGTCTCCCAGCATGGTCCTCATCTCTCCAAAACATGTGTCCATACCATCTCAGCCTCCCCTCCTCCGCTTTATTTGATACTTCCACCACCTTAGTCGACCCCCTTATGTAGTCATTTCTGATCCTATCCCCTTTTGTCACCCCAGACATCCACCTGAGCATTCTCATTTCTGCCACATCCATCTTCTTCTGGCCCGAACGATTAGATTTTTTTATGTGGCTAGGAATCAATCGGTTACCTAGTAACAGGACCTACAGCTTATTGTGGGATCCGAACCACATTATTTCGAGAAATGAATTTCTAATCACCAGAAATAAATTCCTTTGATTCAACGTTGACGGAGCAGGGAGTCGAACTCCCGACTTCCGAATCGGTAGACGAACGCATAAACCACTTGTCCGACTAGGAGTTAAAATGTGTTGCTCATACAAATAATATGTACTTTATGTATAGTGCAGGCAATGTAGCGCCCTCTAACTTGGTCGATTGATAAACAAGGATGATAAGAGTTGAAGGGTTGGAATACATTAAGTCAGAGCACTCAATTAATATCTTCAAAATTACACTGACGCTCCGCAGTCCCAAGCGCTCTCTCTACCCTAGGTAGGACCAGGGGAAATCAGGCAGTGGCTGCTGATGACAAGCATGTCTTCCCATTTATTCATTATTATAATTTCTCAATTATTCATTGACATTTTTTTTGGCTCGTCGCAGGCACCATCGACGACTCGATAATAAAATAAATAATAACTCATTTCGTAAATTAAAAAAAATGCGTGTTTCACTAATATAGGTGGATATAAGCAGCACGGTTGGTTTTTTTTTTTTTTTTAATAAAAAAATTAAATTAGTGATTTATTTGATTTTGTATTTATTTTATTTTTTTATTTATTTGGATTTTTGATTTGTTAAATGTTTTTTCGATCCTTTTTTTCTCCTCAAAATGTATTTGATGACAGAATTACTATTGATTTATCTTTTAAGTTTCTAGTTCTGGCCGAAAGTATGTAGTACTTGGAATTCTTTTTTTTATATATAAATAAATAGATGCAGCACAGTTATGCTTAAGTTTTTATTAACCTCCAAACCCTATTTTCCCAATTTGTTTGCTTTCAAATAAAAAAAAATTAAAAAGATTTTTAAAAAATCAATTATTTAATTACTTGATTGTTTGTTTGTTTGTATGGTGCTTTTACGTTGCATGGAACCAGTGGTTATTCAGCAACGGGACCAACGGCTTTATTTAGTGACTTCTGAACCACGTCGACAGTGAACTTCTATCACCAGAAATACACATCTCTCACTCCTCAATGGAATGGCCGAGAATCGAACCCGCGACCACCGAGGTGGGACGCTCAATACCATACCAACCACGCCGCTGAGGCGGTATTTAATTACTTGATTAAATCAGTTTAATCGTTGCGTACCCTGATAAGCAGTCACATAAATTGATCAAAGCTAGGATCGCCATGCCCCAGAACAATGCCAGACTACTGGTCCGTTCCACAGCCTCACAGAAAGGGAAATGAAACACACACATCGCCTCAAAACTCGTGCAATGAAAGCGCAACTGTCAAATTTCTCTGCTGGATTGTCACACTAATCGAAGGTGACCAAAAAAGGAAAGCCTTCTACTGAGATCTAGCTCATCATTGCTGGTCACAGCTGGTAAAACACGCCATAATTAGCTGAAACAAGGCGTGATCCGACCTCCAGCTTACTCAGGGCAACAGTGCATTGTTTCACCAAGGAATATTAAAATAAATACATTATATTCTATTGGAAATAATTATTCTGTACAGTTTAACATGCACGTTATTTATTTTCTACATTTTCATTCTAATAAATAAATATCCTAAAATTCATTGTCTTTATCTCAACGCGAAAGACCTTTTTCAGACCTTTTTTGGCTTTTCCATAGGGCTTTCCTACCCCCCAGCGAGAACAACAGCAAGAATAACAACAACAACAAAGTAGGTTGTAGGCTTATTCCCCGAATAAGCGGAAATCTAAGGTAATTATACTCTGTTTCTTTCCATCTGTCCATCCGCCTGTGGTGTTTTTGTATGGTAACACTGCGTCCCGGGCTTTAGATAGTTACATTCAGCTTACATTCAACGATTTTAATAATATCCTATTTCGAATATTAACGGTGTAATTCGCATACAGTAAATTATTAAAACATTTTTCAGTTGCAAATGTACACCCAGATATCCTTTTATTTACCTTAAACTTACAAATAGCGTAACTATCTAAAGCCCGGGACGCAGTGTTACCATACAAAAACACCACCGGCGGATGGACAGATGAAAAAAAAAAAAAAAAAAAAAAAAAGTATAGATAATAAACAATACTCTCTTCAGATCTATGAAGTTTCATCAACACTCCACCCTAACTTTCAGAGCAAAATGAACAAATGTTACATAAACAAATATTTTCTAAACATTGTGAAAATATAAACCTTCTTCCATAACAGCATAAATGAATTATAATTCTCATATACTGTGGAAAAAAATCTTCATGGTGACGGTAAATGCAAATATTGTAAAAATATTAAAGATATATAAATAAACACCAAGCACGCACGGTGTACCCTGGAGTGGATTCGAAATTGGCTCATCAGTGAAAACAGGGATTCCTCACAATCCCAGTCGGATTTCTCATACTAAGAATTCCATCCCATTCATTTTAGTTTCATGGAAGACAAGATGAATGCATCCAACCCAGTATTATCTGCGTTACTGTAGTATAAAAATGTTCAAGAAAAAAAAATCGCAGTTCGTTGTACTGATATCAGATACATTTTTCTTCAAGGAAAACAGCCCTCAATTTAATGTTATTGATTTATAGATTTCTGGCATAATGCCAAGCACTGAGGCAACTAAGGCCATTCAGCGCTAAAAGGGAATTGGACAGTGACAAGGTTTGAAAAGCGTAACAGAAGGAAAAATCTCGCAGTTGCATTATGAATCGTTACGAGAGGGTGTTGAGCAAGATGGAGGAAAGAGAGTGTGAACGGAGGTACAGTAAAAGGAATGAAAGTAGTTGCAGCTAGGGGCCGAAGGGACGCTGCAAAGAACCTTAAGTAATGCCTACAGTGCACCGCATGAGGTTCACTGACGGCACCACCCCCATACAAGGTCAATTTAATGTGGTCAAAGACTGAAGATGGGAATGGGTGTACAAAACATCAGAGCAGAGGGTACGAGGTATCATTTTAAATTCAATGTTTAACAGTATAACAGTTACTATAGTAGATTCCCTTCAACCGCGCATTTGATGTGTAGGCCAGTCCCTTACGACGCTCCTGACTGGCTGTTGATAAACCAATCACGAGGCTGGAAACTCTCAGTCTCTCTCGATAGTTCACATGGGTAGGATCTATGTTCCACCTCTCCTGAGGTTTGTAAGAGTAACTGTTACTCTTACAAACATTGAATTTAAAATGATACCTCGTACCCCCTGCTCTGATGTTTTATGCGCCCATTCCCTGGGGGTACCTCAGCGAGCCCACCGACCCCATGACCTGTCTGTGTCCCATATAATGAGCATTCTGACCCCACTTGGGGTTCCGACCGCTGATTTGGGAACCCCTGACCTAGGGTCTCGAAGCTTGGACAAAGGTCATTTAAAGTTGCATCCTGGTCTCGGGCTGGAGGACGGCAAATGTAAACTTGCAACTCACACTCCGAGACCAGCGTTATTACACAAAGAAAATTAGACTTATGACGACTAGAATGCAATGTTTGTCTTTAGAGGAATAGAACATGAAATTTAGGCCACAATCCAAGCGCTGAGGCCTATGAGGTCATTCAGTGCTGAATGTTGCATCCTCAAATAAGGGCCAGTTTCGAAAGAAAAAATAGATTAAATGATAAATAATAATAGTTTTAAGAGTATATATATATATATATATATATCATTTAATTGGGGTCGCTCTGAACAGGTGAAAGTGCTGAATGGGGTCGTACTAATTCCTACTCTAGGTATTGGCCCAAGGTCGAGAGTACGTCATCTACGAAACTACGCATAAGATTGAACGGATGGACAACTGCTGTAATGTAGGCAAACATCTTTTCAATCATATCGTGGGCTCTCGCGATGGCTATTACGAGTTAGACCTTCCCATTAGTCTTTCTTCTTTCTCGATCAAATTTTCGTGAGCTAAGACTTTTTCTCGATCAAATTTTCGTGAGGTAAGACTTTTTAAAAGTCCTATCACGATTCTCCCGGTCTGCTGCCTTATGGTCTTACCCAGGGTTAGAGAAGGCGGCATTGTATAGCACTTCAGGAGAGAAAGAGATGTTCACATACGTAGCTCATAAAATTAAAGATCGTGGTTTCATATTCAACTTTTCTGCCTATTAACAATTTTAGCACACTGAAGAGGATACTTTTCCGTTCGAGTCCAGTAACTTTAACTGGGAAAAATGGAAATTAAAGTCTTGCCTCCAAAAACCTTCTCCTTTCCTTGGCGAGCGAGAGGCCCGATGGCGAGCGAGGAAGAAAAATCGCGAGTGAAGGATATTATTCCTCCTGATGGGACGGGCATCTTTAACTAACCGCCCCGATCCCAGAGCTTTTGCTTCTTGTTTTCACAGCGAAGATGCTGAGAGATCTGGAGATTAACATTTCCACATCACCCCAAACATCTCAAGACTGATTCTGAAGTAAAGGAGGCCGCTGGATCCTGAGATGAATTACCCGGAGGCTACTGCCAACGCTCGTAGGTACTTCGGTAATCATAAGAATCTCTAGCTGGTTCCGATGAAGCAATAAGCAAACAAGCCGTGCAAAATATACTCTTCAAATGTTTGGCATCGTTTCTCACTTTAATGAAGCACTTAACAATCAAATATTCTGACGACTTTAACTGACAAACAAACGTAAGAACACCACAACAGTCAGATATGAACCTAAACCTACTGCATTAATACTATAAATAGCAGAGCTACCTACTATAGCTGGTTCACTTAAGGTAGATTCTTGGGTGAGCCTGAAGCCTACGAGACGTTTGTTTGGCGGCCGCTGATTGGCTGGGAGCTGCCTACCTCCCGGTACTAGCCAATCAGCGACCGCCAAACAAACGTCTCGTAAGCATATAGGGCTCATCCAAGAATCTACCGTAAGTGAAACAGCTATAGACACCTATTTAGAAGGGACGCTATTGGATGAAAAGAAGACGGCTGTATCTGCGCTTCTTGCGTTCGAAAAAGTTGGTGGAAAACGACAGCCTCACAAAAAGAAGCTCTCAGATTTCCTCAGATGTCCGTCCCAGCAAAGCATCACTTGGAGAAAAAATACGCGCCCCCTTCCCTATGCGCCACTCTCCTTCTTTCTAAAACTTCAACCCCACCAATCGAGTAATCTTGGTCTTCCTCACCTGTTTGCGCTCAATACATTACCTAGAATTAGTTGGGGAAAAACTCTCTATCGCGAGAGTATATATTATAATGTTCTAAGGGGTCCACAATAATAAAAAATTGTTGCGAGTTCGTGTATAATTTTAAACCCCTTTACAAAAAGCTTTCGGACCCTTCCCTGGGTTCATCTTCAGGGAAGGGTTCGACAGCTTTTTTGTAAATGATTTTAAAATTATACACGAACTCGCAACAATTTTTTATTATTGTGAACCCCTTAGAACATTACCTAGAATATTTGACCTTAGCTTCCCTATGCTTGCTCCTCTGAATGATCAAAATATTCATCCCATTTTTACCAAAAGTGCCTTATCCATAATTTATCAGTGTTTACCACTTTTACATGTCACCCTTCACAAAGAATTTCCAGGAATTCCACATCAGCAGTTTTCACACTTTTTTTCCTCGCATATTCAGTAATTCCTTTACACACTATCTTTCCTCCCAACCCCACTTTGATATGCTATAATACTCCAAGACTTGTGAAGCTCCAATGTCCTTTCTCGCCTCTTACTAATTCTGAATCTCCTAATTACCATTTTTCATTAAGTCTATAGGTTTAGCTAAAATTCATTATCAACACAAAAACTTCTGCAAGATCAATTAATTCGACACATACCAAGAATGATATTCCAACCCCTTCTACTGAGTCAAAAAGAGGGAGAAAGATTAACTTCAGTTAATCTTTCCAATTCAATATAATGTTGTATTAGTTGGAGTATATCTTTATCCCACTCTTGGAGAAGAGGTGCAAAAGTCCAAGTGATTTTTTTCTTTTACCTTTGATGCAGGTTTGAATTCGGAGTAGATGTTTAAACAGCCTTAATATCGATATTTCCAAGACTAAGTACGAACAGAGTCTTCTGTGCATACATACTATACACACCCGCACGCAAAAAACAAAAAATCATACTAAATTATAGATATATATATATATATAAGATATATATATATATATATATGTGTGTGTGGTGGTGTTGTGTGTGTGTGTGTGTTGTGTGTGTGTGATTGTAATTGTTCCACTCTCTCTCTCTCTCTCTATACACACACACACACACACACACACACACATATATATATATATATATATATATATATATATATATATATATATATATATACTTGTGTGTATGCACGCACGTACACGTACAACGCCTTTAAAGGAAAAAAAAAACGACGCGTACGCACGCAACCAAAACACACACACACACACACACTCACACACAGAAAAAAAAAAAAAGAGAAATAACCAAAAGCGAAAACGTGGCCGCCGGACATCCCCCACAGAACTCAAACACCCGGTGCATTCGAATAAAGGCGAAATCAAGTCGCACTCTCGGAGAGAGAGAGAGAGAGAGAGAGAGAGAGAGAGAGAGAGAGAGAGAGACTCAACAATCGGCGTGATCGCTGGTATACGCGAACGAGCAATGATGAGCGAGCAACAGCAGTACCAGCGAACATACTTTGACTCTGCAGCGAACGAACCACCATCCAGCCGAGCGGGATTACGGTTTCATAAGGTCATTGCACATAGGTACAGGGCGGCCGCAGTGGCGATAGTACTACTATTTTTCATTTTCGGATTTCCCAGCGCGGAACCCCAATGCCAGTTAATCTAATATACACGAAATGCAATGAAATCATTAAGTGGAAGCCATCATATTTTACTATGGCCGCTTTACAAATTTTTTTTTTTTTTAGCTTTTTTATTTTTATTTTTCAGGAGTATTTAATGCCTAAAGGGGAGACATTGTTCGTTAACATGGCGCTTCCAACACGATTCGACATCAAACGTGCACAATAATAATCGCAATGAAGTTGATGGATTTCATTTAGCGGTTTATCGTGTTTGCATTTTGTGGCGGCCGAACTCATTCCCGCTGGTAATGGCGTCTTTTTTTATTGAAATTATATCCATATATTTCGACAGCCTCTCTCTCTCACTATCTCTCTATCTCTCTCTCTCTCCGCTAATTAATAAAACTCTCACCTGGAATCCCATTTATACTCATTTATTATCTCTCTCTCTCTCTCTCTCTCTCTCTCTCTCTCTCTCCGCTAATTAATAAAACTCTCACCTGGAATCCCATTTATACTCATTTATTATCGTGTAGCGAACGCATTCAATTCTGACCGCTCACGTACTCGGTGACCGTCCATCACTCCGGGCCAAATACGCGCGCAGCAAATATTCTTCTGACTTTTGTTTACAAATGGCAAATGCCGTCCATAATCGGTAACATATGTGCCGGGGTGATTTAACCACGAACAGCAGCTCATCGCCACGTGAAAATACTCATTACCTATTCAGGCCACAATTTCCCAACACCGATCAATATTCTCACGTCAAAAGAACTTCTATTTGTTAGTTATTGCTCAGGTAAACATAGACGCCAACTATTAATCATGCCAAGTGCACTTGCTGTCCCCACGACCACTCGTATCTATCATTTTTAGTTTTCTGGAAGAGAAAACTATTGAGATGGCCATTTGTCTGTCCGTACCGTCTGTGCACTTTTTCTGTCCGCCCTCAGATCTTAAAAACTACCAAGGTTCAAGGGTTCCGAATTTGCAAGTTGATCATCTACCCTCTAATCATCGAACATACCAAATTGTAGCCCTCTAGCATCAGTAGGTTTTCTTTTACTTAAGGTTTAAGTTAGCCATGATCGTGCGTCTGGACAACGCTGACAACCACCGGGCCGTGGCTCAGAGTTTCATGTTGTATACGTTGTACAGAAAATTCGATGGTGTCGCAGAAACTTCGGCGCATATTTTAATACAACACCACTCTATCGGTCGCGATGCTTCCTCTGACATGTTAAAACTGTTGCTTCGTATAACAAAACATGGTAATCCAATCCGCATTTGCGTACGCGAACATTACCCGGTTCAAACGATCGTCTATGGTTTCACCTTAAGACTATAAGTCACTATATAGACTAATAGTACCGACAGCAGTTGATTCTATCCTTCCGGTACACGTTCCATAAGCCTCCAATTCATGAATCCCAGTTATTCTATACGTTTACTTAAACTGCATCATCAAGAAAAGTATAAACTTAATTTAGATTTGAATTAAAGGGCAGATGGTCGGAGGAGGACGTGATATCTATGCGGAATCAGATTCATGGAATGACGAGGGATCTTGACGAGCTCAGTTTTTATTTATTTATATATTCATTTTTCAGACGAGGCCAATATAGATCACACTATAGATCGATGGTGAGGGCGGGGGTGAGTGAGCAAGAGGTCCTGGATGAACCTGGAGAAGTAGTTAAAGCCAAGGACCTCTGTAGGATTTCACATCATGTCTTTCTGAGCTTTCACTTCCACATATCTCCACTCATCTCTAGCCTCCTGTCTCATAGTTCTATTCTAAGTGTGGCTATTTCAACTCTTTGGTCCCACGGATGCCCAACTGACATAATCACGTACTATTCTCCCAGGGGTCGTGCGAAGGACAATTCCAAGACGACTCTGTATTTTCACTTCCACAAATCTCCACTCATCACTAGCCTCCTGTGTCTCACAATTCTCTTTTAAGCCTGGGTATTTCAACTCATAGGTGGCCATGGATGCCCGGCTGACATGATTACGTAAATTCTCCCAGGGGTTGTGCGAGGGAAATTTCCATGCATTTCTATGCATTTCATTATTTCGTTACATATGGAACTTCCGTATTATTGATAGTCATATCTTGCCACCTATTTCCAAAATATACTTCTAAAAGGTTTCCTCACAAATCAACCAAATCTGTTGTATATATTTTTCACTATAATACTATGATTCGCCTCTCTCTCTCTCTCACACACACACACACACACACACACACACACACACACATATATAATATATATATATATATATATATATATATATATAATTATGTGTGTGTGCACATCGAGTTACAAATGACCTTTAATATCGAATTCGCTCTACCTCGGAATTAAAATATTTTCATATATGTTAGCCGAAGGGGAATTTTTCAGTTGATAATAATTTCGTCCTCTCGGGGGTTCGAACCATAATCAGCACAAGTAGTAAACTGATATGTAGTCCTAATATAAAAAATCAATTAATATTCGTCATCTACATTGATCCGTATCAATTAATAAGGGAGAAAAATTCCGACACACCCAAAGTAAACGATGACTGAAGCACCTACTAGGCCATTCTCGAACACAAGCACGGACCCAATTTTCACCAAGCGATGATGCCAACGTTCGCATGAGTGGCAGACTCTGGCATACCTTTTTCAAGTACCGCGATGGCTCTGAAATGCAATTACCTACACGACGACGGGTAGGAGAGATGCCCACGGGCACGAGAAAGTACTGACGAAGACGCGGGCCAAGACGTGGAGAATCAGGCAGAAAATATGTACCATAGACAAGAGAAAAACAGTTGCTATTAGATAATCTGGCCTTATTCCACCATGGGCTCTTATATGGGTACCTACAAGTATATATATACAGAATCTACTGGTCACACTTATATGGGTTCCTACACGTATTTGTATACAGAATCTACTGGTCACCTTTTAGCAGATATATATGTAAATGTAACAGCCATAATAATCTCTCAACTTCTCCAATTCTTAGAGCTTTTTGGATACGGATGTCACTACACAGTCCATGGTCAAAATGCAAGAGTGGAAAGAAATTCTGACGTCCACAGTAGGATTCGAACTCACGTCCGGAGTATTTGAGGTTTCGTCGTGACAAGCGTATCCCAAAAAATTGTGAAGAATTAGAGTCAGTTAAGAGACCACTGTAGTTATCAAAGTTGCATATGGTAGTCCCTGAGTGAGAAAAGCCGATTTAAAAGATAAAAAAAGATCAATAAGGATAATGCTGCTTAACCGAATATCTATCTATTATCATTGTTTCGGTAGACGGAACCTTTTCACATGGAACAAGCACACATGGGCCACTGACTTGAAATTCAATCTTCCAAAGAATGTTGGATTCAACATCCCACTGCAGATCTCATAATGCAGCCGTACCTGATCATGATACAGAACCTGTGATTTTTCATCAGATTGGGGGAAAAGCGAACCCACAACATCTGTGGCATGCCACGATGCTAACCACTTTACCAGCAGACCCGCAAAGGCTTGGTAACAAATAAGACATTCAATACATCTGAATCCGTAATCCCTGATTCCAACATAAACCCTTCCACCTGTAAGAAGGAGTCTGTCTCCTACTTAGGAAATAAACCCCACTCTTTATCAATTATCTCCCTCACTTTTCCTGGGGTAAAGAAGGATCATTCCTAGATAGTGACCCCTAAGGGTATGCCCGGAAAAACATAACCAAAGGACTGTAAATATCATCCAGATAATCCTCTTCCTTCTCACCGTTATTCCTGCATTAAGAGTTCGGTTGCCTGATGCGCCTTAAAACATCTGGCATGGTTTATTGTTTGGCAAAGGTGTTTTACGACCGCATGCCCTTGCTGTCATCAACACAGTCATTGGCGGTGGGCCTCGCCTTTGCTGCCTTGCAGTCTTACTTTTTAGTCAAAGGCGAGGCCCAACGCCAATAACTGGAAACTGCTGCCTTGCAGGTGAACTTTTTAGTCAGTTTCCAGTTATTGGAGGTGGTCCTAGCCTATTACTAGAAAGTAAGACTGCAAGGCACCAGTTTCCACAGTTATTGGCGGTGGGCCTAGCCTTTGACTAAAAAGTAAGACTGCAAGGCAGCAGCTGTCCTTTTAGTTCGCCTTTTACGACACGCAGGACCTACGGTGGTAGTATTCTTACACCTGCACCAAGCGGCATGTAAATATCATCAAGATAATGATCCAAAAGAAATATTAGTCCTAAATAACGACCTCCGAACTTTGCTGGGGGTCACTATCAAGAGAAGATCCGTAAAGAATCTGAAATTTAACTGATTCTTGATTCAGAAATCATATTCTTTTACTGCAAGGACGGATGTGTTACACAGCATAAATATACTAATGATTAGAATCAACATTTTTGATCATGGGAAAAGGATTCTTGGAAGTGAGGCGGGGACCATGACCTATAAACTTGTTTTCCGTCCCTTGCCTAATCATTTTTATTGCTATTTAATTGATAATATTTTATTGATAATAGCAGCCTATATATCATCAATACACTATTATTAGAACACTGACTTCTGTCATTTATGGATATTCGGTGCAGCGCAAGATTGCAAATTTCTATGGATAATAATAATAACAATAATAATATTTTGGTAAAAGACCCTCTTTTAGGCAAATTCTGTTAATTAAAGAGAATGGCAGAATTAAGCAAGTTGATTTTATAATTGTTTTTTTCTATTTTTCTTATTATCCGCCTCTCTATCTCAGCGATATTTCTGAGTAACTGGCCAATATTGCTATTGGGAATTTCTAAAAATGATAAAAATGTTGAAGGCGATCTTTTATTTTATTAAAACAGGATCTCAGGTCCAGGTCAAGCAGGGGTCGTCATCAGTGCAGGTATTATATTCCGTAGGCGTAGTTTAATTCCAGGCCGGGGTCGTCTTTGGTATACAGCTGGTGTTGATGCTGGTATAGGTATAAGGTGGTATCACATGACGTTCCGACCTCCTCGCTTAATTCTGCCATTCTCTTGAACAGAATAATAGTAATAGAAAGAGGCTCCCTCCTCCGGACGACTACCAATCAAAATAAGTCTAAAATCTGTGCAAGCGCACTTGCTGGTGTATAAAAGGATTAAATGAACGTTGCACAGCTGCTATAGTAGATTCACATCACCCGTGCATCTGATGTCTAGGCCAGTCCCTTACGACGCTCCTGATTGGCTGTTGATAAACTCATGACAGGACAGGAAACTGTCAGTCTCTCTCGAGAGTTCATACAGGCAGGATGTATGTTCCAAATCTCCTGAGGGATACTTTTGAAAGACGTATATCCCTCAGGAGAGTTGGAACATACATCCTGCCTATGTGAACTCTCTCGAGAGACGGAGAGTTTCCAGCCCTGTGATTGGCTTATCAACAGCCAATCAGGAGCATCGAAAGGGACTGGCCTAGACATCAGTTGCACGGGTGATGTGAATCTAATATATTATACAATTTACCTGTTGCTACAAAGAATATTATTCTACAGACTGAGAAATGAAACTCATATAATAAAACCCAAGAGCATCTGACGTTGTTTGCCCGTTCCCACTAGGTGATAGTAAGGGAGACATGACACAGCCACCCACCTGCTGCAAACTGATTTGTCTGCTACGGGTGGGGGCGGGATTGGTACGGGAACGGGAGAGTCGGGGAAGCATCCAACCTCCTCCTGCAAAACTGTCTGGTTTGTTCGCCCCCCTCCCCTGACAGTAGGGGAGACATGATAGCCATCCACGCCCTGAAAACTGGATTGTCTGCCCCAGGTGGGGGCGTGGTTGGTAGGGGAACATGAGAGTAGGGGAGACATCCACCCTCCTCCTGCAAACCTGTTTGTCCATCTCAGGTGGGGCGGAGATGGTAGGGGAACAGGAGAGTAGGGGAGACATCCACCCTCCTCCTGCAAACCTGTTTGTCTGTCCCAGGTGGGGCGGGGTAGGTAAAGGAATGGGCGGCTATGGGGAGACATCCACCATCCTCCTACAAACCTGCTTATCCGCCCCAGTTGGGGGTGGTATAGGTAGGGGATCAGGAGGGTGGGGGAGACAGCAGCCCCGGGTTTCACCGCGCTCGTTGAATAATAAACATAATAATAATAATAAATTGATAGCGTTGAGAGATCGCAAACCACCGCCAAGCCGAGAGATTACCGTTCTCCATCAGACACAAAAGACCTTTATCACTTCGCTCGATGACGTTCCTCGTTGGACGGGTGGATTTCGCGCCCGGCTACCAATCTGGTGGTCCGAAGTTCGATTCTCGGCTCGGCCAACGCGGAACCTGAGGAATTTATTTCTGGTGATAGAAATTCATTTCTCGATATAATGTGGTTCGGATCCCACAATAAGCTGTAGGTAGGTCCCGTTGCTAGGTAACCAATTGGTTCCTAGCCACATAGAACTATCTATAATCAGTCAGTGGTCTGGTAAAACTAAGATAAACTTTACTTCGCTCAATATTTGCAAACCATTGCATTCAGACTGTTTTTATCACAGAAATATAGAAATCCTAAATTAAAAATAAAGTGAATACCAAAGAATTCTGCTCTGAGAGAGAGAGAGAGAGAGAGAGAGAGAGAGAGAGAGAGAGAGAGAGAGAGAGAGGGAAGAGAGAGAGAGGAGAGAGAGAGAGAGAGAGAGAGAGAGCGAGAGAGAGAGAGAGAGAGAGAGAGAGAGAGAGAGAGAGGACGACACATTGTTATCATTCTTACATGGATGGTTAAGTCTCTTGGCGCTAGCAAGGAGAAAAAAGCATCCTAGCTCTTTACATGCGGCAGTCATAAATAACCGTTTTTTTTTTTTAAGGCGTTCTATATAAAAGCTACTGTCCTTAGGACGATTAATCCCGTAAAAACTTTGTTACAGATTAACTCATTGTTATTATCACTAAGAAATACTTATAGTAGCAAGAGTCTTGAAATGGAGAAACAAGACTCTTGCTACTATAAGTATTTCTTAGTGATATATATATATATATATATATATATATATATATATATATATTATAATATATAACTACAAAGAGAGCTTTTGAGAATCTGTGCTAAAGCTCTCTGTATAGTTTATTCTTTAATATTGTACGCTCATGTATCTGCGGATTTGTTTCTCAATTATTATTATTATTATTATTATTATTATTATTATTATTATTATTATTATTATTATTAAAGTTGTTTATAACTTGCCACTAACCACATGGCACAGCCAAAAAGTGACGAGAGTACTAAGTATGTTTACTTAAGAAGAAATATTGCCAACAGCAATTAACTGAGGGCATACTGACGAAGGCGCAGAATTCCACACACTATAGGTGGAATGGTACGAAGTGAATCGGCTGACCCTCCGAAGCCAAAACTTCCACACACAAACCGTGGGCAGAGAGAGAGAGAGAGGCCTTCGAGATGTTGGGATGACTGGGTCCGTCGCACTGCTTGACGTCATCACGATTTTCCATTTACATTTTTTACAGCGGTTCTTGAAATCGGTTTTCACGAATAAATAATCATTTATGCCCTAGGGAAGCGATAGACCTACACAAAGGTGGATATGAGACTAGTGGAATTCGTAAACACAGAGGCATGTTGGGAGTTCCGTAGATTTGGCGGGAGAATTCAAACCAGTCCATTTTGTACTTCCAGAACCGTTATCAATATCTCTACATTGAATGGTCATTTTCATCCGAGTAATTTTTAAAAATCATTCTCTAAGTTTCGACTGGAAAAGTCATCCATCGCTTACTAATTAACGAAAACAACATCCACAATTCTCGTCCCTCACTGACGTCATCGTAAAGCAGCTTATCACCACCCACACATTCAAGATGATATCAAGATAAACATAGCCAATGTCAAGTCTCCTGTGCATTTCACGTATTTTCCTCTTTAAACTGACTTCTTACGACTAACCACTTTCACTTTAGAATAAACTTGGCATTATGACAGCAAGAGCGCTAGCTAGCCCCAGGAGCCTCTGTAACAGATGAATAATTTCTCTCTTTACAAATAATTACTATATGATATTAAATTTACGAAAACCAGAAATCACTGTCCAATTATATTTTAACAAAAAAGGATGAGCACTGTACATAAGAACACTTAAAAATGATTGATTAATGCGTTTTACTTTTAATTCATCAAAGGAAGCTTTCTCAGCAAATTGATTTTTTTCTTTTTTGTTCGTCAAAGCAAAAGACTGTCAGCCAAGACACTTAGTAAATCCCTTCTTTCCTTGCCGTCTTCCCTTATCTTGTGCATTAGCCCCACCCTTAAACCCCCCCCCCCCCCCCACCACCTTTTTTTTTTTTTTAGCTTGTGTCCCATCTTCAGACAAGGCAAGCTGACGCACTCTCTCCCTTCCACGCCCCAGACTGCTCCAAGCCATTTTTCTCCTTTGCAAAGGGCGCACTAGTACTAGGCTACCGTCTATGCAGCAACTGTCTCCTCTAGTGTCTCTCCAGAACAAAGCAAGTTGCGACGAACTTGGGTCTCAGCAAAAGAAGTGCAGTGCTGGCAGACAATGGCAAGCAACTTATGTATATACTTCTCGGTACCTGACTTTATGATTTTGTGCGTTTACTTCTGAATCTCTCACCCATTCTAATCCGTTCGTTTATTTTTAGCTTTCAGGATTGGTTTAATTCAAATCTACATTGCTTTTTATCCTCCTAAATTCTGAAATATAAGACATCATCATTTTAAAAAAGGATGCACGCTCGTAACCATGACACAAAACAGACACATTTTGCTGCGAAGATAAAAACAGTTGATTTCGGGACCTCCTCCGCCGCGATCCCTGAATGGGCGAAGCACGGGGGTGACGTCATCCGCGCGCTCGTGATTGGCTGTTGCTCAGCCCCGAAGCCGTGGGAGGAGATATGGATGACGCACGAGCTACGGGCTATGACGTTTATCTGAATCATACTTACAGTGTACGAGGGAGTTTCCCTTGAACAGCATGCATTCCCTCTGACGCATTCCCCTCTCACCCTCCCTCTCAGTAGTAGTACCACCACCACCAAGCCTCTCCACCAAAGAGCTGCACAAAGAGCGTGATTAAACGTTAGCGCAATCCGTACTACAGCCACCTGAGAGGAATCCGGAGAGCGTGCAAAGTCGCCGAGTGAATTACCATTGAGTCACGTTTGTTGACACAAAAGAGAGAGACCGAGAGATCGGGGTTCCAGAATACTCATTACTGTTACAATGACTCGTCACAACTCACGCATATTTACGACGTTTTTTCTTAAAATACAATATTCTGAGAAGCGAGAGAGGAATCATCTGTAATATATCTTACGGAGGACAGACTTACCGTCCCATTGCATGCTTTGGTATGCAAAGCTGACGTGCACAGCACTAAGCTGGCTGCCCTTCTCAGAAGTTAAATCCGAGATTTAGCTCAAAATATCACGGAGGTTGCACCCAGCGTGTGCGACGAACAAGTAATGGACGAAGGCATTCAAGAAGACAAAGGCTAAGTCTACAAAACCACGATTTGTGTTCCTGTCGTCATTGTTCATATTCATTTATGCCTCTGAGAGACGGATGCTCTCTCTCTCTCTCTCTCTCTCTCTCTCTCTCTCTCTCTCTCTAGTGGGACTCTAGGCTGACTCCATATGATATCAATCTTCAAAGTATCAAGTCTTAGTAAGATGAGGATGCTAGCCCTACGCCTTTCTCTACCCCGGGTGTAACCAAACAGCAGCTGATTAGCCAACAGTTATAATTTCATTGATCGGTTCCAGTAGAACACAATGAATTTTTCAGGTGATGAGTCCAAAGTTGTAAACCCATCCTCCGTGGGATCGAACTCAGGTCTCTAGGTGGAGATGCAAGTACTCAATAGGCTAAAAATAAATAAATAGATAAAAAATCTCCTCTACCAACAAGTTAATACGCAAAAATCGTATTCTTCTGTTCGGTAGCTACCTATTTCAATCTAAGCTTTGGTACTTTCTCCCGTCTTCTGCTTTTTGTGTTCCTCATCTCCCCATAGAGGATTACTGCTGCTGTCAGGTTCACCTCACGCGGTGCCCTGTATACATTGATACTAAAGCTCTTTGCAGCTACCCATTTCATTCCTATTACTGACCCTCCGATCGTATTCTCTTTCGTCCATCTTACTTTCCCAGCGCCTCAGCGGCGTGGTTGGTATGGTATTAGCTTCCCACCTCGGTGGTCGCGGGTTCGATTCTCGGCCATTCCATTGAGGAGTGAGAGATGTGTATTTCTGGTGATAGAAGTTCACTCTCGACGTGGTTCGGAAGTCACTAAGTAAAGCCGTTGGTCCCGTTGTTGAATAACCACTGGTTCCATGCAACGTAAAAGCACCATACAATCAAACCATCTCACTTTCCACCTTTTCATAAAATTGTTTTATAGTGCAACTGCGAAGTTTTACTCCTGGTACACCTTTCAAATCTTTTCACTTTAAATTACTCTTTCAGCGCTGGATAACCTCACAAGGCGCCAATGCTTGGTCTTGGGCAGAAATTCAGTATTCTTGTCTGTTTGTATGGTGTTTTTACGTTGTATGGAACCAGTGGTTATTCAGCAACGGGACCAACTGCTTTACGTGACTTCCGAACCACGTCGAGAGTGAACTTCTATCGCCAGAAATACAGTATTCAATTCCATTCCTATAACATCGCCCATTCCAAGAGGCAAGTTCATCACTTCCTCTACGGTTAGGGCACATTTCAGTTGTCAAAGATAGCTACCACAAAGACAAACAAACAAACAAAGCCTAGGGATCATCTCAAGCGATCGTCTCTGGACATTGGCTTCAAGGTTTCGTCTTAGGGGACCTTACTAAGGCTAGAATTGTCTCTTTTCGGAAAAGAACGACATGGTGTTCTGAAGAAGTCAGGGTCGTTATAGGCTAAGCAGCCTTCCTTCTCAAAGACCATGTGTAACTTGCGCAATAACTTCTTCGTCTTTTTACTTCAGGCTTGGAAGAAATAACACCGGATTGCCAGCTCGAAGGGCTTCCCACACGCACATACACGCAAACACACTCCGCGCGTGCGCGCACAATCGGCATACGGTCAGGAGTGGATGAAAACTTGATTAAGTAAAGATGATACACTGAAAGTGGTACATTTACCACTCTGTGACGGACTCTCCCAATTACTCCATTTATTATTTCTTTTTTAAACTTAGATGTGATAAACACATCACAGCATAACATATGGAATAAAAAATGTTGATCACAGGGACTTTTAACTGTTTTAGAACTCTATATATCAATAATAAGTAACAAACTACTTCACACCTTCATTTCTAATACAACGCCCGAAAATGGGGAAAACGGAAGAAGCAAGTTCCGAAGCTTAGCCGGGGGACAGAAAGAAGAGCCTCTATATAAAAATCTTTGAACATTCGCACCTGAATTCTCTACAATTGACCTGTAATCATCCAGGGCACTAAGAGAGGCTTCAATAAAGGATTTAGGCCAAAGGCCAAGCGCTGGGACCTATGAGGTCATTCAGCGCTGAAACGATAATTGACAGTAGAAAGGTTTGAAAGATGTAGCAGGAGAAAAACCTTTTGCACTTGGAGAGGGTGGAAAGGAAGATGGAAGAAAGAGGATATAAACGGAGGTACAATAAAAGGAATGAAAGCAGTTGTAGCTAGGGACCGAACGAAGGCTGCAAAGATCCTTAAGAAATACCTACAGTGTACCGCATGAGGTGCACTGACGGCACTACCCCGCTACGAAAGTATAATAACGGTGGAAATTTAAAATAAAAATAAATTTCAGCGAGAAATATATATATATATATATATATATATATATATATATATATATATATACATATATTATATATATATATATATATATATATATATATATAAATATACTCTAATAGCGATGCATGAATGTCTGGCGCTGATTAATGATGCTACATAAGGAAATTTATACGATTCTGAGAACACAGAGGCTCGGAGAGATTCCCAGGGAACGACGGTAGAGTGGAGGCTATTTTAGCCTTAAACGATTGAGATGAAATACATCAATCAAGGATCTTATCAGAATATGAAACACTGCCAGAACAAGGGATGAAGTTGCTATTATTATTATT
This sequence comes from Macrobrachium nipponense, assembly GCF_015104395.2. Lineage (NCBI taxonomy): Eukaryota > Metazoa > Arthropoda > Malacostraca > Decapoda > Palaemonidae > Macrobrachium > Macrobrachium nipponense. The sequence goes on along the minus strand of NC_087219.1, from coordinate 51,337,129 downwards.
ATTATTATCATCCCGCTGAGGGGTATTGCCGTCAGTGCACCTCACGTGGTGCACTGTTCGCATTACATAAGGTTCTCTGCAGCGCTCCTTCCGCCCCTGGCTGCAACCCCTTGCATTAAATTTACTGTACATCTGTTCATATTCTCCTTCCACCACCTTTTTGTCCACAGGGAACCTGCGAGGGTTTCCTCCTGTTACAGTTTTAATACCTTTTCAGTCTCAAGTTCCCTTTCAGCGTTGAGAAAAATCTGAAAGATATTACAAAAGATGATCGGAAATACGGAATAAAGACATCAGCTATTAGAAAACAAAGGGAAATGAACAAATTAATAAATAAGCATATAAAAATATACATAAATTGTCAAAATCACACACAATTGTTTTTTTTTTTTGGGTGGCAATGTACTGCATATTTCCTCCATGAGAGTTTCAGATTCCAAGAGCTACGGTTCGTGGTTAAATAACTGGGAGGTGAAGGAAGACATGACATCGGGTACTTAAAAGTGTATTATGAATTAAGGTCGTGAGGAAAGAGTAAGAAAGGCCAAGTTGAATGATTAAATTTCTGTGGTGAGGCTCTACAGTTCAACTATACCTTATAGTTTAACCAGACCACTGAGCTGATTAACAGCTCTCCTGTAGGGCTGACCCCGATGGATATAGTTCCACGTTGGCCGGGTGCATTTCGCGCTCGGCTACCATTCCGGTGATCCGAAGTTCGATTCTCGGCTCGGCCAGCGCGGAACCAGAGGAATTTATTTCTGGTGATAGAAATTCATTTCTCGATTCAATGTGGTTCGGATCCCACAATAAGCTGTAGGTCCCGTTGCTAGGTAACCAATTGGTTCCTAGTCACGTAAAAATATATCTAATCATTCGGGCCAGCCCTAGGAGAGCTGTTAATCAGCTCAGTGGTCTGGTAAAACTAAGATATACTTTTTAGATATCCTGACGTGCCTAAGAACCAATTGGTTACTTAGCCACGGGACCTACAGCTTATTGTGGGATCCGAACCACATCGAGAAATGAATATCTATCACCAGAAATAAATGCCTCTGATTCCACGTTGGCAGAGCGGGGAATCGAACCTGGGCCCTTAGATCGGTAGTGGAACACGTTACCGACTCGTCCAACGAGGAATAACCGACAGATTTCCAACGCTTGGCCTCTGGCTTTCATTTTATATCACACTCCATTATTATTATTATTATTATTACTATTATTATTATTATTATTATTATTATTATTATTATTATTATTATTATTATTATTTTCGTAACACAAACACCAGAATAACTGCACAAACGGAAGATCAAGATTACAGTAACAAAAGAAAATTCATCTCTTCACATCATCACCGCAAGATACACAAAGACGCTGATGAAGAAAAGGGGGCGAATAAAAGAGAGAGAAGAATAAGAGGGAGAGGAGGATGATGATGATGATGGAGATGAAGGAGAGGATGGAGAAGGTGATGAAGGTCCTCGTTCTTCCCCTCGTCTTTTCCCTTCCTTTTCCCCCTTTTTCGCGGATGGATGCAAAAGGCGAGGAAGGAGAGAGAGGGACATAATTGGATAAGTCAATAATCACAACAGTAATCATAAAAGACGCGACGGGGAGCCATGATTTGGATATGATGAGATGATGATGATGATAATGAGAGAGAGAGAGAGAGAGAGAGAGAGAAATGTCTGGTGAATAAGCTATATATATGTAGTGATGTATGTATTATATATATATATATATATATATATGTATATATATATATATATATATATATATATATATATATATGTGTGTGTGTGTGTGTGTGTATATATATATATATATATATATATATATATATATATATATATATATATATACAATATATATATAAAAGTTTATTCACCAGACATTTCTTTCTCCCTCTCCCCTATATATATTTATATATATATATATATATATATATATATATATATATATATATACGTATATATATATATATATATATATATGTATATATATATATATATATATATATATATATATATATATATATATATATATATTATATATATATGTATATATGTATATGTATGATATATATGTATACATATATATATCGAGTATTCATCGAATATTCTTTCTCTCTCTCTGTATACATATGTATATATATTATATATAATATATAGATATTATATAATAATATAACAGAGATCAGCTGTCTGACGCTCGAGTTCCTCCAGTAGCCCCTAAATGTGAGATCGTCAAGCCTGACGGGTACTACAAGACCGCTTGAAAGAACGGAGGCGGCATAATAACCCAACCCAGATGCGACCCACAACAGTCGCATAATAACCCACAAATTGTTCATAGAGGCCAACACCAAAGAGCTAAGGGATCAGTCCTTCCTCACTTGCGGCTGAATCCTGGAAACATTATGAGGAGTGTGCTATCAGCTACACCACAAGGACCCAGTGAGAGCGAGGGTCATTTTTCTAGGTTGAAGGGAGAGAGAGAGAGAGAGAGAGAGAGAGAGAGAGAGAGAGAGAGGGAGAGGGTGATGAAAAGGGTAAGAGCGTAAAGTGAAGGGGACGAAGGGAAGGAAGTTAAGAGAGAGAGAGAGAGAGAGAGAGGAGAGAGAGAGAGCAGGAACGGTGAGGGCCATTGAAACACATAAAGGAAAGAGGGGAGGTGGAAAGAAAAATGAGAGAAGGGGAAGGGGAAGGGGAAGGGGAAGGGATAGAGAGAGAGAGAGGGAGAGAGGAAAGCCGAGAGAGAAAAAGTGCCCCATGAAAGGGGAGAGACAAATAAGAAAAAAGAACGAATAATGGGACGGGGAAACGCGAGAAGGAAAACCAAAGGAACACAAAGAAACACAAGACACACGGAACGGCAACAACGCACGCACGAACGAACACACTGCTTTCAACTACTTTCAACTACTTTCTGAGGGCCCGGATGAATCACGATCAATTGCAAACTTCCAAGCCAACCGGTTCGATTGGTTCTCCTGTCCAGTGCCTATTCTTCTTAAATACAGTCTCTTTTTCTTTTGCTTTCTTCCTTGTTCCCAGAACTACTCAAACTTGGCTTCTGGATTCCCGTGCGAAGAAGAAGTCCAATCGCTTTCTCCTCTCAATGGAAACATTTCACATAAACAAGTGAAAAACGCGCTAAAGGTTCTTCGGCGCAATCGAGTTTTCTGTATAGCGCATAATAATGTATCAAACTCTCAGCCGCGGCCCATGAACCTTTCTGCCATGGCCCAGTGTCGTCCTCTGTTCTTGGCGCCTATAGCGGTGCCAGACGCATAATCATGGCTAACTTCAACCTAAAATCAAACCTAATAAGGCTAGAGGATTTCATTTTGGTGTGTTTGATGATTGGAGGGTGGATGATCAACACACCAATTTGCAGCCCTCTACCCTCAGTAGTTTTCAAGATCTGGGGGCGGACGGATAAACAAAAAGCGATCTCAACTCGTTTCCTTCAACAGAAAAATACAGCGAATAAAATGGACTTTAAAAAAAAAAAAAATTCTTTATAAGTAAGCCAAAACGAGCAGATGGATCTGCTCCCATGCACCATTCTAGGGTCAACATCACATTTCCAAATGGAAAGCTATTCTGGAAAATCATCTTCTCTTCTTACCACCCCTTTATATAGGTTCGGTTCGAGAGCTGTTTTCTTACCCTTTACTACAAGCCTGTGGAATTTCCATGGGTGGATCTCATATGAATTATATATATATATATATATATATATATATATATATATATATATATATATATCTATATATATATATATATATATATATATATATATTATATATATATATATATATATAATATATGATATATATAAATACATACAAACATATATATGTGTGTATATATATATATATATATATATATATATATATATATATATATATATATATATATATCATATATACACCTCCAGAGAATATGGAAGCTCGCATGAAACATACTAGCTGACCGCCCGGAAGCAAAAGCAACGCCTTTGGAGCGGCCCACCAAAGGCTCCCGCAGAAACGAAATTGTGATTTCACGACCGCGCCATTCAAGCGTTAACCAAAATAGGTCCTCACCCTTGACCGAGAGATGCTGCAACTTAGGGACCGGGAACGCCACAGGTATAGGCTATATGTGAAACGGGGATCAGGAACCGGCAGGGTGAAATTGCATTAGAGCTGTAACTTTAAGGAGAGAGAGAGAGAGAGAGAGAGAGAGAGTTTTTCTTTACCTTCCTGTATGCTGTCGTTGTCTTTTACCTCATTGTGGCTGAAATATATTACGCAGAATTGCAAAAACCGACACACCTGCTGGAACGTAGTTATAAAAGCCTCTCACAGATGTGCCGTAACACAACTGCAATACAAGTGTTCGATTTCCGCCGCTTTGTCGGTCTCTCTCTCTCTCTCTCTCTCCTTCCAGAATAATAACTCGCCTCGTTCGTCACACCTACACGAAAATTAAAGGCTTATGGGAAAAGAAGACCCAGGGCTGCAGGAGACGCTGTAACGAGCGTCTGGTCTCGCGCCCAAGATGGCTGTCATCACGAACGAACGAAGAGGAGCACGAGGTGGTGAGGAGAACGAGAAAATAGACGATGAACGGAAAGGACGAAGGAAGGGGAAGAGAAAATAGGTGATGAACGGAGAGAACGAAGGAAGAGGAGAAGGAGAAAATAGGTGATGAACGGAAAGAACGAACGATGAGGAGCAAGAAGTAATGAACAGAACGAGAAAATAGATGAACGGAAAGAACGAACGATGAAGAGCAAGAATTGATGAGGACAACGAGAAAACAGATGATGAACGGAAAGAACGAAGAAAGAGAAGGAGAAAATAGACGATGAACGGAAGGAACGAAGGAGGATCAGCACCAAGAAGTGGTGAGGAGAACGAGAAAATGGATGATGAACGGAAAGAACGAACAAAGAGGAGAAGGAGAAAATAGATGACGAACGGAAAGAACGAAGGAGGAGGAGGAGTAGCAAGAAATGATGAGGAGAACGAGAAAACAGAAGAAGAAAGGACGAATGCGGAGGAGGACGGATGGAAGAGAAAGGAAGGCAGGTGTGGAACTTTGAATGTGATAACAATAAACAGTGAAAATAAAAGAAGAGAAAAGAAAGCAAATGACTTAACGGCGATTGTTATCATACTGATAAATGATGAAAAAAAAAAACCTCATTAGAAGAATGAACGTGACAGCGGTTCTCAGAGAGAGAGAGAGAGAGAGAGAGAGAGAGAGAGATGGAGAAGGAGGAGGGGGGAAAAGGAAAGCAAATGGAAGGAAAAATCACAACGAGAACAGCATAAAAAGGAAAAAGCAGAAAAGCGAATGATAATAAGGACAGAGCCAATCAAAGCAATATACCTTGTTTGTTTGTTTGTTTGTCTGTATGGTGCTTTTACGTTGCATGGAACCAGTGATTATTCAGCAACGGGACCAACGGCTTTACGTGACTTCTTAACCACGTCGAGAGTGAACTTCTATCACCAGAAATACACATCTCTCATTCCACAACGGAATACCCGAGAATCGAACTCGCGGCCACCGAGGTGGCACGTCAGCACCATACCGACCACGCCACTGAGGCGCTTGGCAATATACCTTGCCAGGGTTCGATCAGAGTTGTGTAGATAACTGGCAATAATTGAAGACGAGATGTCCTTCTCCTGCCCAGTTTTAAAAAGATTGTTTGGGATGTAGTTGGGCGTCCTACGCCCTGCCCTAAAGGTCACCCATCGAGGTATTGTCCTGACCAAACGCAGTAATAGTCAGGCCAGGAAATACCTGACTACCAACATACATACATACATACATATATATATATATATATATATATATATATATATATATATATATATAAAAGTTGCCTATAGTAGATTCACATCAACCGTGCATTTGATGTCTAGGCCAGAACCCTTATGACGCTCCTGATTGGCTGTTGATAAGCCAATCACAGCGCTGGAAACTCTCAGTCTCTCGAGAGAGTTCACATAGGCTGGATGTATGTTCCAAATCTCTTGAGTATCCCTCAGGAGTGGTGGAACTTACACCCTGCTTATGTGAACTCTCGAGAGAGACTGAGAGTTTCCAGCCCTGTGATTGGCTTATCAACAGCCAATCAGGAGCGTCGTAAGGGCTCTGGCCTAGACATCGGATGCACGGTTGATGTGAATCTAATATGGTGAAGATGGTGTTGAAATCAAACGCAACTGAATCAACATGTCAATTACAAACTCGCGAATTAGTATATACATTCAGAAACGCATCAAAATCAAAAGTACGAGAAATAACTATATCGCCACATCTGAAACCTCCCTGCTATGGTATTTCCCAATAACGCCGATACTCACAACCGCAATATTGAGTTCGCATTAGTTGCTAAAGAGGATATATCGATCAGCCCCTTATGTAACTCCACGATTGCACCACTGGCGCTATTTCTCCTCAGTCTTGATAACGTTGTCACCTCATTTGCGCGCAAAGAAACATAAAATTGAATTTAATATAGAATTGCCAAAGGTCAAGCACTGTGACCTATGAGGTCATTCAGCGCTGAAATGGAAATTGACAGTAAAAGGTTTGAAAGGTGTAACAGGAGGAAAAACCTCAAAGCAGTTGCACTATGAATCAAGTATTAAGAGAAGCTGGAAAGTAAGATGAAGAAAGGGAATATAAACGGTGGTACAGTAAAAGGAACGAAAGTAGTTGCAGCTAGGGGCCGAAGGGACGCTGCAAAGAACCTTAAGTAATGCCTACGGTGCGCCGCATGAGGTGCACTGACGGCACTACCCCTCTAAGTCTTTCCCGTAGGGAGGTAGATCCGTCAGTGCACCTCACGCGGTGCACTGTAGACATTACTTAAGGTTCTATACAGCGTCCCTTTGACTCCTAGCTGCAACTACTTTCGTTCCTTTTACTGTACCACCGTTCATATTCTCCTTCTTCATCTTACTTTCCACCTTCCAAGCTGCAACCTTTTTCATTCCTTTTACTGTAACTCCATTCGTATTCTCTCTTCTGTCCTACTTTCCACCTTCTCTTAATACTTGATTCATAGTGCAACTGCTTTGAGGTTTTTCCTCCTGTTACACCTTTTAAACCTCTTACTCTCATTTTCCCTTGCAGCGCTGAATGACCTCATAGGTCCCAGAGATTGGCCTTCGGCCTAAATTGCACTATCTAAATCAAATATTGCCACATATGGCCAAGAGAAAGGCTCCCGGACAGAAGAGCCGTAAAACATCACCACAAAGAGAGAGAGAGAGAGAGAGAGAGAGAGAGAGAGAGAGAGAGAGAGAGAGAACTTACCAAGATGATGTAACACAATAATTCGTAACTTCTCAATTCACCTAAAAAACACTCTACTTTGCCAACGCGGAATCAGAGGAATTTATTTCTGGTGATAGAAATTAATTTCTCGATATAATGTGGTTCGGATCCCACAATAAGCTGTAGGTCGCGTTGCTAGGTGACCAATTGGTTCCTAGACACGTAAAAAATATCTAATTCTTCGGGCCAGCCCTAGGAGAGCTCTTAATCAGCTCAGTGGTCTGGTAAAACTAAGATATACTTAACTTAATTTAACCTGAAAAACAAGGCGTTGGCTCTAGGTATATATTCTCTAGATCTTGGGTGTGAACTCGCTTTCCTTCTTTCGAGTTCGAACCTTGGCTGGGAAATGAGTTTTTATTCATTTCTTAATCTGGAGTTCAGCGTATTCAGCGAAAAACGTAGCCAAAAATACTGAATAAATCGAGAAGCCAAGAAAGAGGTCTTCGATGCACGAGTGTTGAGATGACGTAGTAACTAGAAGCGATCAAGGAAACTTAATAAGATAATAAATGAAGAATTGAAGTTAACAACAGAGAGACAACGTTTGCACTGAGAAAAAATGTCTTTCAGATAACTACTTCTAGAATTCCCAATTTGTCGATTAATACCAGAGAAAAAAACTCCAGATGTCAAAACAACTATGGTCATCGAGAAGTAGCACAAATACAGGAGATTATCTCAGCAATTGCGTGTCTGGCAAGAGAGAGAGAGAGAGAGAGAGAGAGAGAGAGAGAGAGAGAGAGAGAGAGTCTACAGCTATGATTTCCGGTGTGAAATATAGTTTGATGACAATAACATAAAAAACAAGGCGCGATCCGTCATCCAGCTTATTTGTAGCGTGTGGAAGATTTTCCCTTTATGCATAAGTTGTAAACATTATAATCCTAACTTTTAGTGTAAATCAAAACGTGCTAAACTCTATGGTCAAATAGAGCCTAATTTCCCAAACGAAAATTAAAATAATTACTCTATATTTTATTAGAAATAATTTTCTGTAATGTTAACATTAATATTATCATTTTTTTTAGTTTCATTCTAATAAATACATCATAAATACCCTATCCTAAAATTCCCTTATCTTTAACTCAACGCGAAACACCCTTTTCAGACCTTTTTAGGCTCCTCCATAGGTCTTCCCTACACCACCCCCCAAGAAGATCAACAACAAAAAAAGCAGTTTAAAGGCTTACTTCCCGAGTAAGCAAAAATACAGATATTACCCGGTAAAAGTAATCGAGTTTATTGAGTTGCAAAAGATAGAAAAGGAACGCAAACAGACATCCGCCCACAAGCACGCAAAACACATACGCACACCGAAGCAGTTGTTGCTACACATAATTATCAGGGTGCTTCAAATATCACCTGTTTATAGCAAGGCCATTACACTCCAGCTAGCGCGCGGGGTTCTACTTTCACGTGCTCACGTTGACACAATACTGCGGTCATTTCTAGTTTCGTTGCAACCGCAACTGATGGTGAAACCTACGTTGAGGAAAGATCCAAAACTCCTTTCCTCTTTATCTTCGAATCTGGGTTAGAAAAGGGCTTTCATTAGTCAAATTTGGTGTCTGTATATATATATTTTTTCCTTGAGCAGGCTGACCTAAGTTTAACTTCAGATTTATTTGTCATTTATCTTATTTTGCTGCGCACTTTACCTTTTTGTTGTTGCTATTTTGTCTTAGTTCTTTTGTTTTGTCATTTAGCTTATTCGTTGTCGTTCTGTCTTAGTTATTTAGCTATGTTATTGTCTTATTTGTTGCTATTTTCTCTTAGTTATTTTGTTGACATTTACCTTATTGGTTGTCATTTTGTCTTACTTATTCAGTTATGTCATTTGTCTTAGTTATTTTGTTTTGCCATTTACCCTATTCGTTGTAATTTTCTCAGTTATTTAGCTTGGTTATCTGACTTATTTGCTGTCATTTTCAAAGTTATTTTTTTCTAATATTTGTGTTTGTTACTGTTTTGCTAAGTTATTTACCTTTGATATCTCTCTTATTTGTTGTCTTTAGACTTAGTTATTTTCCCCTGTTATTCGTCTTAGCTACTTTTATTTATCACCTTTGTTGTTATTTTGTCTTAGTTACTTTTTTGTTGCATTTGTTGTTGTTTTGACTCGGCTACTCTTATTTCTCGATTTGTTGTTCTTCGTCTGAGATACTTTTATTTGTCGCATTTGTTGCTCTTTTGACTTAGATAATATTATTTGTTGCACTTGTTGTTGTTTTGACTTAGTTACTTTTGTCTGTTGCTATTTGTTGCTATTTTGACTTAGCAACTTTTATTTGTTGCACTTGTTGTTGTTTTGACTTAAATACTTTTATTTGTCTCATTTGTTTTGTTTTGATTTAGCTATTTTTGTTTGTTGTAGTTGTGGTTACTTTGTGCTGTCATGTTATTTGTTATCAAGCAACTTCCTTGCTTTTTTTCTATTCTATCTTTTAGATAGATTATTATTATCTTCTCCGTCTCTTTTTCCGTGCTGGGCTGCTTTCCCGAATGAACCTTAAGAAGAAGAAGAAGAAGAAGAAGAAGAAGAAGAAGAATAAGAAGAAGAAGATAACTCGAACAGGTGGCCTTTAACCCTTACAAAAAAAGGAGAGAAAAATCCAGATAGCATATCCTGACAAAAAAAAATACTGATAAAACCGAATAGATTGATTGTACTCCATAAATACTATCATCAAACATGCAAGATTATTATATTCCAGCCAAGAATCGTTTCCAAGTAGCCTTGTATGTATGTGTGTGTATATAATATATATATATATATATATATATATATATATATATATATATATATATATATATACGTATATATACGATATATATATATATATATATATATATATATATATATATATATATATATATATACTTTCTTGCTATTTACCATTATTCTATAATTGTCTGACATGAAAGTTTATTTTTCCATCATTTCACATTAAAGTCATTGTTAAGTTTTACTCTGATAAATACATTAACAATAATAATAATCATAACAGCAATCGTCGAGCATGAACACTACACTAATGAAAACAAGTGATTGTTCGTGAAACTAGATTAAATATCAATACTTTATTTCATGACCTTGGAGTAAAACATAACAGTTCAACTGATTTTTTTTACCTTTTCTCTCTCTCTCTCTCTCTCTCTCTCTCTCTCTCTCTCTCTCTCTCTCTCTCTCTCTCTTAATTTAAGGCTTCCCTCCTTTCTGTCTTTCTTTCCACGGTTTCGTCTCTCAGAACCCGTTCTGTGGACAAATACTTTCATCATAAGGATGTATACGCATTATAATGAGAGAGAGAGAGAGAGAGAGAGAGAGAGAGAGAGAGAGAGAGAGAGAGAGAGAGTGTAAAAAAATCAAATTTACATAATCATCACTTAAAAGCGAGCACGCCACGCAAGAAATCTTCACGTCCCATTTCCTAAAATATTGTAAACATCATTTTTTTAAAAATGGCACATATTTTATCACCATCACCAGCAACTGGTGATGGTGATAAAATATGTGTGTTAAATGTCTGAACGCTCATATTACTTGAACTCTATAGTGGAAGGTCCTACAAGATCAGTGTGGGCCAATTTCCTATTTTTAAAGTTGAAGGAAGCGATGGACCATGATCGTAAAATAACCTACTCCTACTAATATAATGAAGAAGAAGAAGAAGAAGAAGAAGAAGAAGAAGAAAGATGATAGGCGCCTAGAGAGAAAGAAAAAATAAAAGGCATGACAAGAACCCTAAATATACGTTCCAGAGGCAAGGGCACGGCTGACAAACTAAGTACTGTATTGTAAAATAAATAAGCGAAGAGGTGGTTTGACAGGCGCTGCAAGGCCACCTCATATGAGGAGGGACTCTCCCATTCTGCGCAGTGAAGGGAAACACAAGCAGATCTGGAGAGGATTTAAGGATATTGAATTGAATACAGAATTTATGCCAAAGGCCAAGCACTGGGACCTACGAGGTTACTCAACGCTGAAACGGAAATTGACGGTAAAAGCTTCGAAAGGGGTAACAGGAGGAAAACCTCGCATGTGCACTACGAATCAATTGTTAGGAGAGGGTGAAGAGTAAGATGGAAGAAAGAGAATATGAAAGGAGGTACAGTAAAAGGAACAAAAGGGGTTGCAGCTGGGGGCCGAAGGCCTGCTGCAAAGAACCTTGAGTAACACTGAGCGGTGCAATGACGGCACTATCCTCTTACGGGGGAATTTAAGGACAGTTAATGATCCTGTCACGAACACCTAAAATACTGGACTAGTGATACAGACACGGACGGCTAAAATTAATTCAATGAATAAGAAAACTCAAAATAAGTTACAGATTAGAACAGAGGATACCCATCGAATCTTGCCATGCACAAGAGAGTTGCGCTTTGGATGCTTGAGATACATTAGAGGAAATAACAGTAAAATGACATTCATTTGAAGAAATAGAGTGAAGTGGAAAGGAATACAGAGTTTAGCCCAAACCAAGCACTGGAACCTATGAGGTCATTCATCGCTGAAACAGAAATTGACAGTAAAAGTTTGAATGGTGTAACAGGAGGAAAACCTCGCAGTTGCGCCATGAAATAATAGTTACAAGAGGGTGGATAGCAAGATGGATTAAAGGTAATATGAATGGAGGTACAGTAAAAGGAATTTAAGGGGTTGGAGCTAGAGGCCGACGGGACGCTGCAAAGAACTATAGTAAGTATATATCTTAATTTAACCAGATCACTAAGCTGATTTACAGCTCTCCTAGGACTGGCCCGAAGGATTAGATATTTTTACGTGGCTAGGAACCAATTAAGGCAATTACCTAGCAACGGGACCTACAGCTTATAGTGGGATCCGAACCACATCATATCGAGAAATTAATTTCTGATCACCAGAAACAAATCCCTCTCGTTCCTCGTTGGCAGAGCGTGGAAACCAAATTCGGGACTAACGAATCGGTAGGCGAGCACGTCACCCCTTCGTGCAACGTGGAAGTAAGAACCTTTAGAAATGCCTACAGTGCACCCATGAGGTGCACTGATGGCACTACACCCCCTAAGGTGAGGATTAGAGTGGATTCATTTCTTTGGAACAGGTGAAAACCCGTAAACCCTTCCAGGAAAAGCAAATGCAGAAAAAATCGAAGGAGGCACCTAATCCTATACTCTGTTTTTTTCCATCTGTCCATCCGCCTGCGGTGTTTGCGCATGGTAACACTGCGTCCCGGGCTTTAATAGTTACGCTATGTCTAAGTTTCAGGTAAATAAAAGGATATCTTGGTGTACATTTGCAACTGAAAAGTGTTTTAATAATTTACTGTATGCGAATTACACCGTTAATATTCGAAATAATATAATATTTAAAGCCCGGGAGGCAGTGTTACCATGCGCAAACACCACAGGCGGATGGACAGATGGAAAAAACGGAGTATAGTTAATACTTTCAATATTAACCTCGAGGTTAAGGTTAAACCTCCTGAGACTGGACATATTGGAGCGAACCGTACGTCCACCTATTTGCTTTAACATACAAGTTACTTTGTTTTGAAGTAATATACGCATGCGCATGTTTGTACGTAAGCGTATATATGTATATATGACTGCGTAAATATAAAAAAGGGAATATATACAAATATATATATACTATATATATATATAGATATATATATATCTATATATATAATATATATATATCATATATATATTATATGAAGAAAGTTACAACCACGAAGGAAAAGTGAAACAACTGAGATGGTAATAAGACGAAAGTACTTTGTATTTCGATTTTTTCAATTTTTCCTTTCGGCTGCAACTTTGTGCATATAATCATCGTGTTTTTTACCTTACTCGTGATTTAAAATCAAATATATATATATACGTAACATGTAATATAAATATATATACATACATAAAACAATTTAAAATATATATATATATATATATATAATATATATATATATATATATATATATATATATGTATATATATATAAATATATATATATATATATAGCATAATAAGTAAAATAAATATATATACATACATATAATATTATATATACTATCATATATCACTATATATATATATACATTAAATATATGTAAAAGAAATTTATATACAGCCATATGAAAATACAATGCACAGCACGGTCCAAGCATAAGGTTTTGATCTAGCCTATGCGTTTTGTTTTTGTACTAATGAATGGCGGGAGGTGATAGACAATATATAAACCTTTTCATTGTGCCCGAGGTCACTTCACTTAACCATCCATACACGAGGAAAGGGCAATTCCGCTAAAAAAAAAAATAATAATAATAATATTTTCACCCCTTTCTGAAAAGTTTGAAATGGATTAAGAAAATATGACAGCAGTGCTAATCGCCTTCGAGTCCCAGTCTTTTGCAGCTGGATTATAATTCCTCCAAAAATATCCTAAGAAACTCAACTGAAATATGATTCGAGTAAGATCGCTCGGTTGATTTTCAGGGATGCAACGAAACACAAGTGTGGAAATCCCAGGTAAGACCCAATGGGGCTGAAAATGACGAAAAAATGAGTTGCAATAATGCGTAAGGAAATAGAGAAATGCCAAGCAAAAGCGAGAGTGCCAGTCTAAGAAGAGGTTGGAATGACTGGCTAATTCATCGTTTTGACCAGATGGCCTGGGAAAATGTGTGGTGTGGCCCTGAGTCTAGATACCTAAGCCTCACAAAGAGAGGGTAGGACCCCATTTCCCTTAAAAGGAAATAAAAAAAAGACAGGCCCTCATTCCCAAACAGAGGAACTCTCAAGGTGCGACAGCTGGCGAGACATTAAAAGATGAGCAAGAAGTTAAAAAAAAGTCATTACTGAATAACATTGTCTGAAGACCCAGAGAGGAATCCATCCTTCTTTTAGCAGCAGTCTGAAGGTTTGAGATTAAAAAGAGATCAGTGACATGATAATCAGCATCTTTCGCAATTCACCGTCGTTTGTTTCATCTACATGTGCAAAAGAAAGACAACGTTTTTCTTATAGTTTTACCAGACCACTGAGCTGATTAACAGATCTCCTAGGGCTGGCCCGAAGGATTAGATACTTTTGCGTGGCTTCGAACCAGCTGGTTACCTAGCAACGGGACCTACAGCTTAGTGTGGGATCCGAACCACATTATATCGGGAAATTTATTTCTATCACCAGAAATAAATTCCTCTGATTCCGCGTTGGCCGAGCCGGGAATGGAACTTCGGACCACCGAATTGGCAGTCGAGCGCGAAAATCACTCGTCCAACGAGGAACTACTTAGTATCTGTAGAATGAGCAATGTGTGTGTGGTGTATAAAATCTCCTAGATACTGAATCCGACAAGTGGGTGACATGACAACACAAACCCACATCTAGAAATTCGAAAGAAAAAACTAAAGAAACAAAGTCTATGACTGAAGAAGAGTTACGGGTTTGCTCTAGTAGATGGACTGGTCACAAAGTGAGATTTACAAAATCAGATATCTGACACGGATAAGTTTTCTGTACATCAGCTCTATCTGTTGTTGTTTTAGATTAAGGTGACCTTGTGTCAGCACGGGCTCTTGCTCACAGAGCAGCCCGTAATAGCTCTATCTTTCGGTGGTCTCGGTATAATGCTATATGAGCCGCAGTTCATGTACTTCTGACCACGACCCGATGGTGGCCTGTCCTATACCGTTGCCAGACGCACGATTATGGATAACGTTAACCTTATTTAGAATAAAAACTACTGAGGTTAGAGTGCTGCAATTTGGTATGTTTGTTGATTGGAGGGTGGATGATCAACATACCAATTAGCAGCCCTCTAGTCTCAGTAGTTTCTAAGATATGAGGGTGGACAGACAAGTAGGTACGGACGGACAGACAAAGACATGTCAATAGTTTTCTTTTACAGAAAAACAATAAAGATGGTAACTGTTTTTAAACAGAAACAGAGGAGAGAAGCAGGGTTGGCAATGATTAAATCAAACTGATTCAATCAAGTGAATAAATCATTGATTTTTTCATTAACAAAATCATAATATTTTCTAATTTTTTATTTTTTCTATACTTTTTTAATTTGAAAGCAATCAAATTGAAAAATATGGGTTGGAAGTTGAAAAAAAAAATTATTAATAATAATGCTGCATCTATGTATTTTGATATAAAATAATTGCAAGTACGAGAACAAGAAACCTTAAAGATAAATCAATAGTAATTCTATCATAAAATGCTTTGAGGAAAAAAAATGATTGAAAAAACATCCAACAAATAAAAAAAATAAAAAGAAAAATAAAATAAATCACTGCTTTTTTATTTTTTTAAATAAAAAAATTAGCCAACTCTG
>NC_087219.1:51296451-51318951 GCF_015104395.2 Macrobrachium nipponense | reverse complement strand
CAACTCAAAACACTAGTAATTCCTCTCGCTTAAAATTTTACCTTTTCCAGGTTTTTTCATCCATTTAATTCTTACAACACACACCTTATGCAAATGATTCATCTCAGCAGTTCCACCAACCCTCTATCTTCGCACCCCCATTCAACATCTATACTTCGCTCCCATAAAGTTCCCTAAAGGAAAATTGGGTCAACATTCTTTCCAAGCGCCTCAGTGGCGTGAATGGTATGGTGTTTGCGTCCCACCTCGGTGGTCGCGGGTTCGATTCTCGGCCATTCCATTGAGGAGTGAGAGATGTGTATTTCTGGTGATAGAAGTTCACTCTCGACGTGGTTCGGAAGTCACGTAAAGCCGTTGGTCCCGTTGCTGAATAACCGCTGGTTCCATGCAACGTAAAAACACCATACCAACAAAAAACAAACAAACAAACAACATTCTTTCCATACACTCCGATCATGGATGGATACCATGGACATTCCAGACCTACTTTCCAGACCTACTTCCATGCTATGTTTGCTAACCTCATTGACGTGCCTATCCTGTGACTTCCATCATACCGTCGTCCACAACATTTACTCTCCAAAATACCTGTGAATCAACCACTTTCCCCTGTATGGGGGGCTGTGCCGTCAGTGGACCTTATGCGGTGCACTGTATGCATTACATAAGGTTCTTTGCAGTGTGCCTTCGTCCCCTAGCTGCAACTACTTTCAGTCCTTTTACTGTACCTCTATTCATATTCTCTTTCTTCATCTTCCTTTCCACCCTCTCCTAACAGTTGATTCACAGTGTAACTGCTTTGAGATTTTCCTCCTATTACACCTTTTAAACCTTTTACTGTCAATTTCTATTTCAGCGCTGAATGACCTCACAGGTCCCAGTGCTTGGCTTTCGGCTTAAATTCTATATTCAAATCGACTCAACTCAACCACTTTCATTCAACCACTTATAGAACTGAATTGAATATAGAAATTAGGTCAAAGGCCAAGTACTGGGAGCTATGAGGTCATTCAACGCTGAAATGGAAAGTGACAGTAAAAGGTCTGAAAAATGTCACAGGAGGAAAACCTCACAGTTGCACGATAATCCAGTTGTTAGGAGTGGGTGGAAAGTAAGATGGAAGAAAGAGAATATGAAAGGAGGTGCAGTAAAAGAAACGAAAGGGGTTGCAGCTAGGGGCCGAAGGCACGCTGCAAAGAACCTTAAGCAACGCCTACAGTGCACTGCACGATGGGCACTGACGGCACTACCCCGCTACAGAGTCAACAACTTATATCAATGTTTATTGTTCCATGTCCTTGGCTTTCAGTTATTTACTAACCATGACCTAGCCTTTGCTCACATTTAACTTTCAACTCTTGAAAACACTGGAATTCTTACTCAAAATTACTCCTAAGCTTTTCTCTCTTGCAAGCAGTCATTTTCACTCATTTCTGTAGTTTCATATCTAACCCCAGTTCTTACAGCATTATGGGAAAGCACCAGCTATTTCACCCGCCATTCCTAACCCATTTTATTTTCCCATAACACTGCACCTAAATGTCCTGTCTCTAACTTCTCGCATCAATCCATCTGTAAAAATATTTTTAAAAACTGTGGAGATATAACACATCCTTTTTCAAGACACCGCGAGTTCGGTTCTCCGCTCTGCCAACGTAGAACCAGAGTAATGTATATTTCTAGTTATTAGAAACTCATTTCTCAGTATAATGTGGTTCAGATCCCACAATAAGCTGAAGGTCCCGTTGCTAGATAACCAATGGTTCCTAGCCACATAAAAATATTGGGGCGCCTGCAGTTTATGGGGCCATACCTACCTTCGACCACTTTTCTAGTCAAAACCCACCGATAGATGGCGGTGAGCTCGGACTAGAAAGTGGAAGACTACAAGCAAGATGGCGGCTAGACGAAAACACAAAACACTGTTTTCGTGGCCCTATTTTGGAAATTCATGAATTAGTTTCGGTGTGGTGGAACAGCGCTGCACGCCTTATCCACATTTTTTAAGATTCTTGGCAAGCTTGTATGTTCTGGCAAGAAAAAATGGCATTGACAAAAAAAAAAAAAAAAAAAAAAAACCATATACCTTACTCGAAATCAGAATTGTCGAAGAATTCTGGCCACTTTTCATGAGAAACACAAGCAATTCACTCTCATCACTACACAATTTCCCTAAATCTAGATGCGTGACCGGATTTGCAACGGCAAATTCAACGTGATGGGAAAACGCCATGCTGATGGTTTGAATTCTGCGCTAGAATAAGGATACGTGGTCAGGTAGAATCAGGTCGGATCCATTCGGGTTGGGTCAGGTCGTGCAGGGTCGAGGTCGAACTACTTACCTGTCCGGAGCGATCAGGTTTTGTTTTGGTTGTTACACGGCCGGGCCCCTGAAAGTGCAAACTACCCAAAATATCTAATCCTTCGGGCCAGCCCTAGGAGAGCTGTTAATCAGCTCAGTGGTCTGGCAAACCTAAGATAAACTAACTTGTTCAAGACATACTTTTACACCGAACGTGCCACGCTCCTGTCTAATACACACTTTGCAGCCATCATTAAAATTTACATTTGTTTTCAATAACTTTTCTTCTAAGCCATACATAATCATCGCCTTCTACATTGGCTCTATCAACTTTAGCTCAAGCTTTTTATAGTTCCACCTGTGCCAATGGAGCCTTTTCTGCTTAGCCAATTCAGCCTTTTCTGCTTACTTTCAAAACTTATAACATATGTTCCTTTATAACATTTGATTCAAACACCCTCTCCTTTGCTAAACCCACACTGTTCATCCCCTCTGTCATTCGCCTTTTTCAATCAAAATCCTCAGGAACATTATTTGTCACCTTTCCTCATCTAAAAAAAAACCTTACAAAACCTGGTCAGCCATTAGACCACAAATTCACAACTGTATTGCGGATTCTCGCCCTAATCCCATCAGCTCCACATTTACTTTCACATACTTACACGAACCATTTCCATTATTTCATCACACAGCTCTGCCTCTCTCTGCCCTCTATATTTGACAAGGCGTGATCCGATCTCCAGCTTACTCAGGATGCATGCAATATTTTCCCCTCACTCATAAGTTGTAAACATTATATTCCTAACTTTAATGTGAATTAAAATGTGCTAAAATCTAAGGTCAAATAGGGCCTTGTTTCACACACGAAAATTAAAATAAATACTATGGTATATTTTATTAAAAATAATTTTACTGTACTGTTTAACAAGCACATTATTTATTTTTTTTACATTTTCATTCTTATAAACAAATCATAATTATCCTTCCCTAAAATTCCTGTAACTTTAACTCAACACGAAACACCTTTTCAGACTTTTTACGCACTCCATAGACCTTTCCTACCCCCCGACAACAACAAAGTAGTCTGGAGTCTTACTACGAAAATTTCAATAATCACTCCATCAACACTTAATTACCTACACTTTACTCAGCTTCTTACCGTTTGCATCATTCATTCCCAGATACATTCACGACCATGTAAAACAACTTCTTATTCAACCTGCAGCTCTTGCTGGTAGTCCCCCATCTGTTTTTATATGCATTCTTCTCTTTCCTTCATGCAACTGCACCTCAAATAATATCAATGATATTTATTTTCATTCCTTATATCTCCCATAATCATTCCCCCTCTTCCTACCATCACATAGCAACAGGGGCTTCCTGTTAAAACTGTGGGCCAATCTTGCAATTTTACTTATTATTGCACCTTCAAATCATCACCCCTCTCTCATTGGCAACCATTTGCTCTTTATATACTCTTCCCACTTCCCCCTTTCCAAAGGGCATAGCCTCATATAGTCTCACTTTCTTCTCACCAAGTGACACAGACCTTGGTAGAGGTAATGCCAGATAACCTGCGATTACCCAATCGATACTTCTTATCAAGCACCTCATAGACCATTAGTAGACAGCTGCTTTCATCGGCCAGGTTCAATTTCCAATTCATGAAATTTAATAGCATTCCATTAAAAACTTTTGAGCTTTTTTTGGTCTAAAAGAAGTAGTTGTCGGCCTTGGTGAAAAATACATTGAACCAGTAACCACAAGTCTGGCATGTTCTACACTCTACAGTTACCAATTTCAAGGTGAGAAGGCATAGGTGGCTCGGGAAAATTACCATTTCCATTACGTGGATGAGATAATGGTGAAAGGGAGATTGGGGGGATGTCGTTCACGTCCTTCACACAACCCCTGGGAGAACAGTACGTGATAGTGTCCGCTGAGGGCTACGACTACGAGAGCTGGAAGACCCAGAACTACTTGGGTAAGAGCAGCGACGAGGGTGACTGGTGAAGAGGACTGAAGACAAAGCACAGGAAGACATGAGTGGCGTTGGAAGTAATGATATATATATATATATATATATATATATATATAATATATATATATATATATATATATTATATATATATTCAGTTAGTGATCTAGTCTACAAAAGGATGGACGAAAGCTCTTAACTTTGTATATATTTCTACAAATATATTTCGTCTTGATAAACAAGAATATTACTGTGGATCCTTCTACTGATTACTTAGAAGCACGGTACGGTGGTTTTATATTGCATGTATATACTATATATATATATATATATATATATATATATATATATATATATATATATATATATATATATATATATATATATATGAATATTTATCACATCACCGTGATTCATATAAATCATTCGAGCTACAAATGTCCTTTAATATCTAATTCGCTCTACCTCGGAATTGATATATTTTCATATATGTACCGAGGGGGAATTTTTAGTTGATAATAATTTCGTACCCCCATGGGATCGAACCACCGTCCAGTAGGACGGAGAACGAAATCAGGATCGGACAGTGACGCTACCGATCCCACCGTCCAGTAGGACGGGGAACGAAATCAGGATCGGACAGTGACGCTACCGAAACGTTTCGGTAGCGTCACTGTCCGATCCTGATTTCGTTCCCCGTCCTACTGGACGGTGGTTCGATCCCATGGGGGTACGAAATTATTATCAACTAAAAATTCCCCCTCGGTACATATATGAAAATATATCAATTTCGAGGTAGAGCGAATTAGATATTAAAGGACATTTGTAGCTCGAATGATATATATATATACATATATATATATATATATATATATATATCTATATATATTATATATATATATAATATATATATACAACGCATATATGCAATATAAAGCCACCGTACCATGCTTCTAAGTAATCACTAGAAGGATCCACAGTAATATTCTTGTTTATCAAGACGAAATATATTTGTAGAAATGTATACAAAATTTAGAGCTTTCGTCCATCCTTCTGTAGACTTGATCACTAACTGAATATATCTGAATATATATATATATATATATATATATATATATATATCATATATATTTACATATACCGAAGAGCTTCATACGGACTGTTTATATTGGTAGTAAGCTATTTATTTATGCAAATGCCTTCCTTTCCATGTTAACACAAGGGTGTCTACAAACTCCACTTAACAGGTAAATCAGTCATTTTTTGAATAAAGCGCAACACTGGTTCATGTTTTCATCGGCATACTAGTACATAAATAGTTCGGTTTGATAAGTTGCTGGAAATGTTGTACAGATTCCAGGAACGAATCTGACTGACTGATGGCTGAAAATTTTGGCTATACTATTCCCGCTACCATTATTCTGACCGACTGGAAGGGTAGGTCAGCGGGACAGGAGTCTAGTTACATTCTTGCCCTGTCTCTCTGTTTATCCGTAATACTACGAGGCACGAATTGTTACAGAAGAGGCCTGAGTAAGAAAATATGTTAGAAGAACGCTTTTGGCACCATTAATTAATTGCTCCTTTTTCACGAGTGAGAAAATTTATTAGAAGACTGCTTTTAGTACCATTTAGTAATTGATTTTTTTTTTTTTTTTTTTTGAATGAGAAAACATGTTAAAAGATTGCTTTTGATATCATTTGGTAATTGTATCTTTTTTTTCCAAGTAAGAAAATATATTAGAAATTGCTTTTGGTACCATTTGGAATTTGCATCTTTTTTTCTAAATGAGAAATTATATTAGAAGACTGCTTTTGATACCATTTGGTAATTGCTTATATTTTCCCCTGAGTGAGAAAATATGTTTGAAGATTGCCTTGGGTACCATTATTTTCAATGATATCCCTCTGCTCTCGTTACTTCCTGGTATTATTGACAAATGATCTCGCTCTTGTTGCTACGTTGCTGTCGTTGGCAATCGGTTGGCTCTCCTATAGTTGTAGACAGATTTTTTCATTAATGGGGAGAGCATCATGTCAGGGCAACTGAAAATTCTAAGACAATTTCATGGGGTCATCAGAAACGCAACTCCGCTCGTGATTATCATTCGTTTTCGTACCTCTGAGTCTTCACTGAAGATTATGATAATCCTTCATAAAGATTTATAAACCATCATGTAAGTCATATGGCAGATTCGGGATACGCGCAACAAGGCTCCAAGACGTAATACCGTTGCTACCCAATCTACCAGCGGCATTTTGAGCGCAGTGGGGCTGAAGAACTGCCTTGAACTGGTTAACTTCCTGTTGGAGGTGACGTACTTTCAAGCTCAACTTGGAATTGAAATATAATCCTTATTATTATTCAGTAGAACGAATCCACAGGGGCCATTGACTTGAAATTCAAGCTTCCGAAGAATATGTTGTTCATTAGGAAGAAGTAAGAGGAAGAAAAGTGAAATACAGAAACAAGAGATCCGACTTATTAAAAAAAGAAAAAATAAACAAATAAATAGATAAATAAATAGATAAACATTTATTGAAATGCAAGATTAGAATTAGGGTAGTAGTTCCAATTGCACGACATCCTCTGAAGGGAGGCTGTTCCACAGTCCAACGGTGTGAGGAATCAAAGACCTCCAGAACTGAGAAGTTCCACAGCGAGGCTAAACATTGACTGAATATTGATGCTGCCGCTCAGCGAAATCTGGTTGCCCTCGGTAGATAAAGTGGATCAGGGATCAATTGTGAATGTGACAGATCCTTGTTGAAACACAACTTATGAAAAAGTGGTAAATAAGAGATCATCCGTCGATGGTCCAATTCATAACTGTTAGGAAACCGAAACTTAACACCACGAACCGCCCTGTCTAAACGAGATACATCACTGGCAGAAGCAGACATCCACACGGGAGAACATTTCTCCAGTAAAGGAAGTACAAATGACCTAAAACAGGTTGCATTGATTTTATCACTGTTGTAAATATATGAAGCTTTTACGAACAATACCTAATTTTCGTGCACCATTTGCTGCAACTTGCATGAGATGTTTCTCAAGAGTTAGATGTGAGTCAAAAGTTACACCTAGAATAGTTAAAGCTTCAGACTCATTCAGCAGTTCCATCTACCTGAAGGTTAAAATGTTAGTATGATGTTTTGACGTTGCATGGAACCGGTGGTTATTCAGCAACGGGAACAACGGCTTTACGTAACTTCCGCACCACGTCGCCTCAATAGAATGGCCGAGAATCGAACTCGCGGCCACCGAGGTGACAGGGCAAGACCAAACCGATCACAAGCGCCTCAGTGGCGTGGTTGGTTTGGTGTTTGCTTCTCACCTCGGTGGTCGCGGGTTCGATTCTCGGCCATTCCATTGAGGAGTGAGAGATGTGTATTTCTGGTGATAGAAGGCGTGGTCATTATGGTATTGGCGTACCACCTCGGTGGCCTCGAGTTCGATTCTCGGGCATTCCATTGAGGAGTGAGATATGTGTACTTCTGGTGATAGAAGTTCACTCTCGACGCGGTTCGGAAGTCACGTAAAGAAATCTGTAAGGAAATCAGTAAAGAAATCTGTAAGGAAATCTGTAAAGAAATCTGAAATGAAATCTGTAAGGAAATCTGTAAGGAAATCAGTAAAGAAATCTGTAAGGAAACCAGTAAAGAAATCTGTAAGGAAATCCGTAAAGAAATCTGTAAGGAAATCAGTAAAGAAATCTGTAAAGAAATCCGTAAAGAAATCTGTAAGGAAATCAGTAAAGAAATCAGTACAAAGATAAATCTGTTTAAGGAATCAAGTTTAAAGAATCTTTAAAGGAAAGTTTGTAAAGAATTGTAAGAAAATCAGTTAAAGAAATCTGTAACGGAAATCTGTAAGGAAAAAAGAAATCATGTTAAAGAAATCTGGTCAAGGAAAATCTGTAAAGAAAGAAATCTGTAAGGAAGTCTGGTAAAGAAAAATAAAGTTAAAAGAAACTTAAAGAAATCTGTTTAAAGGAAAATCAGTAAAGAAATTTGTAAAGAAAATCTGTAAGGAAATCTGTAAAGAAATCTGATAAGAAATCCAGGTTTAAAGAAATCTTTAAGGCAAAGTTTGGTAAAGGGAAATCTGCAAGGAAATCTGTAAAGGAAATATGTAAGAAATCTGTAAGGTAAAACCCAGTTATTAAGAACAATTCTGCTAAGGAAATCCTGTTAAAGGAACATCTTTGATAATGGAAATTCAGTATCAGTAAAAGAAAGAAATCTGTACAGAAAGTCCGTAAAGAAATCTGTAATAGGAAAATCAGTAAAGGAAGAAATCGCTGTAAAAGATCTGTTAAGAAAGGAATCAGTATAAGAAGATTTTTAAGGAAGTATTGCTGGTCTTGTAAAGAAAGTTCTGTGTTTAATCGGAATATCAGTAAAGAATCTGCTTAGGAAAATCTCTTTCTTCTGTTAAAAGAATTCTTGTAAGGAAAAAAAAAAAAAGAAATCTGTAAGGGAAAAAAGAAATTTCTGTTAAAGAAAGAACAATCTGTAAGGAAAAAAAAAATCTGTTAAAGAAATCTGTAAGGAAGTCAGTAAAGAAATTAGTAAAGAAATCTTTAAAGAAATCTGTAAGGAAATCAGTAAAGAAATTTGTAAAGAAATCTGTAAGGAAATCTGTAAAGAAATCTGTAAGGAAATCAGTAAAGAAATCTTTAAGGAAGTTTGTAAAGAAATCTGCAAGGAAATCTGTAAAGAAATCTGTAAAGAAATCAGTAAAGAAATCTGTAAAGAAATCTGTAAGGAAATCAGTAAAGAAATCTGTAAAGAAATCTGTAAGGAAATCTGTATAAGGAAATCTGTCAGCAAATCTTTCAGCAATCCTAAAATATATCCACCCACTACAAGATTCTTAAGTTCATAAATAAGTCCCTTGTGATTTATTAAAGCGAAAGCAGCACTATCTGAGTAATCTATCTGGATTACTCTGCAATGAAAACCCTTGTCAAGATTCCCCTGCAAATGGCATGTCAAGTCTAAAAAAGAGCATCGCAAGTACTTAACTGCGTCCTATATGCATATTGAATATCAGCTAACAATCCTTTAGATCTACATAATTATACAGTTTTATAAAAAAAAATCTAGGTCAAAGGCCAACCGCTTAAGGACCTCATTCATCGCTGGAAATAAGATGAAGCAATTGTTAGGTGAGGGTGGATAGTAAGGCGGGAGAAAGAGAAGATGAATGAAGATATAAAAAAAAGAGATGAAAGGGGTTGCAGCTATATATAGGGGCCGAAGGAACGCTGCAAAGAACCTTAATTAATACCTATAGTTCAACCGCCTGGGTAGAATGACGACCCTATACCCTACTACCGAGATTCCTGCTCAACTTGATTACTTATTCTTATATACAAAAGAATGTATTTGATCACCAAGGAACGTTAGTCCAAAAAGATAAGAAACGGTTTAGTATTTTCAAAATTCAGACGCATTTTTTCCATATTTTCAATATTCAGACGCATTTTTCCTATATTTTCAAAATTCAGACGCATTTCTCTTATATTTTCAATATTCAGATGCATTTTTCCTATATTTTCAATATTCAGACATTTTTCCTATATTTTCAATATTCAAACGCATTTTTCCTATATTTTCAATATTCAGATGCAATTTTCTTATGTTTTCAATATTCAGACATTTTTCCTATATTTTCAAAATTCAGACGCATTTTTTCCGACATTCTCCAAATTTGTTTCACAATGGATTTGGAACTGAGTCGTCAGCAGAATCATTCCTGTTTCGAAGCTGAAGGCTAGTTTCGGATAAGCGTGACCTTTAAAAGACTGTAATCTATTAAACAGGATCTCTCTTTCTCCTTTCAAGAGTTAACCCTTCAGAACAGTCCCATGAGAGCAGAGACGCTGGGCCCTCTGGTCTAATAAAACTTTTTTGGT
The DNA here is from genome assembly GCF_015104395.2 of Macrobrachium nipponense. Classification (NCBI taxonomy): domain Eukaryota; kingdom Metazoa; phylum Arthropoda; class Malacostraca; order Decapoda; family Palaemonidae; genus Macrobrachium; species Macrobrachium nipponense. The sequence goes on along the minus strand of NC_087219.1, from coordinate 51,308,747 downwards.
TGAGCTATCATTTTGCCAATGGGCTGTCATAAACCTCTTAATCAATCAAGGGAGAAAGCCTACGATTCCGTTAAGTATATCTTAGTTTTACCAGACCACTGAGCTGATTAACAGCTCACCTAGGGTTGGGGGCCGTTGGATTAGATATTTTTACGTAGCTAGGAACCAATTGGTTACCTAACAACAGGACCTACAGCTTATTGTGGGATCCGAACCACATTATATCGAGAAATGAATTTCTATCACCAGAAATACATTCCTCTGGTTCCGCGTTGGCCGAGCCGAGAATCGAACTTCGGGCCACCGGACAGGTAGCCGAGAGCGAAATCCACCCGTCCAAAGACAAACTACGATCCCATTAAAAATGACTTTTTTTTCAGTTTCTTACTTTTATCTCAACTTCCTTTATTATTTCGCAATTGTGTTTTACTGTTGAAATTGCTTGCCGCAAAACACACTGCTTCGGAAAACAGCCAATATGTGATAATGGATCAATTTTAATTTTAATTTCCGTTAATATCTCCAGGTTCGCGTATTATTAGTGAATCCACCTTGGAAATTTTAATGAGATACTGGACGTAGACACTTTTACATGACATTTCAAACATTAAAAAAATGAATGCAGAAAAAAATGAAGCACACGATGGACAATAAGTTAATATTTTATTAACTCGTTTCTTTGGGTTACAGTTATGAATTCTCGTTTATACAACAATAAAAATACGTAAAACACACGCACACATATGTATATGTGTGTGAGTAGACGCAAATGACCTTTAAGATAAGCAAAAAGCGATTCCATATACGACTTAGTAATGCAATAAAAATTCGGATACGAGGTACCTCGTGAATAAAACTGTATTTGTTCATGCGCTATATTTGTCCTAAAAATTCAGCCTTGCACTGGCTAAAAACGCCTTTTGAAAGCTCGCGAGGGTAAGAGGATCCTCAGCTTAGTTATGAAGTTCATATAAACATTTGGGTGCATTCACTCTTCATCCGGAGGTTTACTCAGGCCCAGATAATATGCCGCTTCGTTCGTTCGTTCGTTCCTTCGTTTCTCTCTCTAGGGGTCATTCTATTCTGAGGAAGCTTAGCTAGAAAATAAAGGTCCTCTTTCGGTTTGGTCCTGGGGACGGAAGAGAATAGAATTTACATTCTAGCCAAAATCCCAAGCACTGTGACCCAAGAGGTCATTCAGCGCTACAACGGAAATTGACAGTGAAAAGATCCGAAAATGTGTAACAGGATGGAAACCTCGCAGTTAAAGGAAGATAGACTAAACAGAATATGATCGGAGGTACAGTAAAAGGAACAAAAGGGGTTACAGCTAGGACCCGAAGGGACGCTGCAAAGAACTGAACTGAATATAAAATTTTGGTCGAAAGCCAAGTACTGGGACCTAAGAGGTCATTCAGTGCTACAACGGAAATGGACAGTGAAAAGGTCTGAAAAGGTGTAGCAGGATGGAAACCTCGCAGTTGTACTATGAATCAATCGTAAGAGGAGGGTGGAAAGGAAGATGGAAGAAAGGGAATATGAAAGGAGGTACAGTAAGAGAAACGAAAGGGACTGTTAAAATTAAGGGCCGAAGGCATGCTGCAAAAAAAAGTAAGGTAATGCCTATTACACCGCATGCGGTGCACTAACGGAGGACGTTGCAAAGAACCTTAAGCAATGCCTACAGTGCACCGGATGAGGTGCACTGACCGGCATGAACACCCTAGGGAAGGACGTTGCAAAGAACCTGACGTAATTCCTACAGTACGCCGCAGGAGGTGCACTGTACGCACTATCCCACCAAGGAGATTAATAGAAATATATCTGAGGTTCCAGAATGTATTCCCAGACCTTTATTTGCCGATATATTTCCCATTTTGGGGGGTTGGGGTGGAGGGTGGGGGCCGGGTGTAGTGCTATCAGTTCACCTCTCGTGGTGCACTGTTGCCATTATTACTATAGGATTGTTTACAGCGTCCCCTCGACCCCTAGTACACCCACTTTTTCCTCTTTTACTTCACCTCCATTCCCCTTCTCCCTCCGTTTCTTCAGTCTTATTGTCTATCTAACCTCTTAACTATTTTTTTTAGTGCAACCTGTTTGTTTGTATGGTGATTTTACGTTGCATGGAACCAGTAAGTGGCTTCCGAACCACGTCGGGAGTGAAATTCCATCACCACAAATACACATCCCTAACAACTCAATGGAATGCCCGAGAACCGAACTCGTGGCCACCGAGGTGGCAAGTCAAGACCATACCGACCACGCCACTGAGGCGCTTGAAATGATGGTTCATGGTCCATTTGCTGTGACTCCTGGTCAGGTCACAACTTCAGCAATGATCGGCGAAACCAAATTCCTCTTTCCAATTAGAATTACAGCGAAATGCCCTTGTGGCAAAATTTCCGTTCTCAAGAGTTATATAAGGCCAGTATGACGCGAAGCCTGGCGTCCTTTTTATAGAAAAAAAAAAAAAAAAAAAAAAAAAAAAAAAAAAAAAAAAACAAAAAAAAAAAAAAAAAAAAAAAACCAAGGCCAGCAAAAGTGTGGAAGCTTAAGCAGAATGCGCGTGAAAGCCTTCCCTCCATAATAAGCATAAATCATGGAAAACCGAAGCATGGAGTGTATCTCAAGGCTTGCCCATGGAAGGAATGAAATAGTCACTGAACAACTCGAGTAAATGAAACTGTCAATGTCAAGAGTCTAAAGAATTCCGTACTTTGGGCTTTTATTGTATATCCTCAATTCAGTCGACATTAATCGTTGGTAGCCGTCTACTACTTTCATGCCATTTTGGATGATCAATTTGTTATCACTTCTACTGGCGTTGAGCCCACAAACACCCCCCCCCCCCCAACCTCCTCTATCGCACTGTCGGAAAGGGCGGCGGGAACGTAATATCCTTACTCTTAGGCTACCATGCCTACGAAAACAAAAATAAGAGAAATAACATAAAATAAAAAGAGGTGGTTTGATTCCGAAAGTAGAAATAACCCACAAGAGAAAGTTTAAAAAATAGATAAATAAATAAAAAAATAAATAACTGAAGCGTAGTAAGCTATGTTAACCGAGATTAGGCCGATGAGTGTAAGGCTTGGAGGTAAGGTTAATTAAAGAAACACGTCGTCACGTTATCAATATGACGAACGTGATGAAATCTAGCAAGATTCGCAGGGCAGTTTTACGGATATCACATTTTCCTCTTCAACTCTCCCAAAAGTAATAATGAATAATTGTACTTTGGACTTTCCACCTCAAAAAAGGAAAAAAAAAATGAACATATAGACGTAGAACACAACCATAAAAGGCAAATGACCCGCAGATGACAAATGAGGAGAGGAACGAAGATGAGAGAGAGAGAGAAAGCAAATGAATAACAGCAAAGGCAACCACCAACAGACACACCGCGCAAAATTCGTCGTCGTGGTGATGTCACAAAAGCACAAAGGAAATGCGCGCGACGTCAATCTCGCGAGCCCCTCTCTGCCAAATATTAGCAGCTTGGTGCAAAGTCTGGCGTCGACATGCTAAAGGACGGCACCAAATATTTCCGGGCGACACCAACTCGTGAGAACACCGAATTCAAACACCCAGTTTACCAACGACTCTTCGCACTGCTGTTGAGTGAGGTTATATTATTTCATTCCACGTCTGAACTGAACTGAACTGAATATAGTAGACGTTAGGCCAAAGGCGTAGCGGTGGGACCTATGAAGTCATTCAACGCTGAAGCAGAAACTGAGAGTAGAAAGGTTGGAGAGATGTAACAGGAGGAAAACCTCGCAGTTGCACTATGAATCCATTGTTAGGAGAGGGTGGAAAGAAAGATGGAAGAAAGCGAATAAAATCGAAGGTGCATTAAAATTCATGTCTGGGCTCACCCACACGATGGATTCATCCAAATATAGATCTCAATATGCAAAAGAAAACAAATGATTGACGGAAAAACCAACCGCTCTTAGAACAATAACTTGACTTCGGTCAAATTATGAAACATAATATTTTAAAGATAAGAAAACATGCACAATTCCAACGTGATTACATCGACTGCAGCAATGCATAATAAAAGAACAACGCCTTACGATAAGGCCTTATCTGCCATGTTATCAAATAAGAATAAGAACATTAAAATACAATGAAAATAAATACGGGCATTCCACAATGAATGCGACAAGGTCGAACTGACTGTTCCTCCCTAGAGGGCCATGACCTTTTAAGTGAAGCCTCGGGGATTGGATAAGCGCTTCGTGGAGCCGTAGAGGCCGGAAGTGCGGTCGCCCTATAGAAATGCTTCCAGGGAGTCGAGCGAACTCGTTAGGCCGATGAAATTAGACCGAGTTTTCAGAATCCCGACGTCAATTTTGGAATGGTAAACAATGTTATTAAATCTTAGCCTAATGAGGAATCACTGAAAATCTTGCATATTTGTTGAACATTTAATGACGCTTGAGTATACGTGAAATACAAATGAAATTGCAGGACAGTTTTTATAGTTAGTTATTTTTTGACAAAAAATATACAATTATTAGTACAAATTTGTCCACAAAGAGACACGAATACAAAACAAATTGTACAGTAATCTATTCTGTTCTTGAAAGTACATGGCCTACAAAGAAAAATACAACTTCAAGCGCAAATAACATAAGCCTATAAGACTACACAAAAAAAAGGACTTACTACACAAAAAAAACATAAGTCACATCACTACACATGGCCGCATATCTCAAAACATTGGCGGTTCCTCTCTAAACCAACGCCTCCCAAACTTGCTACATCACACATTTACATAAAATTAATGATTCTCATATTTTAAGAACACAACGAATGTGAACTTTGTTTGTGAAAGTGCGAGAGGACGACAGAGAGAGACTCCCTATTGCTAACTGAAACCACATCCCTCGTCCTCAACTTCCCCCTTCAAGCATACACCAAAAGGTTTCACGTAAATGGTTTCCAGTTTCAGTGCGCCCTCCAAAAGGGCCTTTGCTGCCGCCGATGCCTCACACAACGGCTCTAAGCCTGTAGGGTTACTGTAACTGCCGGAGAGAGAGAGAGAGAGAGAGAGAGAGAGAGAGAGAGAGAGAGAGAGAGAAATCGAAGTGTGCGATACAAGGAACATAACATGTTCCTTAAACACCCACCTATGTATACTCATACACCTCAACATGAATGGGTGTACAGTATCTCATATTACAGGTATTTCTTTCCCTTCCCTTCATATACTGCAGTGGAATTAGAGTTTATGCCAAATGCCAAGCGCTGGGACCTATGAGGTAATTCAGCGCTGGAAAGGAAACTGAGAGTACGTAGGTGTAAAAGGTGCTAGGGCCGAAGGGACGCTGCAAAAAATAAATAAATAAATAAATAAATAAAAAGTGCGTACAGTGCACTCCGAGAGGTGCACTGACGCACTAGCCCCGCACGGTGTACAGGTGGAGCCCCCCATAGATGGGGTCGAGAGGTGTTGAGGAAATTGAAACATTCAACACTACCAATACTGAGTGTGAACGTACCTGGATGTCACATTCAATAACACCTAATAATCCAATTCAATTTATTTTCTCGTTATTTCGTATAATCAATACCTGCACCACTGATGCCATACTTAACACTAAAATATTACTTATCCTCTACTTATCTTCTTTGAAACCCACTTATCCAGCACTGTTGCCCCGAACCCTTTCAAATATCTCACTACGATCCATAATCAACTGCAACACCAGCATCCCTTCAGGAAAGTTCGTATCTCTAAGATGCATTCTGGCTGAAGAACTCTTCTGAGTCTAGCTCTGATTCTCCGTCTCTGTCTAACGCTCACAAAATCCCAACTGACGTTGTTTCCATATTCATCTTTTCCCACACTGAAGTGGGAGTTACTGTGGTCTAGGGATGTGCCCAAGTATCGGTGGTATCGGCTACTTTTTGTGGTATCGGTGAATTTCTGGCCGATACAAGCCGATACTTTTATCATAAGTATAGGAATTTAAATTCTTCTGGGCTTCCAAAAATGTATATATTAACAAAGCCCACCAAACAAAGGATTAACCTCTCCATTACCAGACCTTTCATCATTTTAATGAATGAGTCTGTTAACTGCTTCTAGCCAATATATATATTGAAACTCAGAATAAAAGTATATATTAGTGGTTTCAGATTGCTCGTTACACCATGAATTCGAGTAAGCACTACGTACCTAAATTGTTAAAATCTTCTAATGGTAGCCATAACATAAGCCAATGCGTATCCAGGTAATAAAGGGATTAAGTGCTTAGTAGTTGTACTTGATGTTCTTTTTCAATGAAATGTATGACTTTGAAATTGTTTATATAACCATGTCATATAACCTTTCAACTTTTGAACCTTTAATATACAAAAACCAGAGAACAAAAATGATTCTAGCAACAATATATATTCTCCTAAATAACAGTAATAAGGAGGTAACAGGTATCGGTATCGGCTTTAAAAGTTGGTATCGGCATCAGCCAAAAATTTCGCATCGATGCATCCCTACTGTGATCCATATCTCTAATATGACTAATGCGATGCTTCATGAAAATTCGGCTAGAAAGCTAAAAGCACTGGGGCACTCTCAGCCATGCAGAGCTAAAGATAGTGGAAAAGTGGGAATTAGTGTGGTGGGACAGCAAGACGCAAGGAACAAAGTAGGAACGGAGATGAAGTAAAAGGTTGCTAATAAGTTGGTGCAACTACGGACCAAAGGAACGCTGCTAACAGCAAACATTGCCTGTACCAAGAGGGTTTGGGCGGGGGGGGGGGGGGGGGGTGGGTGGGGGGGGGGGGGGGGGGGGGGGAGGGGGGGGGGGGGGGGGGGGGGGGTCGAACGACACACCCCAAAATTATGTGTGAGTCCATATTTTCAAGTATTTCATCTTCTATATACCTATATATGCACTGACATTTATAAAAGAAAAGGTCCTGTTTTGGGAAAAAAGACCCCCCATAAAAAAAAAAGAATAAAACAACTCTTGGTACGGCACTACACTGACGATACCAACCCCTACGGAAATGTTAATAACGTGATCTAATAACCGACACATATCTAACCTTCCACCGATTTGTACGAAACATACCCCCTACGGAAAGGACTTTGTCATACCCCAAGGCATCGCAAGATGCTTTCCTTCCAAATGTACTTCAAGTAAGATCTGAGCTGGTAGAATGCCAACATAATCTACAGCAACAATGATGATTGGATGGAAGACAAGGGTATGTGCCTTCAGAACAAAACCGAGGCAATGATTTCGATGCTGGTGATTAACGCCACTGAAACTTCAATTAACTAGCTGTATCCATTACATCATGATCTTATATTGAAATTATTGTCAAAACTATTAATATCAGTTTTTTGTGTTAGATTAATGGGGTACAGTCAAAGGTCTGAAGTCTTAGAGGGTAATTCATAAAAAAAAAAAAATAAATAATCCTGAGAAAAACAGCTCTAGTATATAGGACATTACTTTTCAGTGTTAGCAATAAACCACTATTTAGTTTTTCCCTTCTTGGAATACTTAGAATATTTTTACACTTTCAGTTGCGTTGAACTTATACAGCATAAACCTCGGTAAGTGAAGATTTTGACTCATCCCCAGATAAAAAAAGTTTCTTCCTGCTGAGCTTTGGTTTCACTGGCTATGCCAATCAGCTATACGGCCAAAGAAGCAGGCCCTTCATTACGCCATTACTCAGACCTCTTAGATCTGCTGGAAAAGTCAAGTATGTCTTAGTTTAACCAGACCAATGAGCTGGTGAACAGCTTTCCTAGGGCTGGCCCGAAGGATTAGATATTTTGACGTGGCTAAGAACCAACTGGTTACCTAGCAACGGGACCCACAGCTTATTGTGGGATCCGAACCAAATTATATCGAGAAATTAATTTCTAATCACAAGAAACAGGTTTCTCTGGCTCCACAGTGGCAGAGCAGGGAATCGAACTCGGAACTACCCGAGTTGGTAGCCAAGCATGGGAACCTCAGTGTACTTTTTACCTCGTGGACGAGTGGTTTTTGCGCTTGGCTGCCAATCCGGTGATACGAAGTTCGATTCCCGGATCGGCCAACGCGGAACCAGAGGAATTTATTTCTGGTGATAGAAATTAATTTCTCGATATAGTGTGGTTCGGATCCCACAATAAGCTGTAGGTCCCGTTGCTAGGTGACCAATTGGTTCCTAGCCACGTAAAAATATCTAATCCTTCTGGCCAGCCCTAGGAGAGCTGTCAATCAGCTCAGTGGTCTGGTAAAACTAAGATATACATAACATAACCTGATTAAAATTAACAAGAAATCTTACATCATGTACTATTTACCAGCCAAGTCCTTAACTAAGCCACATACGTATATGTTTTAGCTCTCTTCGGCCTTGACTGACCAAGTTTACTGTCCTATTGATAAAGCCAGTTTCTTTAAATGTGTTACCAATATTCTCAGCAGTTCCAAGACAGATTCTACTAAGATGGCGTTTTGTAATGACATGCTTTTCCCGAAGCTGTGTGTATCCACAGAGAAATGACGGATCTCCCCTAATCAAAGAAATGCCTTTTAGTTTTCTGTAAAAGGAAACTATTGAGATGACTATTTGTCTGTTCGCACTTTTTCTGTCCGCCCTCAGATCTTAAAAATTACCAAGGCTATAGGGCTTGGTATGATCATCCACCTTCCAATCAACACACTTACCAAATTGCAGCCCTCTAGCCTCCGTAGCTTTCATTTTATTTAAGGTTAAAGTTAGTCATGATCGTGCGTCTACCGTCGCTATAGGTGCCAACAACACAGGCCACCACCGGGCCGTGGCTGAAAGGTTCATGGGCTGTGGTTGAGGTTCAGGGGCCATGGCAGTTTCATACAGAATTATATGGTGCACAGAAAACTCGACGGCGCTTTTTTTACTTGCTACCTCACTCCAACAAAATTCCAGAAGAAAACTCATTTTGATTTCGTCTCTGAATAATGAAGTATCATCCCATTACTTAACATCTTCATTGCTGAAATATGAACAATCTTACTGAACTTCCCCGATTTGCCAAAGAAACGGATTCTATTTTTTTTTTCTTTTTTACATGGTGGGCACATCATCAGTGTAGCTCCTGAAAATAACATACAAATAATGACCTTTTATGTTTATATTATATTCACGGGACCAAGAAACTTTTTCATTGCCCTTCATGACCCCGAAAGGAATCCAGTAATATCAGGTATGTGATGGAATTCGTTTACTAAATATTGTGCTTTTCATTTCAAGTCATATTTCTGGCTTTTCATCCAACCGCTTCCGAGCTACCCATATTGTTGGCTCAAGTATAAAGACATCAGAGGCTCTCTCTCCCTTTAGCCAAATTGATCAAGCTTTAACCTCATCCCGTCCCTGTGCTAATGAATGGTCTAATATTTGGGGCACTTCCCAGTTTTATTACTTCGCAGGAATGAGTCACCGACAGGTCACTCACCATTCCGTAGTTCTTCCCTAAGTCTCCCAAATGGTTAAATTAAGGGATTTTGACGTAGGAAAAATCTATTTCTGGCCGAAGGGCCCGTGTCGCCCAGTGAAATAGGTTCCTTTAGCACTATTTCTAAGGTAAAATATTGTTATAATTTTTTTGCGTAGATCTGGACTGTGGTCATGGAACACGGAACACCCGCTAGGTTTGCGTGCCCTCCACTTTAACCCTCTGAAGGAGAAGATGAACAGTCCTCGTAGAAAGCTCGGTTAGGTGACTGCCTCTTGCCGTCATCGGCCTAGCTGCGATGGGGGTTCCTTTTTTTCATTCCTGCTTTAGAGAAGAGGCTGTCATGATATTTCCCCCCAGCGCCCACCTCTCTCTCTCTCTCTTTCTCTCTCTCTCTCTCTCTCTCTGGGAATTAGATCAGAGATCATGAACATTGTATCACTCATTGCACTGGGTTCCAATTATATACTATATATACTATATATACATATATATGTATATATATAATAATTATAATATATATATATATATAGTACTATAATCACTTATAGATAATACTCCCATTTAACCACCGACCGTAATAACACAGTCGCACAAGAAACCTTAGCTAAATATTAAAACTCAAAATTTCTACAATCCATGAAGTTGCACCAGCGTAAATAATCAATAAAAATAGAGATAGAGAGAGAGAGAGAGAGAGAGACGATGCCGGCGGACCCGGAGATGAGAAGGGAAGACGGAGAGAGAGAGAGCAAATTATTGATCAGAAGTCTACTCAAAATTTCGCGTTCCCTACGAAAAAAAATTGATGGCGTTATTTTGGTAAGTAATCAATAATAATAATAATAATAATAATAATAAAAGATATCTGAAGAGAATATAAAATACACCCGAATCTTTAAAAAAGAAAAAAAAAATTCGATAGTCTCAAAACCGGACCAGCCTCATTGCCATCGAAATTACCTAATCCATAGTTCTCAGAACTGGAAAAAAATTGTTACTTATAAATAATAATGAATGAGATGTGGAAAAAACAAAAACTAAAAAATAAATGTTATGTAGATTGCATAGGCCAACTTTGCACGTGCTCCGATTTCATTCCCATTTTCGCGTATTCGAACACCTGAAGCCCGCCACAGGGAACAAAGGGAGTTGCCAGGTGGTGCCAGACGGTAAGGTGTATAAATGCCAGGTCTCGCTATACAGCACAACCACATGGTCTCTCTCTCTCTCTCTCTCTCTCTCTCTCTCTCTCAACATTCCTTGTTCAGATTTCTTCATACCACATGCAACGGAGCAAGACCCTCCTGGAATGAGGAATGGAATGCGTCTTTAAATAAACGAAAATATGGTTTACGTGTGTTACCGAAATCCATTGATTTTTCTTCCAGTTCGTTTCCGTTAATTTAGGGGAAAATGAATTGTGTCGAGGGCGTTCAGCAAAAATAAAAAAAAAGTGTTCGTCTTTCTATATTTAAATCATGATAAAATTTAACAATATATCACGCTGATAAGTGGAATGCCATTTGGGTACTGATTACTGAAGTAAGATTGCCAACACAAAGTGTACACTATTTACGTGTGTTGCGTGTGATGTCGTAGAATATATATATATATATATATATATATATATATATATATATATATATATATACATATATATATATATATATATATATATATATATATATATATATATATATATATATATATAATATCCTAAGCGGCAACGAGGACTGTGCACTATGAAAGGCTTCCATAGGAAATTTATTGATCCTGTAACTTCCTACACTCATTGGGGTCTCAGAGGAGAGAGAGAGAGAGAGAGAGAGAGAGAGAGAGAGAGAGAGACCTAACGTTACTTCGTGCTTCCCTGCATACGAAATTTCGACGTATGTACGAACGCCATGCACTTTGTGTGCACTTTGCAGAGATGAATAGTGTTGGGGTTCTCTCTCTCTCTCTCTCTCTCTCTCATTTGTGTACCCCTGATGCAGGGTTCCTCGTCACTTCCCTATTCCATGGATGGAAGGTCTTTCGCCCTCCCTTCTCCATCCGTTCCCCTAGGGGCCTGTCAGCCCCTAACACAACCATCATGATGAAGGTCCTGTCCCTCACTGCTGGCTGGTGAAACTCTCTCTCTCTCTCTCTCTCTCTCTCAATTAACCTTATCACCAATAGCAAACAAAACCATTCACCGAAAAACCACCACAAACTTTCACCAGTTGTGATGTACATACTCTTCGAAATCTAGCCATTTTTTCAGGTTCTTATCGTAGCCTTCCTCAGAACTTTGAACTTTTCATAAAAACTGAGTCGTGTCCCAGTATTCGATACACGCTCCTTCAGCAAAAGAATAGGCATTCTCTCTCTCTCTCTCTCTCTCTCTCTCTCTCTCTCCACCTTCGACACTGTCTCTCTACCTCTTTTAAGTCTTCGTCATCGATACCCATTTCTTCAACAAGACAAGGATACATTTCTCTCTCTCTCTCTCTCTCTCTCTCTCTCTCTCTCTCTCTCTCTCCATTGCCCCTTTCTACAACAAGATACATTCTATTCTCTCCATGACTTCGTCTCTGGTACCCATTCCTTAACAAAAGAGATATTTTATTTTTATCTCTCTCTCTCTTCTCTCTCTCTCTCTCTCTCTCTCTCTCCATGTAGTCGTCTTCGATACCCGTATCTTCAACAAGAGAGGATACATTCTCTCTCTCTCTCTCTCTCTCTCTCTCTCTCTCTCCTCTATATCTCTTCAAGAACCCAATCTTCAACAAAAGAGACATTCTCTCTCTCTCTCTCTCTCTCTCTCTCTCTCTCTCTCTCCATGTATTCG
>NC_087219.1:51218951-51291451 GCF_015104395.2 Macrobrachium nipponense | reverse complement strand
ATATATATATATATACATCGAGTTACAAATGTCCTTTAATATTTAATTCGCTCTACCTCGGAATGACATATTCTCATATATGATTAACCAAAGGGGAATTTTTTTTACTCAATAAGAGATGTATATGAATCACGGTAATGTGATATGACTCATTCATATATATTATAATATCAATATATATTATATATATATATAGATATACACTATATATATATTTAGATATATAAGAGAGTATAATTATAATATATATATTTATATAATATATTATTTATATATATATATAATTATATATATATATATATATATATATATATATTATATATAAAATTCAATAATCTGATCTTGCCATTTTTTTAAATCCTAATTCATCAGAGGTATTTCTACCCTTTCATCACTGCTTCTCTCTCTCTCTCTCTCTCTCTCTCTCTCTCTCTCTCTCTCTCTCTCTCTCTCTCTCTCTCTCTCTCTCTCACACACACACACACACAATATCCTGCATTTCTTAATACCGTATATCATTGCATATAATATACTTTGGTGCATCCTCCACGCTAAGAAAACTCGCTGCCTGCAATAGACGGGTGCTTCATAGTCTGAAGAGTAATCTTCAGACCATGGCTGCTTTTTCCTCGCCCGGGAAAAGACTCAGCCACGGGAGATATAGGGTGCTTACACATCAACTCTTGAATCTTACACATCAGCCAATATTTGATACTCCTTCGATTGTACCCTTCAGCACTTCGTGAAATACCTCTCCTCTTTCTTTTCCTTATACTTCGTGTGGTCAAGACTACAGTGCAATGATGAGCACTGTAACTGAATGGAATATACTGCTTGTCTGTGTGGTGTTTTTCCGCTACATGGAACCAGTGGTTATTCAGCAACGGGACCAACGGCTTTACGTGAACTTCTATCACCAGAAATCGAACTCGCGGCCACCGAGGTGGCATGCCAAGACCATACCGATCACGCCACCGAGGCGCTGGAATGGAATATAAAATTTACGCCAAAGGCCAAGCGCTGGGACCTTTGAGGTCATTTAACGCTGAAAGGGAAATTGAGAGTAAAAAGGTTTCAAATGTGTAACAGGAGGAAAACCTCGAAGCAGCTGCGCTATGAAACAATCGTTAGGAGATGGTGGAAGGTAAGATGGAAGAAAGAGAATACAGACGGAAGTACAGTAAAAGGAATGAAAAGTGGTAGCAGCTAGGGACCGAAGGGTCGCTGCAAAGAACCTTAAGTATCCTAGTAATGCCTACAGTGCACCGCCCGCACTGTAAAGGAATCATTACTGTCTTCCTTAAGATAACAACCACTGTCTTGGTTACTTGATCAACGTCAAGTCATGTTATATTATTTAACGATTAACGATACGCAAACGATAATCCAACCCCGAGAAACAATAGTATTTCGAGCCAAATCATGTCCCTAAAAAATAAAAAGAAAAGGCTGCATCTGTATATAAAGTAGGAATGTTACATGTCAATGCAGCCATTAATACTTTGATTATATGTTATATAAGTCTTCCCGATATGTAATATCTATCTCCTGTAATTACATGGCTATCAAATATTCAGGTTTCGTAAACGGATAATTCACGTAAACACAATATTGTTGCATTGTTGTATAATGATGACCAAATTATGAATATGATCAGTATCTATGCAAGAAGGAATAAGACACCAAAGCGATTATAATTCCAGGTCACATTCTTCGATCACAACGACAATATGAATCTTTTACAAAGACAAGATTGTCTTCAGATGATAACAACGCTTCTGTTAAGAAGAAAATTTACTGTATACAATGTCAACATTGTTGTTGTAATTGCTCCAAATATCGTTTCATGTTTGCATATATTGACGCAAGGAAGATAGCTCATTAAACATGGAATCTATAATAATAAAAACCGAGTGGATCTTTCTCGTTTGTCCGCCCCGGTTGGGGGTTGGGTAGGTAGGAAATCGGGAGGGTAGGGGAGACATGACGGGCAGCGCCGGGTTCCGGCGCAGGGCGCGCCCTCAAGCTCGTACCATATATTCCATTTATTCAGTCTAATTATCAAGAGCGTTCTCCGGTAGGGCATTTTTCAGTTCTCTAAGGATTAATACTCAAAATTCACTAGGAAAATTATTCTCTCTCTCTCTCTCTCTCTCTCTCTCTCTCTCTCTCTCTCACACACACACACACACATACACACACACAAACCCACATGAAGCAATATAAGCAGCACTATATTCTTTTAAGCCCTTTTTACGTAATGTAATGATGCATGGTTCTCTCGGAGGGTGAACGAACTTACAAAGCTTCATCAAAAGATTTCAGAGCGCTGTCTATTTACATTCGACTTTACAAAAACGCGTCACTGAGAAATCTTAAAACAAACACTTTTTTCTTTCATTTCCTTTGTAGACATTTTATGCACTTTGAACAAAGGGTCGCCCTGTGAAACAACGCACGAATAATCAGGCTTTCAAAATATTGATGACTTTTTTCCCCACAAAAGCGCCGATGCTCCATCAAACTATCATTCTTGTCCTCTTATGATTCAGGTAAAGAATCTTCAAAATGGCCAGATCGACTTACGTAGAAAGACTAGACGTATCTCCTGTTCGCGTATTCAATTCCTCTCTCAGAAGATTAACTCATGCCCTCCTTCACACATTAGAATTAGGCTATATTATAGAGTTGAGCAGAATATTACAGCAATCTAAAATTGCACGGTAAAATACTTTGGGGTCTAGTACATATTTCTACGTGGATGTGTACAGCACCACGTGAACTAGAGAGAGGTTCATTTGAATATTGCAGCAAGTTTCCGTTATAAATCCACCCCTGTATATAGTACCACCCCTGACTTCCGAGAAACTCTCCGTGCAAGAATATGGATTTCACACAGAGGCAGCCAATATTTCTTGTTATATAAGCAAAATCTTGATAAAAAAAAATTTAGTGGTAATTTATGTTTAACATTGAAAATAATAAAATTAGTTAAATACAGAAAGATATTGCAGCAGACTACATTTGAAAACAATAAGACATCTAACCAGATGACAGATATAGTAAACAACAACCACATTTATATCTCATAAACATTTGGCGTAATATATATATATATATATATATATATATATATATATATATATATATATATATATATATATATATATATATATATATATATATATATATATATATATATATATTATATATATATATATATGAGGCCTACCGATTTCTTCTCTGTCCACTGGGCGCTGGTCGAGAGGACGAAATTATTATCAACTAAAAAATTCCCCGTCCGTTTACATATATGAAAATATATTGATTCCGAGGTAGAGCGAATTAGATACTAAAAGGACATTTGTAGCTCGAATAATTTATATGAATCACGGTGATGTGATAATTTTTCATATATATATAATATATAATATATATATATATATATATATATATATATATATATATCATGCGTGCATCTATATATACGTCGCGTGTACACTTGTGGTGATTTTCCAAACCATTTCCCCTTGGGGCCCCAATCTTACCACCTGCCCTCTCTTCTCTCTCTTCCTCTCTTCTCCCGCCTTGGTCCAACTCCCCACCCCCCTCCGCCCCCTTCTCTTTTTCTCTCTCTCTCTCTCTCCCTCTCGGCCATCCTTTCACAAGGTCCTTTTCACTGCCGCTTTCTTTTGGCCTTTTTCCCATCGCATAGTTGAACCAATTCTCCCTACACCTCTTGCGTCAAGGGTTCGCTTTCAGCTATATAGGCCTATTTATTTTACGTCTAACCCCCGTCGCCCTTCCCCCCTCCATTTAAAGCCCCCCCGAACCCCTGCGGTTCAATTGTGCCATTCCGGTCGTGATTTCACCCTTAAAGTCTGTGGGGTTCGTTTCACCTTCCCTTATTTTATCCTGATTTTTTTTTTTTTTTTTGCTCCATTGTCTCTGTACTTTTTTCTCAGGAAATTTATCCCCCCACCCGCTTTTTCTTTCAGTTCATCAACAATGTCTGATGGGTATATTCATCTGCCTCTCTCTCTCTCTCTCTCTCTCTACACAAGCCTCTTTCTCTCTACGCATGAGCCTCTCTCTCACTCTCTCTTTACACATGAACCTCTCTCTCTCTGCACATGAGCCCCTCTCTCTCTCTCTCTCTCTCTCTCTCTCTCTCTCTCTCTCTCTCTCATCTATCCTTCTATCACCCTTTAACCTAAAAACTCGAATATATCAAAGATGAAACTTCAAAGGCTGCTTATTATAGAGCTATCAAAAGGTACCATGTTCTCTCGTTTTGATCGTTATCAAATTAATTAGTTATTTCAAACTCAAAATAAATTCAAAATGTAGCTCTTTCCTAACGATGCTTGTGTATATTCCTCTTTGTCAAATATGCATTTTTCAATATTAAACCCCTCTCCTGCTAGTTTCCACTCGACTTTCCCCAGTTACACTTACGCAGTGATTACACCCACTAACAATATCATCTATTTCTCTGTCATGCAACTTTGCGTTTATGTCACCTAGCACAGCTACCATTTCCCGTTTTCCAAACCCAGCCAGGCGCAGATTCTATCTCCCAACTTTGGATCATTTCCTTCCCATTTCTTGACCATATATATATACGCCCAATACAACTCTTTATCTTACTCCACTAAATCTTTCCAATACAACTCTTTATCTAGCCCCACTAAATCTTTCCAATACAATCTCCGAATCAATATACAATGAAATCTTTCACCCATCCTTCTGACGGTATGCGATTTCTCCCCATAAGAGGGAGCAGCTCTTCTGATTCTTGCTTAGTCTTTTGTGAAGAAGTTACTATAGTAGATTCACATCAAGCGTGCATCTGATGTCTAGGCCCGTCCCTTACGAACGCTCCTGATTGGTTGTTGATAAGCCAATCGCAGGGCTGGAAACTCTCAGTCTCTCGAGAGTGTGGACATAGGCAGTATGTATGTTCCACCTCTCCTGAGGGATACTTTTGAAACAGGAGAGGTGGAACATACATACATCTTGCCTGTGTGAATTCTACAGAGAGACTGAGAGGTTCCAGCCCTGTGATTGGTTTATCAACAGCCAGTCAGGAACGTCGTAAGGGACGGGCCTAGACATCAGATGCACGCTTGATGTGAATCTACTATAGTCCCCTTTACTTTTTTCAGGCAATGATCTACTATAGTATAGTGATCTTAAATGAGTGTAAAGTAGAGTAACTATACATTACAAGCATTTAAGATTACGAGGACACTGAAATAAAATGACTTCGTGTTATTACTAAGCCCTCAACTATGATGGGAATCAGCTGAAGCTTATACCGCGAGAGATATGGTACAAATATAATATACATATAGACAATATGTATGCACACACATACATACTCATTTCACATACATACACACATAAATAAATAAATATATATATATATATATATGGTAAATAATTTGTTAATTCTGTCTTTGTATTCTGTCGTGTCTCTGATTATAAAAACATTAAGAAAAGGAATTTTGTTGTCTGTTTCCCATTCAACTTTAAATTTAATGCTGGGCACTAATGCGTTTAATTTTGAAAAGAATTCATAAATGGGGCAATTTTAATTAATTCTTTTCACAATTAAACGCATTAGTGCCCAGCTTCAAATTTAAAATTGAATGGAAAACATACACAAAATTCCTTTTCAATATGTATGTATGTATACTATATGTAACTTTATTAGTGCAGTCAGCCAGGTGGATGTACCGTGAGTGACTAGGTGACCACTTTGCTCACATGTGACAGTTTCGTAGATCATCCAAGCATGCCTCCCACCTGTCAACCTAGCTGACATGGTAAAAGAAAAAAAAAAAAAAAATAGGGGGAGGGGGGGCATGGGGCAGGCAGCCTCATCCCTAGACAGTTGCTGACAAGCTAAAAGGATACTATGCCCTGCTGGTGCATCCTTTTTCTAAAAAGGCACTATATATATATATATATATATATATATATATATATATATATATATATATATATATATATATATATATATCTGTTTTACGGGATTAACGTAAAAACATGAACAAAAGACTGTAATTATCATAAAGATAATGGCCCTCATGAAATATTAGGCCTAGAAAACGCCCCTCAAAAACCCTTAAG
This sequence comes from Macrobrachium nipponense, assembly GCF_015104395.2. NCBI lineage: Eukaryota > Metazoa > Arthropoda > Malacostraca > Decapoda > Palaemonidae > Macrobrachium > Macrobrachium nipponense. The sequence continues at coordinate 51,285,313 of NC_087219.1, read as the reverse complement.
GACACTAAGAAAGCTCCTAGTGTGTGTGTGCGTTTGTGTTTGGATTTCCAAGCGAGGTAGGATGATTTAGGCTAATTAATCAAAGTTTTCCTGCAGCACCTCCGATAATGCAATGAGCCTCCGTGAATTCCCTGGCCAATAAATGAACTCTTAACAGACGAAAGAATAGAACGCAATATAGGATTTATGCCAAAGGCCAAGCGCTGGGACCTATGAGGTCACTCAGCGCTGAAACTGATAACAATAAAAGGGTTTGAAAAGGTGTAACAGGAGGAAAACCTTTCGGTTACACTATGAAGCAATTGTTAGGAGATGGTGGATAGCAAGATGGAATAAAGATAATATGATAGGAAGTGGTACAGTAAAAGGATGAAAGGGGTTGCAGCTAGGGGCCGAAGGGACGATGCAAAGAGCCTTAAGTAATGCATACGAGGTGTACTGACGACACTAACCCCCTAAGGGGCCAACTCATCACGGGTCTGCATGGGACTAAGGGCTCTTTCTAGAGGCAACTCTGGATGTCTGGTGAACAGCGTAACTCGGTATGTGAGCACGCAAATATTTACAAACGGACTCTATTTATATGTGTAATGCATGTGCAAAAGTGTCATTTCTAATGAATTATATGTTCCGGTATTATCAAAGACTTCGCAAATAAAAGAGACGCCAAGCTTAAATATATTAGTTGAATACTCGTAGACCGATATTTGCTCCTCATAAAAAATGTCCTAATATCTAGGCTTCTCAAGATATCTTTTGACCTACGATGAAGCATTTTTCCACTATCTTTCACTATTAATAAGTGCTGACAGTTTTTTTTTTCTTATTTAATAACCAGACATTGTGTAATGACACCCAGTTTTCATAGACAAGGCCACAAACACAAACCACGATCAAAAGAAACATGTCTTTTTGCACCCTATTCCTAAATTCGAAGCTCAAATAAGTCAGTTTATTGAAGCATTATCAGGTAACTCAAGCAGTGGGAAACACTTCCCACACGAGATCCAAAAAATAAAAAAATAAAAAAATATTATTATTATTAAAAAATATATATATATATATATATATATATATATATATATATATGTATATATATGATACAGCAAATTATATATATATATATATATGTATGCATTATATATATATATATATATATATATATATATATAAAGCTAAGAAATCGGAGATCAAATAATTGAGACTATGGATTTGATGTCCCTCGTCATGAAACCCTTATGTTTAGTTGAAACTGAATTTCAGAACATACCTGAGAGGACGTGACGGTAGTACCAACGTCCATGGCAGTGGCGCCGGCTCGTCCCTCGTCTAACAGGAAGGAAGGAGAAGTGAGCATGGTTCCTGTACTGACAGAGGAAGAAGAATCTGCACTAAGCCAGTGAGTTGCTTGAAGTGCTACTCACGTCCCCTTCCTATTATTCTCTCTCGCTTTCTCTTATTCTTCTTCCACCGTAAGTTTAGTTTTCACAAGTAAAACGTTGCTTATTTCGATATTTGTTTCGTACACTTATCTAATAATAGCTCGGGTAACGATTCACGTTTAAAAGCTTTAAAAACTGATAAAAGAAGGTCATTCCCAAGTTCCTTTCGAGGACTTAAATTTCTGGTATCAAGATGAAGTTCGAAAAATTTAAAAAGCAATGTAGACCAAACTCTCTTTAAACTATCATACAAAACAGCTTTTATGGTTAACGTTTCAGTAACGGAAGTCTAAACGTCTAAAAATCAAGGCACATACGGCGTTTCCTTTCCTGCACTCGGTTGGATCACCGATTCACTGAATACTGATCACTCGCTACTCAAGTTCTCCACGTTAGATCAATCTTGCATCTAGGATAACTTAAATTTTTATGCGATCTACAGACATAATGTAAAAGACTGTCTAGGAACAATACACTTTTCTTCCGGTGTCTTAATTCTGGATTTTAGAATTCCTGTCCCAGTTTCCAGTACGAGAATTTTTCTTGCCCTAAATGGTGTGGTTGTCAACAAACCTGGAAAAAAGAAAGATCAAATTAGGCATAAATTTTCCAATTAAATGTAAATTCATAAAAAAAAAACTACGCAATTGAGTGTTCTGTAAACTGAAACTTACAGCCACGGTCCGGTGGTGGCCTATGTTGTTGGTATTATAGCAGTGCCAGAAGTACGATCATGGCTATCTTTTAACTTAAAATAAAATAAAAACTACTGAGGTTAGAGGGCTGAAATTTGGTATGTTTGATGACTGGAAGGTGGATTATCAACATACCAATTTGCAGTCCTCTAACCTCAGTAATTTTCAAGATCTGAGAGCGGACAGAAAAATTGCAGACGGACAGACATAGCCGTCGCAATAGTTTTCTTTTACAGAAAACTAATAATAACTTTCATGATCAAAGCCTACTTTTTCGGGAGGAGAGGAGTTACTCCACTTAACAATTTTCTTAACACAAACACCAGACTAAAGCTATGCTCCTCCAACGAGTTTCGCTTATCTATTCTAAACCAAGGTCGATAGACCTTGGTCTAAACAATTTGCATCTCTTAATCGTTGCTTACTGTAACGAATTTGCACTATCAAAAGGTTTAACAAATTTTTTTTTAAAAGAATTTCGTGATAAGTTTAGTTTCAGCATTTTATTGGTACACCTCCAGTTGATCTTCATGATTATGGATATCCATAATAACCCAAACAGTTTTCACATTTATCTGAATTCTAAACAATAGACGAGCAATTGCCTGTTCGTACACCAGTACAAAGACGTTTATTTACTTATTATCAGCTTCTGCATATTAGATTATATTACTTCTGAAGTAACTTCATTAGCAATAATACAATCTTTACGATGAAAAGACCGTTAGCTTGTACGGTCCTTGGACTATCCACGCAAAGTATGCACGCTTCAAGAGCCAAAACCAAAAAGGTTTATCATATTACACCACAGAGGAGAGAGAGAGAGAGAGAGAGAGAGAGACGAGAGAGAGAAGAGAGACGATGAGAGGAAGGAGAGAGAGAGAGAGAGAGAGAGTTAAGTCTTTAATTCGTATAGTATCGACAGGAATAGCCCGTAACGACTTTGTATGGCTAAAATCCAGCCAAACAGCATTGTCAATGGTGATTAATGATCAATTGAGTGATTCTTGAAATTTGGGCTTCAGTTCAAGCACTGGGGCACTTTCGGCCATTCAGCGCTTAAGAAAGGCAGGGAGTTCAAGTGGTTGGACAGCGAGAGGTAAGAGATCTAGAAAGTAGCGGAGATGAAGCACATAGAATTCAAGGTGGAAGTGGGAGAAACCCCATACAGTTGCACGAAGATTTAAAACTTGCAGGTGTTGGACAGCAAGACTGAACAAAGGAAGTAGGAGTGGTGGTAAAATAACCGGCTAAGAGGTTATTTTACCACATCCTGAGTGGCTGTTGATAAGCCAGTCAAAGGGCTGGAAACTCCCAGTCTATCTCGAGAGTTCACACGAGTAGGATCTACGTTCCACCTCTCGGTATAAGTCTTTCAGGAAAGGTGGAACATAAATCTTCCTTAAGTGAACTTTCTCTCGAGAGAGGTTCCAGCCCTGTGATTGGCTTATCAACAGCCAATCAGGAGCGTCGTAAGGGACTGGCCTAGACATCAAATGCACGGTTGATGTGAATCTACTATAGTAACGTGCATAGTGAACCACTTGCTGTGCACTGACAGGACTATCCTACGGCGGATGTTGACTAATCCACTTTTTCCGTGTCTGAGGTAACTTCCTTGCTTCAAGGGCCTGTACACGTGTTTACCATAACTTCTTAAGTAAACTAAAGTTTACCATAATTACTGGAGTAAATAACTAGAGTGTGCGATAATTACTTCAGTAAACTAAAGTTTAACATAATTACCCTAAAAATGGTGATGCCCTTTTCATACTTAGAGAGAGAGAGATAGAGAGAGAGAGAGAGAGAGAGAGAGAGAGAGAGAGAATTTTCAGGGAAGCAATGAGAGAAGGATGCAAGGCTTCCATGTTATTATAATAGTAATCGATATTCTCTCTCTCCGTATCTGAACTGAAGAACTACAGACATTATTCCTCTATTCACCTTACAAAGAGTTACAAGGATTAGGATGTCTCAAAGACTTGTTAGTCCATCCGAGGAGACATCGTGTGCTCACTTATCTGTAGGAGCAGGTTTTACTGTGCATTCACAGTGTCCTAATGATTTTGTCTAGCTTTCTTTTGAACTCTTCCATACTGTTGTTGTTTACAACTTCTGGTGGCAGTTTATTCCACGTGTCACATATCTTATCTGTAAAGAAGTTCCCACAATGGGATGTGTTGTATCTCTTCAGTTCTAGTTTCCATCCATTATTTCTTGTCTGGTTTTCGGTTAATGTAAATAGGTTACTGTCTAGTTTAATTATGCCTTTCAGTACTTTAAATGTTTCTATTAGTTGTCCTTGAAATCGTCATGTTTCTAAGCCATACATGTTCAGGCTCTCTAGTCGTCTTCGGTAATCTATTTGCCTGATGGATGGAATTAACTTTGTGGCTCTTGCTTGTACTCCTTTTAATCTTTTTAAGTCTTTTCTTAGTGTTGGTGACCAAAACTGTACTGCATATTCAAGATGGGGTTTATGTTGACGTAGAGCTGCAGCACGGTTTCCTTATTTCTGTATTGAACTGCCTCTTTATGTATCCCACTAGTTTCTGTGCCTCCTTAGTAATAATGACTCTTAGTTACCATATGTTTTCATTCCATGTTGGTTGTTTTCTCTCTCTCGTGTACATACATGCAAACAAATACACATACACACCACACACACACACACACACACACACATATATATATATATATATATATATATATATATATATATATATATATATATATAGAGAGAGAGAGAGAGAGAGAGAGAGGAGAGAGAGAGAGAGAGAGAGAGAGAGAGGGTGGGTAATTCTCTTTCTCTCTCATTTCCGTTAGTTCCCCTGACAGAAATGAAGAGGGTGGGGATGAAATAATCAATTTACTCTCTCTCTCCCTTTTAATCCCCATCGAATTTATCACTCTCTCTCTCTCTCTCTCTCTCCCTGTTTCTCTCGTTTCAGCTTCTTATCCTCAAGACAAAGGAGAAAGTTATTCAAGAAGATAAGGGCCTTGGGGAGCGTCGTATTGCTTGGCCACTCTCAAGAGTCGCATAATGATCTATTTATCCAGGTTTATCAGAGAAGGGCTGCATTAATGCAATTATAACCTAATGGTTCATCTCGGTTGTCGTGTTCGTGGCGACTGGACTGCTGGGGTTTATGTAATAGCATATATTCGTCTTAAATGCATAAGTACACTAAAGGTTTGAGACTGGGATAACAAGCTTCAAGACTGCATATCAGTGATGCCAACCCCTCTAACCCCAGGAGACGAGAAATTACCCAACATTCTGCGGCTATGATAACAAATAAATCTTTAGATTATGTTGATATACAATATCATGAATATTTTTGCCCATATTACCCTACGCATAGGGCAATTACCCTACAGTTGGCAACACTGCTGCATATTCCAGGACAGTCAGACATGCATCCTTATTTCAAGAATAAAATGCTTTAGAACGGTTGTGAAACACTCAATTCTTTTTCAAACTCGCTATCATTGTAGGTTTAAAAGCACATCACCTTTATCAAGCCCTTTTTGATATTACGCTACCAGAGTTCCCAAGTCATTCCTAATGTAAAATACACTTCAAACTACAAAATTTGATTGTATATAACAATACGCTATTCTCTGGACAAGTGCATAACTTTACATTCTTTGTCCAAACTGCTCTTAACATAAATGTCGATTGTCATTAAACATTTTTAATGGGCCAATTACTCTAAACTTCCAAGATGAGGCCGGAAATCATGAATCCCTGTTCCACTATAAGCTGCTAATAATTGTTATGTAACAATCTTCCACCAAACATGGCCTTTCCTGATAACTTAGTACTGATCACTTTCCAGTCCGCTGCTCAGTCCCTCAACAAAATGGACTTACGGGAGTTCGTAGGCTAATCAACACTCTTATAATCAATTGTTTCCAGCATGGAGGATGTATTTGAAAGTGCTTATCTGGTAGTATATGCCTTTGTTTGTTTGTTTGTTTGTATGGTGTTTTTACGTTGCATGGAACCAGTGGTTATTCAGCAACGGGACCAACGGCTTTACGTGACTTCCAAACTTCGTCGAGAGTGAACTTCTATCACCAGAAATACACATCTCTCACTCCTCAATGGAATGGCCGAGAATCGAACCCGCGACCACCGAGGTGGGACGCAAACACCATATCACAATATTTTCCCTGGTACTAGACTGTGAAACAGTGATTAGATATTAACTAACCAAGAAACACGTGTTGTGGAACAGGGGAGAGAGATACATCACCCTTTATTAGTGAATCATACCGGCAGTCTGGCACAAAGATTTTGATTTCTGACCTCCCACTGGAAGTGCAAATTCAACAGTGTGACTTATTGAAACTAGACGCAGCCTGGGAAATTTTTTTTATCCTAATTGACATTTAACTAAGGCCAGCTCAGACGAAGAATTTAGTGCCATGTGACCACTTAAGATGCATATGATTTACACCAACATGAGTGGTGAAAATACTCGGAACACTTAAGCAGCAAATACATATGCTACACAGTGAAGATTTGTTCACGTAGGAAATACACAATAAAATATAAACTGCCCATTGAAACAGACACTGTACCTCCAAACCTACTCTAACCACTGTGCTGCAAGTCTTCATCTCTTTTAATACCCAACCTACTTCACCACACCTTTTTGGATTCCTTCAATTATATTTATCACGATGTTATCCATTTCAGAAATAATCGTTCTTTAAACGACCACTTTCTCGAGTCTACCAGAGTAAACTACATTGTGTAGGTAACGCAAACGATCAGAATCTAAACTAGATTTATATACTTTTGGCATACATGCAAAACAACCGGAAAAACTTGGGCCATTCGGCGCTGAAACGAAAATGGACACTGAAAAGGTTTGGAAGGTGTAACGGGAGGAAAACCAGGCAGTTGCACTATGAATCAACTGTTACGAGAGGGTGGGCAGTAAGATGGAGAAAGAGAATATGAATGGAGGTATAGTAAAAGGAATAAAAGGGGGTTGCAGCTAGGGGTCGAAGGGATGCTACAGGGAACCCTTCAGTTATGCCTACATTGCACCGCATGAGATGCACTGACAGCACTAACCCCCTACGGGAATAGGATCTAAACTTGGCCAAGTTCTTGAAGTTAGACTGAACCTTTTTTTATTTTCATCTTTTATTAGAAAAATATCACATTCGTTACAAAATAGGTAGGATGTTACAAAATATTACAAATTTAAATATACAAAATTTACAGATAAATATGGCTTAGAAAGAATTAGAACTCAAAATCACTGTACTTTTGGCTAAATGGATTTGTATTTTTTTCTTTATCTAAATTTCTTAACAACCACCTGTCATAAAATAGTTTACTTTTCACAAAGGCACACGTTTCTTCTTTTGTGTTTTTGTTTTTCCTACTAATCCAAACCGAATCTGATGAAACCCGCATTGCACTTCATGTGAAATTTCAATCCTATTCTCCTCATGGGGTTAAAGCACTCAAATTCACAATCTGTGTTAGGTCAAATTGTCCACTAACTCATGTGTCATAATGCGGGGTTCCTTGCTTCTATAATGAAGTGGTCTGCATTCTTCTGCTCTGCTACACCGAATAGCCCGGTATATAACTATTAGCTACCCTTCGTCGACGATAGATGCCAAAAAGTTATTACCTTCGATCTAAAATGTACTACATTCTACTACATTTACGCGTGTCTCGTGACCTTGAGGCAATGACAACATTAAAAATTAAAAAAAGATACTCTGGCCTTAAGAAATCGATAAACGCAGATTTTCTGTTCCACAGGGACACCAATAATAGGCCTAGGTCTGGTAGCATTTACCTTATAACACAGTATTTTATCAGTTAATGGATGTCTTATCTTGTCCAGTTAGCACTAAACTACTTAAAGGCAACATGAAATGCCTGTGGTTTGTCACGTTGCAAACATATTCAATGGTCATTTTCCTCTTTATTCATGTTTTAAATGAGAAATTCAATGGCTAAACCATTTGTATTCAGACGCACGATGAGAGAGAGAGAGAGAGAGAGAGAGAGAGAGAGAGAAGAGCTCACGGTTCACATCTGCTAGGCCCTTATCTACCGGCTAATACCCACCCTGCTGTAATTGGGTAGCCAACCATCGTCTGCTAAGGTCAAAGCAAAGGGCATGGGTCTAGCAAAGTTTAGTTCTAAAGGCTTGCTAGGAAATCGGGAGGCATTGTGTAGTAGGTACTACCCTTCTGGCAACAGCAAGTAACACGTCCTGGTTTTATCAAGTCTTTTCCTTTGACTTTATCGGACACTGGTAACCATTTGGAAGGTGGGTCAACTGGTCGTTAAAAGGTCATTCGTGAATCAAGAACTTGACGATTGGTAACTGAGCACTATCAACTACGGTGACATTCTCTCTCTCTCTCTCTCTCTCTCTCTCTCTCTCGTTCTCTCTCTCTCCTCTCTCTCTCTCTATATATATATATATATATATCTCTATATATTATATATATATATATATATTATAATCTATATAATATATATATATATATAATATATATATAGATATAATACATATATATATAGTATAACAATATATAGACAAACAAAATCATATTACAGGAAAAATAACAATCTCTCCGTCTAAAACAGCTACGGTGACTCTCTCTCTCTCTCTCTCTCTATAGGTATATATACTTAGTATATATATATATATATATATATATATAAAATAACAAAATCATATTACAGGAAAAATAACAATCTCTCCGTCTAAAGTACCTGATTACACAATACTTTTAAAAAAAATGACTAGTGAAAATCACAGCGTAAACGAATTATATCACAAAGTCGATTCTATATAACTTACCTTCGTTCTTCTATCGCGGAATAAATAATGATAAAAAGAGCTTTTCCTTTTAAAAAGTTCTGTGGGAGTCACACACACACACGCGACTGACCGTCGGAGCAGGGGACCAGGAACACAACCACCACAAGTATTGGCTAACACCAAACTGAAAATCGGGTCTCCTCTCTCCTCTCTCTCTCTTCTCCCTCCTGCCTGGCTCCTTATAACATCCTCTATCGACAACTCGCGCCAAATTTCGAACAAACAATCACGAACTATCCGAAGTAATCTATCCTATCTTAACAAATTCTCACATATCACAAAAAATGACACAATTTTAGAACCGATGGCGGTTGTTTTGAAAGAAAATATCATAAAAGAAAGCGAGCGATTCCAGTTCCAAACTGATAACGAAGAAAACGGAATTATGAGCGGTTGGGTTTCCCTCTGCTTCAGAGAGAAAGCACGATGGCGAATTTGCTTTCAGTCGATGCGAGCCGGAAGTTAGAAGAAGTACGTCATCATTGTGGTAGATTCATCAATGCTGGAAGATGTGTATAACGTCATCCTTCACTTTGGCTTCTGACTCATTTTTTTTTTTCTTTTTCTTTTTTATTAGTTTGAATGCATACCCACGTTGAGTAACGTCAGTCCATTGATTATGTATGTGTTAGAATATAGGTCACCGTATACCAATTCTTTATTTATTCTATACCTATGCCTATATATATATATATATATATATATATATATATCATATATATATATATATATATATATATATATATTTGTGTGAGTGTGTGTGTGTACTCTTCAACAAATCAGCTCAGCACCTGTTTCAGAAATACAGTTTCTGACTCACAGCGCGGTAGCCACGGAAAAACCCACTAATCTCAAATGACCAATTTCGAGCAGCTGATAGCGTTTTTGCCGTACATTTAAGACCAGGGTTGCTGTGTCGCGGATGAACCCCGTGCAGATAACTTCCATAGGACTACCCACTTCATACACCATCACAGAGAGCTTTGCATCGAACACCCTTCTCTTTCACCCCCATCTTCCCAGTACTTCAAAACTCTGCTCCCACCTGCAAACACTTCGAATTATAAATTCTTTTAACTGTCCTTTCATTCTACGTTCCTTCAAATATGCCCAGACCATTTCAAAATACTCTAACCATTCCTTTAGCCTATGCTACGCTTTATTAGTTCTGTGTAGTTCTAAATTTCTCAGCCTCTCGGCGCTTTTTATGCCACTTATAATACGCAGAGATTTGTCACGTAGTCTTTTCATTCCATCAAGGAGAGTTGCTTCAACGATTTCTGCATGCATTCCCACCTTGGCTTCTCTGGACAATCCTCATTTTGCCATCTGCTAACCAACTATTTCATAATGCATTCACATTTTATTCCAAAACTTTGCACATGGCCTGTCTAATTTTCTTTCCCGACTTCTGCATCACCTGGTTTGGTATGTTTAATTGAATTGAATCGAATTGAATGTGTTTGGGCAGGACTGAATCCAGACAGCCACAGTAGTCCACTTAATCCCTGAAATACTTTCAGGTTGCTTCTAGGCATGGGCATTTGCTGGCATAATGTCAGTTTAATCTCAACCTACCAGCAATCCTCAAAATCCCCCCATCAATGAAGATAGTAAACAACCGTGGCTAAGGGTACCTTTTACTCCAAACCTGTCACTCTCTACACTTTCATTGCACAATGTGGTGCTTCCATAGCAGAAACTTTTGATTACTCTTATAATAATAATAATAATAAAAACTTACGCTGTGCATACAAACCTTCTACAAAGCTTCTTTATTACTTAGGCCATTAGTTTTTGTAGCTCCTTATATACCATATACAGCTTGTTCACTTTAGTTTCAGGCTTCAAATAACTCTTTTACAATCAATACTTGATCAACGCACCGTCCCTGACTAAACCAACACTTCCACTATCTATCCTATCATCTGCCTTATTTTATCATTCAAATCCCTGCATATACTACTTTCTCCGGTATACTTAGCAAAATTATGCTCCTTAATTCTTACCTTCTCTTCGGTCTTATTTACCTTTATAAAATGGAGCAATTATTCTTCTCACCTATCTCTTAGGTATGTTTCCTTCATCCAGGCAGACTTACCTTATAGACCCTGGTGGTCAGCCAGTCAATCACATTTTCACCGTCATACCACAGCATCTCGCCTTTAATCCTATCAACTCCTGACGTCTTTCCATTCTTCAAACCCCATTAATTACCCTCATTACATTCTACAGTCACTTCCACAACCATTTTCAAACTTCTATTTCTTTCAGCAATTTAGTCTCAGGTCCAGTAATGTATTTGTGGGTGTCAGATCTACGTAATCTAATTTAGTGCAAAATTCAAGATCTCGCCTGACTACTTTAGACCGATGTAGCCACAGTTTCTGAACAATGAACTTCACCACTGTCTAATATAATGCTAACCACATTTCAATACATTTTTAACTATTGTAGAAAACACTTTTCAATGTGTAGTCTATTAAACTACTTGATGTCTCATATTTGTGCAATTACGAACGTGCTGTGTTGAATTTGACTGACTTCAATGTACTAGTTTATACACACGAATTTCCACTCACTTTCCCTCATGCAGACTAGTGGCCTTCCTCACTCAACTGAGCAGTTTAGTTTATTCGGTCAACCCATTATTAAACTCCTAACTGTACTCTCTTTAGAATGAGAAGTTTTTGTCTACTAAGAGTAAATTAGTGCAACTAATCCTATGGAACCACGTTTATTTTTCCTGGTCTTGGATACGAGGCGAGAAAGTTCTTTCAGTAAGTACTTTCTGTAACTTCGCTCTTCAAAATAATAATAATAATAATAATAATAATAATAATAATAATAATAATAATAATAATAATAATAATAATAATAATAATAATAATAATAATAACACTGCAAGGGCCTGTATAGGGTTAATAAAATGTATGTTTGACCACTTACTGTCCCGTTGTACTTCCAGACAAATGAAATGTTCTCCCAACTTTCCATATAACCTTGTTTAGCCTCTCCCTCTCTCTTTCATTTCTCCCCAGTCCCTTGGCTAGAAAAATGAAGACAATTCAAACAAGAACTCGATATTATAACTGGATTTTTCAAATCTCTCCATACTTTATCCCGTCTCCTTGAATGGCTGGTACCTAAGATGGTTTTCTAGTCAAAAGATTTGGAGAAAAATTAAATGGCACCTCTGTGCCTGCCAAATTATCCTGGTTTATAAAGCTGCATGGCTAGTCCTATAGATCATACACTAGCGCATACAAAGACAGGGACACGCCATTTCTAAACTGAAATCAGAGGTCACTTGGAGCCAAGGACAGTTTAAAGTTTGGAAGAATGTCTTATTATAGTACTACTTTCTTCTCTTCAAAACAAGCTATTTAGATGACGAAGGTTCTTCACTTCATCACAGAAATAATCAAAACTATATTGGCCACAACCAACCATTTGGAATGTCGCTCATACATTCAAAATGCCGAATTTCTCGTTTTCCTCTTCGATGAAACTGAATCAAGAAAGTTGTCTCAGTCACACGATAGATTATCGTTTTCTCGTACCATTTCAGCTGAGCTCAAAATATAATTATAATCGACCCTTTCCAGAAGGTCTCACAAACATGTATCCATGAGGCTTTGGGAAATGGATTTCACTGTCGAACCGGAAGAAAGTTAGCCTCATCATCTACTTTAAGCTTCATTATCCCTACAGAATACAGCATTAACTTAAAACCCAAGTGTAAATTATACAGTGGCTTTGAAGAAGTAAATTAACCTATAGATTTTCTTCCATGGATGTTTTTAGCTTATTCATGGCAGTCCATAAAAAATGAACATCATATCTAAACGACTTGTATTAATGCGAAATTACCTATCTGAGGTCACAGTAACAGTCTGCCTTGAAAAGTCTTCAGGAATAAAAGCCAAAAAGTAAACAACAAAAGCAAGCTTGCAGGAATAAAATTCAGAAAGGTATAATGCAGGCTATTGTTTGCAGAAGATGCCAACTTGGACGAATATATCAAATGATAGTCCATCTTTCCTGACAAATGAGTATATTTACAATTAGTTAAAGAACTCGGCAAAGTTATTATCAAACACAGTTACCGGCGAATTTCTCAAGCTAGGACTATGCTCTGTTTTTTATCCATCTATCCATCCGCCTGTGGTGTTTGCGCATGGTAACACTGCGTCCCGGGCTTTGAATAATATCCTATTTCTTATCTTAACGGTTTAATTTGCATACCGTAAATTATTAAAACACTTTTCAGTTGCAAACGTACACCCAGATATTCTTTTATTTACCTAAAACTTACACAAAGCGTAACTATTTACAGATTTACAGTCTGGGACGCAGTGTTACCATGCGAAAACACCACAGGCGGATGGACAGATGGAAAAAAACAGAGTATAGTATCAAACGATATGACGCCACCATAACTCGAAGGGACATTGATAATCACCTCCTTTAGAGCTGAAGGGCGGTAGGGCAATTACTCTACTTCTGTTTTCTTATTATGAGCTATACATCAGAACGCTATATGTCAGAACTATTTGAGCTTGTGCACGTCTAGGTTCCTTTTTCGCTCTTTAGAGATCATAGATTCACAATCTGCTTGTCTGCACTTCAGCTGTTGGTGATTTAAGCCGTAATGGCAGCCATTTTGAACTCACACTGGGGCGCAAGGGGAAAATATATTAAAAATAATTTCTTCCGCTTATATCTTTGTGATATATATTTCCATAGGTTTTTTGGGGCGAGGAATTAATTTTTTTTATATTTCTAAAGCCCTATCATCCATATCTATCAAAGTACTTGGTAATATACTAAAACAGACGATTGCAAAGAATAATGTTATACGAGCTCAGCATATGCAGCCAGCAGACAATATAGATGAACATACACTCATAGCGTGAATGCGAGTAGGCCAGATATTAGGTATAATAGAAATGCAGTGGACATCACAAAAGAACAAAATAGAAATCGCCACGCAAAATAAAGTGGAGGCATAATTGGATTATAATTGGAGTCAGCGGGAATTGTGCTGCCCAAACACGATGGTGTTTGACACACCAAGCGATGGGCGCCTTAGTGGCGTGATCGGTATGGTCTCGACCTGCCACCTCGTGGCCGCGAGTTCGATTCTCGGGCATTCCACTGAGGAGTAAGAGATTTATATTTCCGGTGATAGAAGTTCACTCTCGACATGGTTCGGAAGTCACGTAAAGCCGTTGGTCCCGTTGCTGAATAACCACTGGTTCCATGCAATGTAAAACACCATACAAACAAACAAACAAAAGATGTTGAAGATGATCTCCTATAGGCTGAGACCGGTAACATATCCTCTACTGAATTCATTCAGTTGTGGCTGATTAATAAGACTAAAAGCTTTAATGATTCAAGTAAAATCTCAAAACATTTGCTTCTATTACTAAGTCAGTAATAACTACAAAAACAACAAAGTAAAGCAAATAAAAGCAGAAAGAAATGGACTACGCCAAGATGCAGTATTGGCTACAAGGCACTTTAACATGGAAAAAATTTTCAGTCATCCACTTGGACCAGTGCCTTGGGCCTTAGCAACTGCCGAAGGTGCACTCGTGAAAAAGCCAACGAAGCGAAACTCCTTCATGCTCTACAAACACAACAAGTCATTGCAAGAAGACAAAAAAACTTCATACATGAATTGCATCATTGAAGGAAGCGCAGTATTACAATTTACAAGCACGCGTAGCATTCCATACAATTGGTGAACTAGCTGAGAAAGCGTTTGACCAGCGCCTTAAGTCAGCTGGGTTAATCTAAAAAGGAGGCGAAGAGGAGCATCTGTCACATTAGTGCTTAAGCCCAGTTTAACAAAACATTCCCATAAACTAGAAAAAGTTTCATGACAGACAAAGAACGAAGTGCAATTAACACATTTTTTATTGGGATAATGGAAGCAAGATAGTTATGCAATCAAGTAAAAAACAGTTATTTACTTTGTGGTTTATATGGTGTTTTTACGTTACATGGAACCAGTGGTTATTCAGCAACGGGACCAACGGCTTTACGTGACTTCCGAACCACGTCGACAGTAAACTTCTATCACCAGAAATACACATCCCTCACACCTCAATAGAATGTCCGAGAATCGAACTCGCGGCCACCGAGGTGGTACGCCAACACCTTACTAACCAAGCCACTGAGGCGCTTCACTTTGTGAGTGGTCAAAACTACATGGTTATCACAATTACTGATGGATCTCGAACAGACACAAGAGATTGAGGCCCTGAAATCATCCAAACAAGAGGAGGCTGACAGTAGAATTGGTTTGCAGCTTCGCCATATGGCTACTCAGATATCCGAAGACTTTACCACTGTTATCAGATCACCAGATACAGATGTGTTCATCTTGATGCTGAAATTTGCACAAACCACAAAACAAACGAGATTGATTCATACAGGGGTAGGGACAAGAGATGCCTCATAGAAGTACTTAAAGTTGTAGCTGAAACTGGTCTGGAGAATGTAGAAGTACGGAGAGTTACAGACGAAACTGGTCAGGAGAATGTAGAAGTACGGAAAGTTGTAGACGAAACTGTTCAGGAGAATGTAGAAGTACGGAAAGTTGTAGACGAAACTGTTCAGGAGAATGTAGAAGTACGGAAAGTTACAGACGAAATTGGTCAGGAGAATGTAGAGGTACGTTAAGTTATAGACGAAACTGATCAGGAGAATGTAAAGTTATAGACGAAACTGGTCAGGAGAATGTAGAAGTACGGAAAGTTGTAGACGAAACTGGTCAGGAGAATGTAGAAGTACGGAAAGTTGTAGACGAAACTGGTCAGGAGAATGTAGAAGTACGGAGAGTTAGAAACGAAACTGGACAGGAGAATGTAGAAGTACGGTAAGTTGTAGATGAAACTGGTCAGGAGAATGTAGAAGTACGGAAAGTTACAGACGAAACTGGTAAGGAGAATGTAGAAGT
Source organism: Macrobrachium nipponense (assembly GCF_015104395.2). Lineage (NCBI taxonomy): Eukaryota > Metazoa > Arthropoda > Malacostraca > Decapoda > Palaemonidae > Macrobrachium > Macrobrachium nipponense. The sequence goes on along the minus strand of NC_087219.1, from coordinate 51,269,328 downwards.
ACGGAAAGTTACAGACGAAACTGGTCAGGAGAATGTAGAAGTACGGAAAGTTACAGACGAAACTGGTCAAGAGAATGTAGAAGTACGGAAAGTTGTAGACGAAACTGGTCAGGAGAATGTAGAAGTACGGAAAGTTGTAGACGAAACTGGTCAGGAGAATGTAGAAGTACGGAAAGTTACAGACGAAAAAACTGGTTAGGAGAATGTAGAAATACAGAAAGTTGTAGACGAAACTGGTCAGGAGAATGTAGAAGTTCAGAAAGTTGTAGCACGAAACTGGTCCAGGAGAATATAGAACGTAAGCGGAAAGGTTGTTGAGAACGAAACTGGTCAGGGAGAATGTAGAAGTTCGAAAGTTGTCAAGAACGAAACTGGTCATGGAGAATGATAAAGTTACGGGAAAAGTTGTAGACGAACAACTTGTCAGGAGAATGTAGAAGTATGGAAAGTTGTTTTAGACGAAAAAAAACCTTGGGGGGTCAGGAGAATGTAGAAAGTTACAGAAAAGTTGTAGAACGAAACCTGGACAAGAAGAATGAGTAGAAGTGACGGAAATTTACAGATGCAAACTGGTCAGGAGAATGTAGAAGTAACGTAAGTTTACAGAACGAAACTGGTCCAGAGAGAATGTAGAAGTACGGAAAAGTTTACAGACGAAACTGGTCAGGAGAAATGGTAGAAAGTAGCTGGAAAGTTTGTAGACGAAACTGGGTCATGGTGGGGGGGAGAATGTAGAAAAAGTAACGGACGAAGTTTTACAGAACGAAACTGGTCAATGGAAATGAATTTAGAAAGTACCGGAAAGTTACAGACGAAACTGGTCAAAGAGAATGTAGAAAGTTACGGAAAGTTTGTAGACGAAAAACCTGGTCAGGGAATGAATGTATAACGTAAACGGAAAGGTTTTAGACGAAACTGGTCAGGGAGAATGTAGAAGTACGGAAAGTTACAGACAAAACTGGTCAGGCAGAAATGTAGAAGTTACAGAAATTTGACAGACGCCAAACTGGTCAGGAGAATGTAGAAGTACGGAAAGTTGTTCGACGAAACTGGTCCAGGAAGAAAAGTGTAAAGTAAGTAACGGAAAGTTTACAGACCGAAACTGGTTGAGGAGAATGGTAGAAGTACGGGGGATGGGGAAAAGTTACAGACGAAACTGTGGTCAGTAGAATGTAGTAAGTTAACGGAAAAAGTTGTAAACGAACTGGTCATGGAGAATGTATGAAAGTAAGGAAAGTTTGTAGACGAAACTGGTCAGGAGAATGTAGAAGGTACTGGAAACAAATTTACAGACGAAACTGGTTCGGGAAATGGTTAGAAGCTATAAGCGGAAGTTACAGACGAAACCGTTCAGGAGAATGGTAGAAGTACAGAAATTTGTAAACGAAAACTGGGTCAGGAGAAGTAGAAGTACGGAAAGTTACAGACAAACTGGTCAAGAAGAATGTAGAAGTACGGAAAGTTGTAGACGAAAACTGGTCAGGAGAATTGTAGAAGTAAGGGAAATTGTAGACGAAACTGGCAGTAGAATGTTAGAATTATGGAAAGTTGTAGCGAAATCTGGTCAGGAGAATGTAGAAGTACGAGAAAGTTGTAGACGAAAAAACTGGTCAGGAGGAATGTAGAAGACGGAAAGTTACAGACGAAACTGGTCAGGAGAATGTAGAAGTACGGAAGTTACAGACGAAACTGGTCAGGAGAATGTAGAAAGTACGGAAAAGTTACAGATCAAACTGCGTCAGGAGAATTGTAGAAGTACGGATAAGTGTAGACGAAACGGGCCAGGAGAATGTAGGAAGTACGGAAAGCTACAGACAAAAACTGGTCAGGAGAATGTAGAAGTACAGAAAAATTTACAGACGCAAAACTGGGTCAGGAGAGAGAATGTAGAAAGTAGGCGAAAAGTTGTAGACGAAAATGGTCCAGGAGAATGTAGAAGTACGGAAAGTTACAGCGAAACTGTGAGGAGAATTGTAGACGTCGGAAAGTTACGACGAAAAAACTGGTCAGGAGAAGTAGAAGTACGGAAAGTTGTAAAACGAACTGGTCAGGAGGAATGTAGAAGTAAGGAAAGTTTGTAGACTGAAAACTGCTCAGGAGAATGTAGAAGTACGGAAAGTTACAGACGAAAACTGGTCAGGAGAATGTAGAAGTACGGAAAGTACAGACGAAACCGGTCATGAGAATGTAGAAGTACAGAAATTTGTAAACGAAATGGTCAGGAGAAATGTAGAAGTACGGAAAGTACAGGACAAATGTTCCCAAGGAATGTAGAAGTACGGAAAGTTGTAGAAGAACTGGTCAGCGAGAATGTAGAAGTAAGGAAATTTGTAGACGAAACTGGTCAGGGCTAGAATGTAGAATTTTGAAAGTTGTAGACGAAACTGGACAGGAGAATGTAGAAGTAAGGGTGAAAGTTGTAGAGAAACTGTTAGGGAGAATGTAGTGAAGTACGGAAAGTTACAGACGGAAAATGGGTCAGGAGAATGTAGAAGTACGGAAAGTTACCAGGACGGAAACTGGTCATGAGAATGTAGAAGACGGAAAGTTACAGCGACAAAATGGTCAGGAGAATGTAGAAGTACGGAAAGTTGTGAACGAAAACTGGGGAAAGTTGTAAGACGAAACTGGTCAGGAGAATGTAGAAGTTACTGGAAAGGATTGTAAACGAAAACTGGTCAGGAAGAATGCTAGAAGTTACGGAAAGTTGTAGACGAAAACTGGTCAGGGAGAATAGTAGAAGTACCGGAACAAAGTTGTAAACGAAACTGGTCAACAAGGAGAATGTAGAAGCACGGAAAAGTTTACAGGACCTCCCAAACTCTCAACTGGTCAGATGAATGTAGAAGTACGGAAAGTTGGTAACGAAACTGAAACTGGTTCAAGGAACAATGTAGGAAAGTACGGAAAAAGTTTACAGACGAACAAACTGGTCAGGAGAATGTAGAAGTACGGAAAAGCTTTACAGAACGAAAACTGGTCAAGGAGAATGTAGAAAGTACGGGAAAAGTTTACAGACGAAAACTGGTCAGGAAGAAATTGTAGGAATGTACGGAAAGTTACAGACAAAACTAGCGGTTCAGAGGAGAATGTAGCAGTACGGAAAAGTGGTAGACGAAAACTGGTCAGGAGAACTGTAGAAGTACGGAAAGTTACCCAGACGAAAACTGGTAAAGGAGAATGAGAAGTTACGGAAAAGTTACAGACGGAAACTGGTCAAGGAGAATGTTAGAAGTACGGAAAGTTTACAGACGAAAACTGGTCAGGGAGAATGTAGACTAAGTACCCGGAAAGTTCACAGACGAAAACTGGTCAGGAGAATGTAGAAAGTACGGAAAAGTTGTTTTAAAACGAAAAACTGCGGTCAGGAGAATGTAAGAAGTACGCGGAAAAGTTGTAAACCAAAAGAAACTGTCGGTCAAAGAGAATGTAGAAAGTACGGAAAGTTGCTAAACGACAAACTGGTTCAGGAGAATGTAGAAGTACGGAAAGTTGGTAAAACCGAAAACTTGGTCAAAGAGAATGTAGAAGTACGACGGAAAGTTACAGACGAAACTGGTAAAGGAGAATGTTAGATAAGTACAGGAAAGTTATTAAGACGAAACTAGTCAGGAGAAATGGTAGAAGTACGGAGAGTTTGTAGACGAAACTGGTTCAGGGAAGAGTAGGAAGTACGGAAAGTTACAGACGAAACTCGTAAGGAAGGAGAATGTAGAAAGTACCGGAAAGTTGTTTATCGACGAAAAACCTGGTATCAAGGAGAATGTAGAATGTACGAGGACAAAGTTACAGACGAAAACTGGTCAGGAAGAATGCAGAAAGTACGGGAAAAGTTACAAGACGGAAAACTGGTCCAGGGACAAACTGTAGAAAGTACCGGAAGGAAAGTTGTAAAACGAAAAACTGGTCAGGAGAATCGTAAGAAGGTACGGAAAGTTGTTAACGAAACTGGGTCAAGAGAATGGTAGAAGTAACGGGAAAGTTGTAAACGAAAACTGGTTCCAGGAGAATGTAGAAGTACGGAAACGTTGTTAGACAAAACTGGTCAGGAAGAAAAATGGTAGAAGCACGGAGAAATTGGTCAGGAGAAGTAGAAGTACGGAAGTTACAAGAAACAAAATGGTCAGGGAGAACTGTAGAAAGCTACGGAAAGTTAACAGGAGCGAAAACTGGTCAGGAAGAATGTAAGCAAGTACGGAAACGTTTACAGAACAAAAACTTGGTCAGCGGAGAATGTAGAAAGTTACGGAAAGTTCGTAAGAACAAAACTGGTCAGGAGGAAATGTAGAAGTTCGGAAAACGTTGTAGACGAAAACTGGCTCAGGAGAATGTAAGAAGTCGGAAAGCGTAGACGAAAACTGCGGTTCAGGAGAATGTTAGAAAGTACCTTCAAAGTTGTAAGACGAAAACTGGGTCAGGAGGAAATGTAGAAGTACGGAAAGTTGCTCAGGACGAAACGCGTTTTCAGGAAATGTAGAAGAAATAAGCTGGAAAGACTTGTAGACGAAAACTGGTCAGGAGAATGTAGAAGTACGGAGAAAGTTCTTAGAACGAAACTTGGTCAGGAAGAATGTACAGAAGTACGGAAAAGTTGTAGGACGAAACTGGTCAGGAAGAATGCTAGAACGTACGGAAAAGTTGTAGACCGACAAACTGGTCAGGAGAACTGCTAGAAGTACGGAAAGTTTACAGAACGGAAAACTGGTCAAGGAGAATGTAGAAGTACGGAAAGTTAAGACGAAACTTGCGTCAGGAGAATGTAGAAATACGGAGATTTAGACGAAACTGGTCAGGGAGAATGTATAAGTACGAAATTCACAGACGAAACTGGTCAAGAGAATGTAGAAGTACGGAAATTGTAGACGAAAACTGTCAGGAGAATGTAGAAGTACGGAAAGTGTAGGACGAAACTAGTCAGGAGAATGAAAGTACAGAAGTTACCAGACGAAACTTGGTCAGGGAGAATGTAGAAGTACGGAAAGTTGTAACAACCTCGGTCAGAGAATGGTAGAATACGGAAAGTTACAGACGAAACTGGTCCAGTGAGAATGTAGGAAAAGTTACGGAAAGGTTACAGACAAAACTGAGGGTCAGCGGAGAATGTAGAAGTACGGAAAGTTGTAAACGAAAGCTCGTCAGGGAATGTAGAAGGGGTAAACGGAAAGTGTAAACAAACCTGGGTTCCATTGAGAAATGTAGAAGGTACGGAAAGGTTACAGCGAAACTGGCAGGAGAATGTAGAAGTGCGGAAAAGTTACAGACGAAAACTGGTCAGGAGAATGTTAGAAGTACGGAAAGGTTACAGACGGAAACTGGTCAGGAGAACTGTAGAAGTTACAGAAAAAGTTGGTAAACGAAACTGCGTCAGGAAATGTAGGGAAATGTACGGAAAGTTACAGACAAAACTGGTCAAACGAGAATGTAGAAGGTACGGAAAGTTGTAGGACGAAACTGGTCAGGAGAAGTTAGAAGTTACGGAAAGTGTAGGACGAAAACTGGTCAAGAGGAGAATGTAGAAGTACGGAAAGTTGTAGACGAAACTGGTCAGGAGAATGTAGAAGTACGGAAAGTTGTAGACGAAACTGGTCAGGAGAATGTAGAAGTATGGAAAGTTGTAGACGAAACTGGTCAGGAGAATGTAGAAGTACGGAAAGTTACAGACGAAACTGGTCAGGAGAATGTAGAAGTACGGAAAGTTACAGACGAAACTGGTCAGGAGAATGTAGAAGTACGGAAAGTTGTAAACGAAACTGGTCAGGAGAATGTAGAAGTACGGAAAGTTGTAAACGAAACTGGTCAGGAGAATGTAGAAGTACAGAAAGTTGTAAACGAAACTAGTCAGGAGAATGTAGAAGTACGGAAAGTTACAGACGAAACTGGTCAGGAGAATGTAGAAGTACGGAAAGTTGTAGACGAAACTGGTCAGGAGAATGTAGAAGTACGGAAAGTTACAGACGAAACTGGTATGGAGAATGTAGAAGTACGGAAAGTTACAGACGAAACTGGTCAGGAGAATGTAGAAGTACGGAAAGTTACAGACGAAACTGGTCAGGAGAATGTAGAAGTACGGAAAGTTACAGACGAAACTGGTCAGGAGAATGTAGAAGTACGGAAAGTTACAGACGAAACTGGTCAAGAGAATGTAGAAGTACGGAAAGTTGTAAACGAAACTGGTCAAGAGAATGTAGAAGTACGGAAAGTTGTAAACGAAACTGGTCAGGAGAATGTAGAAGTACGGAAAGTTACAGACGAAACTGGTCAGGAGAATGTAGAAGTACGGAAAGTTACAGACGAAACTGGTCAGGAGAATGAAGAAGTACGGAAAGTTACAGACGAATCTGGTCAGGAGAATGGAGAAGTACGGAAAGTTGTAAACGAAACTGGTCAGGAGAATGTAGAAGTACGGAAAGTTGTAAACGAAACTGGTCAAGAGAATGTAGAAGTATGGAAAGTTGTAAACGAAACTGGTCAGGAGAATGTAGAAGTACGGAAAGTTGTAAACGAAACTGGTCAAGAGAATGTAGAAGTACGGAAAGTTACAGACGAAACTGGTCAGGAGAATGTAGAAGTACAGAAAGTTATAGACGAAACTGGTCAGGAGAACATAGAAGTACGGAAAGTTATAGACGAAACTGGTCAGGAGATATGTGAAGCCTTGCCTTCCTTTCATGCTTTTTCTGGATGTGACAGTGTGAGAGCGCATCGGAAAGGCAAGTTACTGCCATGGAAATTATTAGACAAAACCCTGAGTTTATCTCCACTTTCAAATCGCTTGGATCTATTATTTCTGTGGATGAAGATACTTGAAGTTCTAGGGGATCACGTAGAGAGGGGAGAGATGGATGAGCCATATGAAGTTGATGAATCAGATGAAATTAACATTATAACTGACTTGACATATGAATATGATTATATAAGGAGTACTAATTGTAGGTCCTTGCATTGTGTTTAATAAATCATTCTCGATAAGTATGATGGCTAAAAGTTTCGTTTCATTAAAATAAAACAACTGTATATTTACTTAACTTTATCAAGTACCAGAGTGCTATTACTGTACTATAAAGCATAATTCTTTCTTATCCAATGTGCCAAAGAATATATTAGATTTTTTCCAACTAATCCTACACTATCCATTGTACTTGTATAAATTTGAATTGAATACAGAATTTGGCCAAAGCACTGGGACCAATGAAGTCATTCAGCACTGAGACGGAAATTGACAGTAACTAGGTATGAAAGGTTTAACAGGAGGAAAACCTCAAAGCAGTTGTACTATGAATCAAGTATTAGGAGAGGGTGGAAAGTAAGATGAAGGAGAATATGAAAGGAGATACAGTAAAAGGAACAAAAGTGGTTGCAACTAGTGGCCAAAGGCACACTGCAAAGAACCCTAAGTACAGCCTACAGTGCACCGCGTGAGGTCTACTGACGGCACTAACCCTCCTACTGGGAAATATTATTAAGAGGAATATACTTCAATTGTACCTGTGCCACATTTCTAAGAATCCCGATTAATATCTCTAATCCTCCCTTTTATAATAAAAAACAAAGATTTATTCATTTACTTTCTTATTTTTCTTTGATTCTTTGGACCAAAATCCTATGATTTTATCTAATTTGTCTGTTTGAAGAGAAATTACATTAATTATTTCTTGCTCACTTATTAAGCTAAAACTTTTGAAACTGGATTTTCAAACATTTTGGATGAAGCAGCCAAATTCTCGACATCTCAAGTGCTGAAAATCATACTCTGAATCAACTGACTCTAAAGCAATAATAAAACTTTTTTAAGAGACTGCAAACTATATTTGTGGGTGGGGATAGGGGAGGCAACTGGTCCATACTCCACGTAGCAGAAGGCTGTACCCCAGAATAAACGCCTCCTACACGGTAAAGAGGATTTTTCTCATGATACGTATCTCTCTGCTTTAAGTTTGGACTACATATAACATATTATATATGAACTAGCATCTAAAAAAGACCTGCTCTTTATGGATATTCTAATTCTGACGTCGTCCCTTCACTGAAAGGAGACCAAACTTATAATATAATTTTTTCTCGAGTCAAAAATTTATATGTAAACACAAATAACGTATGAACTACTATTTTTCTGGTGAAATGAGTCATTTCATTCGATTCAGCGTACTTTAAAACCCATAGTTCCTTACCATATCCATAGAATATTTTTTATTCATTTCGTCTAAGACATAAAAAAAAAATTTTTCATCCAATTTTTGTCCCTACTTTTCGATTTTGGGCTGTAGCAACCAAAATCACCATAATCAAGGGTGCAGACAGCCAGAACCTGAATCTACGTGCTCTAAAGTATAGGAAAAATGTGGTCTACAAAAATTCCTATGGGGTTGGGGAGGGTTTCGGATGCTGGCCCAAGGTCTATCAGGTTTAGAAAACTCTTGTATCTTTAGGCGATACCGAAGGAGGTTGTGATTCAGAGGCAGAGGTAAATCAATCTGTACTGACTTCCAAATGTGGGCTTATACGTCTCAAAAGTTCTATTTAAAGTTATCGAGGGAAATAAGCCAAGTTTTTGGATACATAACACAACGTGTGTACACTTTACACACACTCCAATGAAGGAATTTTAGTCGTGTCACACTTGTTAATCGATAATCGCACCCCAGCACAAAACAGTCATGTTTTCTCATGCAAAAATCGTGGCAAAACACATTCATTCCTATTACATTCCTCTGTCCGACACTGGTCAAGGAAATATTCTCTCTCCCTAGTATTGAAAGAAACCCCTCTCAGTTTACAAATGGGTGTACCTTACCTAGAATTCTGCTAGTTATATTGTATTTGTCGTTTAACATTATACCAACCAGAATCTCAGGCTTCCTTACAATGTAAAAATATAAGTTTCAGTTCAAAACTTAAAACTTCAAGCCTCTTAAGTGTTTCCTATACGCTATATGGATATGAGGACTGGATCACCAAGTCTGTTCAAGAAACAAAGGTTTAATAATATAACCACAGGCCCTACTCTCAGAAATTATACTGCCGTGTATAGATGAGCACCAAACTTCGTGGGTCTAAGAGAAAAGCTATGAAGAATTTCAGTAGATTTGTTTACAAAAATTGTTTGATACATTTTAAAACTGGTGCAGCTACAATTGCTAAGTTAAAAATCATCTCGATATGATTTTCAGTAGCTTTTAAGACAGTTTGCAACTTTTAAAAATATTAGAGTTCCTTACAGGAACGTTCTAAAACCTAATTTCTTAACCCCCTTCCGCCTTAGGAAAAAAATTGCAATTAAAGGCAGCATGCCAAAATATAGACAAGGTTTTGTGTCGTGTATGAAGATTTCAAAGATCATAAACATGTCACTCCGTATCTTTCTTACAAGCAGATACATTACAATCCAGGAAAATGAGAAACTGTTACTTTTACTTGAACAAATTGCAAAAGAGGCCTCCTTTTCATAAAACTTGTAGACTGGACCCCTATGAAACCTGTATCCAAACTCTAGTGAACTGGAAGGGCATGAACCAACGAGTGGATGGTATTTCAAATATCAATGGGTCAAAATTGACCCATTGATATTTGAAATACCATCCACTAGTTAGTTAACGGTCTTGCCTGATAACTGAGAAGCTTTAAGCTGTTGAGCATCCAGTCTGAGGTACTGTATTCAGTTCCTTCAGCTAGGTTACCTTGCTCTGCCACTTGTATATACCAGTCCTACTGCTTGGTCCTTGGAAAGTTTTGACACACACACAAATTATTTGGGCTCCATCACTGACAGTTTTGGGGGCTTTAACAAAGTTACAAGGGAAATAAGTATTGTACTTTAGACCTTAATTTTTAAAACTGTGAAAGTAGCAATGGCAACAGAAACTGTAGGAATGTTCCATTTGAGGTACGATATGTTTTCCCTGTTATGTGTATCTCTTTGCACGGGGTTCGGGAAAAGACAAGTCAGTTCCCGCTCATCCCTTGATCTGTAATCAACTCATGTACATTAAAGGAATCAACTGGTCCTGAGTATGTCTCAACCTGCTTACATGGCGCAGTGATTCTCGTTCCAAAGCAGGACCTACAAGATGCTGAGACGAGGCCATCACAACACACCCATGGGCACAGCAAGACGTTCCCCCAGGGGCACTGCAAGCAGGAATGCAACACCGGCACGCCGGCACCACGAGGGACAGGACTTGTTACAGGCTTTGGTTGGCCTCATGGCACAAGGAAGACCACATGGTTCAGCCTCGGCAGGTGTTTAGGGCGATGTGCCTGAGAAGTGTAGCTATGAGATGACACAAAGCAGTTTTCGAGAATGGTGTCGCTCTATGAGTGATTGGCTGGCCTTAGGAAACGTCTCAGGAGAGAATGCACTTATCAGTATCCGGTTAAACTGCGATGAGAAGTTAAGGATGACTATAGATGCAACGCACTCAGAGGTTCAGTGGAACTCATTAACGACCTCTGAGGCATTCGACAGACTGGAGGAGATCACGACGAAGTCTGTGAATAAGGCAGTGGCATGGGACAAGTTTTTCTCAGCGCAACAAGGCGATCAAGAAACCGCGAAATCTTTTGTGCATAGGTGCCAACAATTGGCCTTAGATTGTGGGTTTAAGTGTCCCCATTGTCGAGCTGATCTGAATGATTTGTGTTAGTTCAGCGGATAACAAGTGGTTTAAGCAATGTGGGACTTAAGCAAGAGATCCTACAGGATCATGAGGTTTTCAATACTGTGCAGAAATTGTTACGTAAATGTGAAATTTATGAATCTGCAGAAAAGGATAGTATTAGCGCTCGTGGAAGGGCAAACGTAGCTAGTTTGGTAAAAGGGGATGAGATAGGCTTAGGCCTAGTTGAAAGTGGGTTAGAAGGTGAAAGTAAAAGTTATTGCTAGCTATAGGTCTAATAATAGTGACAAGGGACACGGCCGTGGCCGTAGTAGCTTGAAACCTACTGGTAACAGTAAGTCAGATACCAGGTGTAAAAAGTGTGGTGGTCGTTCTCATTGGCAGGGAAATGTCCTGCTGATAATGTTAATTGTTTTCAGTGTGGTATTGTGGGGCACTTTGCTAAATTCTGTTGTCAAGGGGGGCAACAGCCCGCCAAAACGGCGCCTATTGTGGACGCTGCGTCTGTTTACTTCATTGCACTGTTGCCTATCCACCTGCGGACATCGCCAGGTAGGCGCTTATGTGCGGCAGTGGGGAACTGCCGATGGTGAAAATAAAGGTTAAGCATGAGTTTTCATGTGAGTGTGTCGTCGTTGAGGCTGTTCCAGACACTGGGGCAGAAGTGTGTATAGTAGGGGTAGATTTGTTACCAAAATTGGGTTTGAAGGTACCTAATCTCTCTCGGTGTAATGTCATTGTAAATCACGCAGGGGAGAAGTCATTGAGAATATATGGGTCTGTTGATATGCTAATAGAATTGGGTGATAAATCAGTGAGCACTAGTGTTATCGTTGTGCAAGGTGCTACCCGTTTTTATATGTCTTTAGGAGTGTGTAAATCACTAGGTCTAGTGCATACAAAGTTTCCCCACCCCATCATACTGTCGCTACCGTGAATGACGTCACTCGGAAACCCTCTGCGTCGACTAACCCCCGCCAAACGCCTGAAGAAAACGTTCTCACACGGGTAGGGGGTGGTGGTCGTCAGAGCGAGATGCCATACGCTGCCACGGAGGAGAATGTCCCTAGGCTGAGGGACTGGCTACTGCAACGTTTTGCGAAGACTACGTTCAACGTTTCAAGAAACCCTCTGCCGATGATGAAAGGAGCCCCTCACCACATTCACCTGAGGGAAGGTGCCATCCCCTATGCGTGTCATACACCTATACCAGTTCCTAAGCATTGGGAGGCCGATGTTAAGGCTCAGCTCGACGAAGATGTCAAATTAGGAGTAATTAGGGAGGTCCCTGCTGGTACAGCTACGGACTGGTGTGCAAGGATGGTAGTGGTAGCAAAGAAAAATGGTAAACCACGGAGGACCGTGGACTATCAAGAGCTGAATAAGAATTGCAAACGAGAAACGCATCACACATGTGCTCCTTTTGACATGGTCTCGGGTGTGCCACTTCGTACATATAAGACTGTAGTTGATGCCTATGCCGGATTCCACCAGGTGCCATTAGATGAGGAGAGCCGACAGTTGACAACGTTTATTACACCATGGGGGAGATACCAGTATTGTCGAACACCTATGGGTCATTGCGCGGCCCCCGATGCATACACGAAAAGGTTCGATGACGTTATTATTGATGTACACAGAAAGTACAAGTGCATAGATGACGTGTTGTTATATGACGACAGTGTTGAGGGAGCCTTTTGGCATACTTATGATTTTTTGCAATTATGTGGAGATAATGGTATTACGCTGAATCCGGATAAATTCCGATTTTGTCAAAGACAGGTAGAGTTTGTGGGGTACGAACTTGATTGGGATAATTATAGACCTTCTAATGAGCGTATGAGTGCCATTAAGAACTTCCCCATGCCTGCAAGCCCAACTATCACGGATATAAGATCTTGGTTTGGACTTGTGAACCAAATTGCACCTTTCGTGGCTGTAGCACCGGTAATGGAACCATTCAGGGATCTTCTCAAGAAATCCCCCCATCGGAAAGTTTATTGGGACCAACGCCTTCAAAACAGTTTTGTTGCAGCCCGGGACAGCATTTGCAAGATGTTGGGCGACGGACTGACCATATTATGATAAGACAAGGCGCACTGCTGTTGTTACGATTGGTGCAGAGAAGGAATGGGATTTGTTATATTGCAACAATATTGCAATTGCGAGGATCTCAATGCCCCTTTTTGTTGTAAGGGGGGATGGAAACTGGCATTATGTGGCAGCAGGCACCTGACGGAGGCGGGAGGCCGGCTATGCCGTCATTGAGGGGGAAGCGGCTGCAGTAGTATGGTGCCTTAGGAAATCGAGATTGTTTTTATTGGGATGCCCGAATTTCATTTTAATCACGGACCATAGACCTTTGGTAAAACTCTTTGGGGATAGGAGCCTAAAAGACATTGCAAACCCGAGACTACTAAGGTTGAAGGAGAAAACTATGCAATATAGTTTTACCATAAGATATTTGCCGGGGAAGAAGAATTCGGCAGCCGATACGTTATCAAGATACCCAGTGATTCGCAGTGAAACTACCGTCAAAGACGAAGAAGAGGAGGAACTTATGAACGAAGTTTGTATTGCCTCCATGACGTCATCGCTGGCGGATGACGTCATTCTATGGACTGGTGGGCTACCATGAGGGGGAAGCAGAGAAGGATCCTGATTATTTACTATTGCAGCGACGTGTCAGCGAAGAGGGTTGGCCGTCGTCAAGGTCTCAAGTGGAGCCCTGCCTAAAACCTTTTTTCAATGTACGTGATAGGCTGAGTGTCATTGAAGGATTAGTCACATATGCATATGACGAGGGGCATGTTCGTCTGGTAGTTCCGGAGGCACTACGTTTACGCATTGCAACCAATTTACATTCAGGTCATCAATCAACTGACTCCATGATCAGAAGAGCACGACAGGCAGTTTATTGGCCTGGGATTGAGGTGACTTGGCAAATTATAGGGCACAGTGTCATGATTGCAACGTTGCGGCACCTTCGCAACAAAGGGAAAGTATTATATACACTCCCCCTCCCGAATATCCGTTTCAGAGAACTGTTGCAGATTTATTTCAAGTAGCAGGGAGGCAGTATATGGTCTACGCCGATCGACTGACTGGATGGATGGAAATTTATTTCTTCGCTAACGGAACTACATCCGCGAGATTGATCCCAGTTTTTAGAAGATATTTTATGCAGTGGGGAGCACCTGAAGAAATATCAGTGGACGAGGGCACGAATCTAACGAGCATGGAAATGAGACATTTCTTTGGTAAGTGGGGGGTATCTATGAGAGTGTCGTCTGCTCACTACCCCCAGTCCAACGGGCGGGCAGAAGCTGCTGTGCGCACCGCCAAACGAACATTAATGGGCAATACTCTACCTGATGGAGGGCTAGACAATGACAAGGTAGCTCAGGTCTCGATATTGCAGTATAGAAAATACACCATTACGTTCCGCGGTATAGATAAGTCTCCTGCACAGCTGGCCATGGGTCGCCAAAACTTCGAGATTCGGTGCCAATGTTAAAAAGTTATCATTTCGTCACCGAGCATTGGTTCGCGGAAACCTTGTCCGCAAGAGAGAGGGAAAGAAGCGTTGTTGAACAACGAATATCATCCAAGTATAATGAGAAAGCCAAGGATCTTTCCCCCCTACAAATAGGGGAGAGGGTAGCTATCCAGGATGTGACTACACGAGCCTGGAATAGAAGCGGGGTGGTTATTGAAAAGAATAGATACCGCCAATATCGCATAAGGTTAGACGGGAGTGGAAGAATTTCGACAAGAAATCGCAAGCATTTGAGATCCTACCACCCACACCACCTGAGAGAACCCACTCCCACCGCCTCGGGGGAGGCTGGCCCAGTACCCACCCAGGAGAGAAGTAGCACTAGGGTACGTCGTCCCCCGCAATGGCACGATGATTATATTACAGAGTAATTCATTTTAGTTGTGTTTAATAAATATCCCCTAAACATGTCAAGTTTTGTGCATATACTTTAATCCTGATTATTTGGGTTTAATAAGTGTTCCTCTTGTCATGTTTACCATTTATGTATGTTCCAGCGCTGTGTCCGAAGGACTATCTTTATTATAGCTGAATTCCCTTTACTTCATATGTTACTACCTTTACCAGTTTTATTATTTTTGCAACTAAAAGGAGAAATCTATACTTATGTTTTAAATATACTATGTTTGCTTTGAATGGGGAGCTTTGATCTTAAAGGGGAGGTGTAGGAATGTTCCATTTGAGGTACGATATGTTTTTCCCTGTTATGTGTGTATCTCTTTGCACGGGGTTCGGGAAAAGACAAGTCAGTTCCCGCTCATCCCTTGATCTGTAATCAACTCATGTACATTAAAGGAATCAACTGGTCCTGAGTATGTCTCAACCTGCTTACAGAAACTCAGACGGTTGGGCTCTTCAAGACAATCTTCACGACACCAACTTGGAGAATTGTTAGTTGCTGATGAGACCACACTTGGAATACGCAGTACACAGCTTGTTACCTCTACCACAAAGATAGTCCTGATATAGTATAATGCAGTCTTGGAGGACACTGGAAAGGAACAAGAACGTATTAATATATAAAATAATGAAAGTAATAAACACACTTATAGTAGTTAAAGATAGTACGTACTTAATAAAAAAGGAGGAAGGCAAGAAAAAATACATATGCACACAATGTGTACATATACACGATTGTTCTTAAACTGAAATCTGATGAGTATCTTAAAAGACAATTTCACTGAAAACTTAATACACATTCCTTTAGTATATGGCAGGATTTGCCTGTTCCATTGAATGCAATACAGGCAGTCTCCGGTTATTGGTGGGATGCTGAAAACCACCATTAACCGAAACTTCGCAATTTATGACGCAATAACCGATCATGACACCTCTGTTAGGTATGTTATGGCCCCATAAGTATTATCTAACTCGGTGCATTATGGCGCCATAAAACTGGATCGCCATTAACAGTGCGCTGATAACCGGGGAATGCCTACTTAAATTTTAACTTGTTTATTCAGTTTGCACCTGACAATAATTACAGTAAAAATGACAAATTTTTAACCAATTTGTATTTTTCATAACTAACAAACCTTCGGTCTTAACATTAGGATAGTACTAGCGCCAAGCTGGAAACTGGTAGAATAAATAAAAAAAAAAACTTGAGATCCAGGGACTATTAGCATCTGTACCAGGTCACGGGGTATTGTGGTTCGCAGAATGCCCTTGGCGTTTGTTTGTTTGTATGGTGCTTTTACGTTGCATGAAACCAGTGGTTATTCAGCAACGGGACCAACAGTTTTACGGGACTTCCAAACCACGTCAAGAGTGAACTTCTATCACCAGAAATTCACATCTCTCAGTCCTCAATGGAATGGCCGAGAATCGAACCCGCAACCACTGAGGTGGGACGCCATCACCATACCAACCACACCACTGAGGCGCTATGCCCTTGGCGAAGTTGGCGTCCCATGACCTATCAGTTACTTTCATACTGCCTTTAAGATAGGACGTGATTACTTTCTATCTGTTTAAAGCCAATTTAGTTTGCCTGTTTTATTTATATTTTCCTTTTTTCTCTCTCCGGGTGACCTCAGTGTGGTTGTGATCTGCTAGGTGTGTGCACGTTGAGAGATATGGAGAATTTTGCTTCACCATGGGAAATTTCTTCGGGATCTCGCAAGAGACAAAGGAGATGTCCTGGAGCGTGTGGGTTTCCTTGTTCAAGATTTTTAACATCGGTATCTATGGATCCTCATCCAATGTGTAGTAGGTGCAGAAAAAAATTCCAACCTCTTATTTCTCTTGTATTTACATTATTGGTTTTTGAAAGGAGTGAGAATGTCAGTATCCAGCAGAGCTGAAGTAATGTCCAATGCAGAACACTTAGTGATATTTTTGCAATGAAATTACCCATCTCTTATAGCAGTGGGTGGTTCCTCGTTGGAAGACTGGGTTACATGCTCTACTACTGGTTTGGTAGTCCCAAGTTAAACTCCCCATTCTGCCAACGTGAAATCAGAGTAATCTGTTTCTGGTCATTGCCAAGTAAAAATATCTAATCCTTTGGGCTAGCCTAGGAGAGTTGTTAATCAGCTCAGTGGTCTCGTCAAACCAAGATATACTTAACTTATAGCACTCTGTTGCGTCATATCATTGGCTCACCATGACATTGAAACAAGTCTGTTTAGACTTTTTTTTATTGCAATACTACTGTATCCAGTGGTAGCACTGAACAAAGGACTGACATGTAATGTTGGTCCAAGGCAGCATAAAATACTCCTCTCACACTGCAATCAAATATTGCCTCGTTGTACTTTTCTCTACACCTGTCTTGAAAAGGTTGGTCCTAATTCTCTCATTAAAAGAGGTACAGGTAAATAATGTTGAGTTGGCCTACTGATTCTTATCCAATTGGATTTATTTGGGCTTGTGGGATTTTGCAATGAACTGGCCTCCCTCCCCCTGACAAGCATCAGGACTGACAACAGATGATAAATATGAACTACACTTGGCCTTTTGTAAATGATCAATCTGAATACAGGCCTAAGAGCTTGAAACTGAAGTTACGCTGTTATTTAACCACATTTCCAAGCTCAGACATCAATGTCTGATATATTATCGTATTCAGGGGTAGGTGGTCAAGCTGAAAATTGTGAAATGCCATCTGATCAGTTAGCTGAAAATTTGCTTAGATCTTCATGACTGTACGTACATTGATTTTCATTTACCCCTTTCTAATTATTTTAGTTTTTAACGCTAACCTAATGACTTTAACCAGGACAGTAAAACTGTATTTTCTGCATCAAGCACATTCCCTGGCCCTCCCTTTCTATTCTATTAAGGCTTCTTCACTGTTAAGCTACATAATAAACTACTTTTAGATGGTGTCTTTTGTATGGCAATTTGAGACTAAAGTTCACTTAAATTCCATAAGTAGCATATCACAGCTTTCCAAGACCTGTAAGGAGAGTAAAGGTCATCTGCATTCCTTTGACCAGTGCTACATTTTCACAATACCTTTCCTATTTTGTTTTAATTTTCCCACTAATTTTCCCCTATTACTTTTGCTCTAATTCTGACTTAAAAACTGGACACTACTAGGCAGTCTGATGCGAGACAAGGCATGACCCGATAGCCCGACTAGTTGACAATATAAAATTTTTTAAGGATAGAACTAACATCAAATCATAGTCATCTCACCAGATACTTACCCAATATGGCCAACTAATTCCTAGATATTTCTTTTGGGGAAAAATTAAAGCCATAAAAACAGTAAAGGCACTCGAACAGTTGACCTGCAAGATTAAAAGATGAGTTTATGGTTATGAAAGGAAGATGGAATGAGAAATACTACGATTAACCCTTTGGTTCGACATATGAGGTATGGACACAATGACGAGTGACAATTAAGTGCACTCACAGATGATGTGATGATCAGTGATGTTCTGATTCATGTGTACCTTTTTCAGGTAGTGATATTTGTATATGACCAAAAAATTCCCCTTTTTAAGGACAAAAATTAACTTTTCAAAATAAAAATGGCATTTCAACATTTGATCTGTCGGGGTAAAAATTTGATGTTTATGGAAGGAAGATGGAATGAGAAATGCTCCAGAAATTAATCAGTTGGTAAGACAAATGAAGTATAGGAACCATGAGCAACACTTATGAGCGCGCACAACTGTAACAATCTGTGATTATATGATTTTTAACTACAACTTTTTCAGGTGCCAGTATTTGTATATGACTAGATGAGTACTGATACAGTGGCATTGTGATTTTTAAGTGTACCTTTACCAGGTACTGGTATCCGTATAGGACCAGATGATGTGATGATACAGTATATGACCAGATGATGTAATGATACAATGATGTTATAATTCATAAGTACCTTTTCAGGTACTGGTATTCGTATGATATGAACAGATGTCTGATGATGTAATGATTTATAAGTGTACCTTTTCAGGCACTGGTATTCGTATGATATGACCACATGATGTAACGATACAATGATGCTATGATTCGTAGGCGTACCTTTTCAGGTACTGGTATTCGTATTCCTCTTTGAATAATAGGGGGGTTCTAAAAAGAACCCGGGGATAGGGAGGGGGAAGGATGATAGGATTGGGATAGGATGGGATGGGGAGAAGGTTAAAGGGTATTTGGGGTAAATTAGTACAGTATACATTCAACAACTATAACATAATACAAATTTGGATAAACAAAAATTTGTCACTTCGCAATGAGCACACGCCCATTTCTTAACACTATTAACCTTTCACTCTCGTCTGCACTCTCAAACACCCACTCACACATACACGCATGCGCACACACTGTCAATTACTAACATTAATTCGAACAACTCAAAAACACATTCATTCCTTTGAGATTATCACAATCGCATGTATAACCCGTTCCCATTGCAGAAGAAATACTATTAAGTAGGCTATTGTATTGAGACCTTCCCAGAGTACTGGGATAAGAGCTTGAAACGGTGGGGATAACAAGGTTGTGAAATGCTTCCAGTATATTTAAAAATATAAACCGTCAAACGCCAATGAATATTTTCTCAAATGTCAAAAAAAACTTTTAAATTCATTTTTTTTTACATATACAGTACTGGAAACATTTCTTACAGATGAAATGATAATACATAACAGCCGAGAATTAAGCCAGCATAATAAAAGTGATTAGCCCTTCATCAATAAATACTGTAATCAAACACACTCGTAATAAATAATTTTTGAGTTTAGAGCAATAACAAATTGAAGGACTAGAGCATGACAAAAAAAAATATATATATACATATATAAAAAATAAAATAAAGCCAAAGGTAAATTTTTTCATCCTTGAAAAGTCTTTAAGGCTTGAGAGGTATTTTCAAGGCTAATAGTGATGTCTGACACTGATGAACGGGCTTTACAGATTATTAGCCCACTGGATGGAACAGGATGAAGGTAAAAGGGACAAGACTAAGGGAGGCCTCACAATGTCATGAGAACTCCAATCACACCTGTCTCAGGTACATATTTAACTTAAGAATACTCCATTTTTTTGCTTTATGATTTTGTCAAATAAACTTGAAATATACTCTTTGTACCATGACCAATGGTGATATAGGATATTTTGCCAACAAAGGCAAAATCATCTGATTTTACACTTTGAAGGAGAGTTGAAGTTGATGGCAGTATCACAGACATTTAAGCTTCAAGTCTCCGGTAAATAGTGGTTACATGCAGTGGCAACAGAAGGACACCAGTGATCTAGAGATGATAATACAGTATTCCCTAAGAGGAGTCCTACCATTGCCCTCTGCCTTGTAGCCACCGTGGGCGTGTTAGTGTTTCGTTGTGTCCTCCTCTAACTGGTTGCGGTCAGGCTTGTCCTCATGCATGGGACACTACAAAAACGACACTTAATGATAAGCAACAGGCGTCACGTCCTCGGGTGTAGGAAGCCCTCAGACACTGTGACTATGTGGCACGTTGTCCTTAAGGTTCACCCTTGCCATTGAGCCTTCTTATTTATGTTTATTATTACCACACCAATGACAAAGCCACATGCATGGAAGCCTGCTTCAGTACCTCTCATGGTATGCCAAGTGTTGTGTGTACTAACAGGGATAAAGCTCTCATTAAATCAACCCAACTATTGTGATATGCATTCTTTAAGTCCAACAAACTTGACATTGAGGTAGAGCTAAGTATTACGGCACGCTGGTGCCTCCTGGGCACACAGTACTATATGGGGATGATGGTGAAATGCTTTGGTTGAATGAAAACTACAATACTTCTTTAAAGGAGACCCAACTGCTCATAGAGAA
Organism: Macrobrachium nipponense; assembly: GCF_015104395.2. NCBI lineage: Eukaryota > Metazoa > Arthropoda > Malacostraca > Decapoda > Palaemonidae > Macrobrachium > Macrobrachium nipponense. The sequence goes on along the minus strand of NC_087219.1, from coordinate 51,248,888 downwards.
GTGAAAGTCTCAAAGTGAGATCTGAGAAGTTACGCTTTCAAAATACCTAAAGACAGATGAAGTGCTCACCCGAGTCGTTGCATCTTTGGAAATGTGGACCTCAAACGAGAGCCAACCTACCACAGAATGCAACCTCGGATAAAGTCTGCATTCAAATGTCTTCTACAAAACCTAGACTAATAAAATCCAAATGGGAGATTAGATTAACCCCTGTGTGTAAACTTTTCTCCATGGATTTCCCTTCACATCGGACTTAAACTCCTGAGCTTTGTGCACTTGTCATTAACACTTGAAGCAGGTAAAGTGCAGAGATGCAACCCCAAAGGATTTGTACTGTGGGGGTTGCTCCCTTGGAACACTGGAATGTGAATCCAGCAAATATCTACCAATACATTCGATAATTACTCAACTGAGATCACAAATCCTTAACACTAATCTGTCACTCAAGCTTGTACAGCACACAGCTAAACTTCCAAGACAAAAACATCCTCATCTACACAACAACTTCGCAAGCAAGTACAGCCTTTCAGTAGCACATGTAGCAAATGATGTGCTATAATTCTAAAATGGCAACTTGCAATTTGGTCCAAACCAATACCTTTGGATCAATTAAAACAGTTTCTCAATGTACATAAAATCGGGGCAACCAGTTAAAGGAGAACTTAAGATAAAAAACTGGCATCATAATAAAAATAGTCTATACAAATTCTGTAGTTTGGGAGTGTGGCAAGTAGAGCCTCAAGACTAGAGTACTGTGGTACGCTGTATATCACGGAGGAAACCCTCGGCCAACACCCCTTACATTTGTGGGAAACACTAACCCTCGCCACTCACAACAACTAATTACCTTGTGGACTGGCAGGTCTAACATCATTTTATTATCCAACCATATTGCCGTTCTGGGTTTTTAAACTGCTCCAATTTGATACTACAATACCAACACAAATGAAGTTGATCAACAACTACAAAAACTATATGAATGACTTAAAACAAATGAATAATCCTTAAGAATGGCGGCATATGTCCACAAAATAATTAAAATAAAATATTAGCTTCTAAATACTATTTTGTCTGAGGCAGACAATAGGACACTAAATGAGCACTGCTGACAAACTACAAACAATCAACACCTTCATTTACAGGCAAATTCTGCTTATGCTTCTGAACACTGAACTTCTAGAAATAAAAAAAAATAAATAAATAAAAAAATTGACTTCCAAATGGTAAGCACCGAAAAACTATGCAATGTGTATATAGTATATACATAAAGTATATGGAACAGCATGATTGTTTGTAATTTTGTGGAAATGCTAGACATTAAGTTCTTTAACTTAAAAACCTTGATCCTTTCAAAATTTGTCCCAAATAAAAAGAAACAAATTTTCCTTTAGACTAATTAATTTCTTTACAAACTTTTAAAACTTACAAATACGAAAATTAACAGAAATTTAAATTCTCTGAACCCTAAAATGAAAACTAAATTTAGAGGAAATTTAATTTAACAGGTCCACAATGCAGCTGTGATTCTACTAAAATACAGGACATGGGTTGCTTGCTCATGGTGACCCTAGTTATTGCTGGCTAGGACACATCATGCAATGGAAAGTGAATAATCACTTTTGCATGACACAGACAGTAAAAGCCAGTAAGCACTACCAGTATCACAGAACAAGAACATACGTCAACCGGTCTATCTCACACTTTTGTCAGTTAAACACTTTATCGATCATCTGACTTCACCCTATAGTACACGATCAGTTTCTCTAGGGAAACTGAACTGGACAGCGGTGCAGAAGTGAAGTGGCCTAGGCAAAGGGGGTGGTTTACAGCTCTGGCTGCGGCCCCACGCACCCCTTTGCTTTACAGTGGCCCCGCCACCCTGCCCTTACTGGCTGCCCTTTATGCAGCACCACACTAGGCTGTGACCAAAATGCCGCTTGTTGTTAAGTGGTTCAAAAGGGACTCTGTGACAGCACGACAATGACGCCTCTGGGATGTGCACTTCTCATCTGGAGCCATCCAGTGCTCAGGTGGCAGGGGCAGAGAAGATGGGCAGGGTGGTTCAGCAGAAACACGGGGAACTGCAAGCTGTGAGGGACTCACAGAGCCACTCCTGGCTTCGTCTGTGCTACCTGACACACCTTCAGCAGAGGGCACTGGGGTAGCGGCAGTGATACTTGCAGCTGTAACAGGGGCAGCTGAGATGGTGGGTGGGCTTTGCCTGTGAACCATAAATGGCCTTTGTTTAGCCCTTGGTGACCTATTTTCACCCCTTGCTGTCACTGGTGAAACTGTGGCCACATGCCTTCGCTTACCCGGCCTTGGTGTTGGAGTCTGTAAAATACAATTACTAAACAGTACTTTACAAATAAAAAAAACCCATCTAACGAGCCGGTGTGCTAAACCATAACTGCTCTGAAATATGAATACTACACAGCACCCCAGGCTGCAACACTTGCTTCTGAATTTGTATCATAAAATTAAAATAAGACTTTATACACTATATACTTATAATCAGCTTGGTTTATAGTAGTACATTAACCTAACCATTCTGTACTTTCATTCTAGTTATAATTTTCCTCATGCTGAAATTTCAAACAAATTATTTCCAAACTTTCTTGGAATGTATGGTATATACATTCAAGATTTTGACCACAAACTTAATTGTAATGTCCTTCCTTCATTACTACTTTGTCAGGACTGCAAGTCAGCTCTTCTAACAGAAAATTTACCTTTCCATCATTGACTCTTAAATGTAACTATAACCTTTGGCACATGCCCTATTACATGCACCCGAAAACTTACCTGCTGAAATGGTGGCAAATCACCCTTTGCCAGACGACTGGTGGTTGATGTTTGGTTAGTAGGACTTGATCTTGGTCCAGCCATCCCAAAGATGCAATGCGTACTTTTCTAGTAATCACAGATACGTATTGTGCTTTACTTTACTGGCAGCTATATGTGCAGTTTTTGCTGTACATTTAAGTACTGGGTATCCTGGAGAATATCACAACAGCAGCATTCAAAACTACTCTTTCTGGCCAAATTTCTTTCGAAATGGAACAGCAGTTCCTGAAAAGGAAAAAATAAAGTTAATTTTCCCGTATAACTAGAATATTCTCAATACATATACTACCAAAAAGTTTTATCACATAGTTAAGGATTTTCCCACTTGCAAGAAAAAATGCAAGTGTATAAATTCTTTTTACTGTAAATTCAAACATAATACAGTCTATCTATGTCTATATACATAACACTCAATGAGAGCAAAGGGACATCACTGATAATTTTCACTTTATTGCAAGACACAATGCAAACAGGACATGCTGAGTAATGAGATATGGTAAGATCAATGTTTTTGGTGTGCAACAAGGGGGACATAGTATTGACACTAGTGACAATATATAGTTAAGGGAGACAGTGAATCTGAAAATCATCATAATTAGCCTAACAGCTGTGGCAGAAGCCATGAAGAATGGAAAGACATTGGAATTGCATCAAGTGTTTCATATCTTATCTGGTGCCTCAGATAAAATGCCTTTCCCTGCCTTCTTTCTAGGTTGAAAGACATAGGCTTCATACACACTAACCAGTTTTAGGTAGTGCCGATGCCTAAAGGATAATTATCTATAGAGCATAATTTATAATTTTCAGCTACAGTTGAAGAAATTTGCTTTATAAAAACATTAATAGGATAAACGGTTGTCTGATTACTAACTGAATTCCAGTCACTCACTCCAGGTAAAACTTTCATCCTGAGAACTTAATATCTGTCAAAATATGGCTACTCCGCTTCTGACAGCCAAATGACACTTGACTGTACCGATAAATGGATTCAAAAGACATCAAGTGGCTAATTATATATATATTCACAAAGGCACCTCTAGGCATATTCATGGTATTACATTCTTAATATTTTAAAAAATAGCCTTTGGATAAAAATTATTTCCAAAAATACATCTCTCACTTCTAACAGACTATTTGGTTATACCTATTGCAGAGAAAACTCATTGCACGAGTGGGTAACAGGCCAAAAACCTCATTAAAAGATTCTATTTTTTCCCTCCACTTATATTGCAACCAAATAGAAATCAAGAGGTTGACAGGACAAATATAACTAATTCCCTCAAAAGTTATCTACAAAACAATCCTGTCCAGATAATTACCTGTAACTGGAGGAACAACACTCTTATAATATTTGTTTAGACAATGTCAAATGTTTTCCAACTACGATTACATTGTTTTCTGTCCATGGAAGATTAGAAGTTCAACTATAATGAAAAACTAATGCAGAGTAAACCACATATCTGTAGAGTTTTTTAAATCTATAGAAAATGTCCAATCATTATAGTATTAATTCTACCTGCTGCAAATAATTATTCCATCAGTTTTGCAATGGTTTTATGCATTTTTTTAACTTTCATATCCGCTTAGTTTAGAGCACTGTGTCCCCAGATATCCGAGGTGTCTGGGAGCGCTCGACAGTGCGAAAAAAATAATTATTTCAAAAATTCAGCAAAAATATAAATTTTACGCCGAAAACGTTCATTTTGCTATCCTTTTTTTTCTAATTGTTAGTATTTTATGGTAGAATAGTCAGAATAAGAGTCCCAGCCCTCTAAATACAAAAAAATGTAAGTTATTTAAAAAAAAATAATAATAAATAAATAAAAAAAAAACTTTACTTTTTTTTATATTTTCGTTCGTAACCCAAACTATGAAAATCAGGTGAATGAATTATTTGCTATGAGAAAGCCAATAAGATTTCCTAAATATCGACATATAAATCAATGGAAAACGAATAAGCCCAGCCGGTGAAAAAATTGATAGAAAAGAGGGTAAGAAACAGAGCGCTTCTGCCCGGCGCATCGTGAGAATTATCACCAAAATTTTTTTTTCTTGAAGAGCCCTATCTCGGTTATTTTTCATTGAAATTCCTTTGTAAATATACAAAAATGTAGAAGAAACGAAGAATAAAGGGAAAGAAAAATGGCTTTGGTAACGGCAACAGTTTCATTTTGACGTTATAAGTTGATAGAAACGAAAAAAATTTTACCGTTAACATTATTGTTCGTAGGTCAAATGCTATAACAGTTAGGCGAATTAATTATTTTTTATGAGAAAGCCAACAAAATCCTCTAAATATCAATATATAAAACAATGGAAAACTAATCAAATGCTACAACAGTTAGGCGAATTAATTATTTTTTATGAGAAAGCCAACAAAATCCTCTAAATATCAATATAAAACAATGGAAAACGAATAAGTCCAGCCGGTGAAAAAATTGATAGAAAAGAGGGTAAGAAACAGAGCGCTCTGCCCGGCGCATGGTGAGAATTATCGCTAGAAAAAAACTTTTTTGAAGAGCCCTATCTCGGTTATTTTTAATAGAAATTCCTTTGTAAATATACGAAAATGTAGAGGAAACATTGAAGAATAAAGGGAAGGTCAAGCAAAATGGCTCTGGATACAGCAAAAGTTTCATTTTGACGTTATAAGTTGATCGAAAAGAAAAAATTTTTTTACCTGTCAACATTTATCGCTAAAATAACAATTTTTTGAAGAGCCCTAACTTGGTTATTTTTCATAGAAATTACTTTGTAAATATACGAAAATGTAGAGGAAAAGTTGAATAAAGGGAGAGTTAAGAAAAATGGCTTTGGCAACAGCAACAGTTTCATTTTGACATAAGTTGATCGAAACGAAAAAAAATGTTACCGTTGTCAACATTACCGTTCGTAGCTCAAAAGCTACACATATCAGGCGAATTTCTTCCTCCTACTCCAGACGAAGTAGTTCATTGGCTAGGTTAATCCTACGAGCCTTCCAAGAAATGTCATCGTCCATTAGAAGCCTCCTTATCTTTGCATCTCATGGAGATTCAGAGCCCTGCCGAAACTCTAATCGTCTCTTATGGGATGCATTAACGCATTTTCCGTTACTTTTACCATAAAAACTACGCAAATACATGTTGGAAAACTATTGTTCTTATGTGACGTAACCATGTAAACAAACACTTGTGTCAACAACAGCTCGCACGAGGGTCACTGAGAGGGAAGTGTAGGTGCGATCAACTGATTTCATTGTGAGAATTTTACTACGCCAGGGATTTGAGCATGCGCAGTACAGAAACTACTTTGCTGGCGTATTGATACCCGAGATTTACGGTCCAAGGTATGATCTAGCCTACGGAAATCGCTACTTGTCCGAGAGAGAGAGAGAGAGAGAGAGAGAGAGAGAGAGAGAGAGAGAGAGAGAGAGAGAGAGAGAGAGAGAGAAAGCCCTACCGCACGTACGAAAAATGTTGGCGAATTTTACGTACCGCTACGTCAGTTGGATAGATAGGGGATAGAGTATTTTTACGTACTATTACGTCAGTTGGACATGAAAGGGTTAAATGCATATAACCCAATTATCGTACTATTTTTATTTGTGGTTGTCTAATTAGCTGCTAATGAACTTTACTTTTTGTCAAAGGTTATTGTTACTTGACCAAATATATAATTCTATTGTTTTTCTACTGGGTACTGATACTGGAGGAGAAAAAAAAAAAAAGTGGTGGTGGTGGTTATGCCAATTCTTGATGGCTTGAAGGTCAGAGACATAGTAGTGTACAATACCTTACAATATGTATAAAAAAAAAAAAAAAAAAAAAAAAAAAAACCCACTGATCACTACAATGAAACTAGTTTTTATATGACTTAGTTATATTAAGGTATGCACTAATGCCATTAGGTTCCATAGTGATTCATGCTGATGCCCGTAGCTTATAGTTTAGGGAAAATGCTTAATTAAGGTAATTTGCCTAAAACTTTCTACATTCAACCTAAACTTTAAAACCCTTTCCTTAGGGAATAACAACTTTAACCTCAAACTTCAAACAATTCACATTATAAACAGATATTTTTCATAATTTGAAATCAACTTGGATAAACAGTGCAGTACTAAAAAATCTCAACTTTGATTGAATTCTGCAGTCATAACATAACCAAATTAAATTCATCGGTTACATTACAAACAATCAAGCTTTATTTAAATTCTGTATCATCTCTTGAGATGTGCGAGCTACTTCAGATTAGTATGTTGTGAAAAAATGTCAACAGAATTTTTTTAGCTCTAAGTCTGCTAAATTCATTACCGTGGTAAGTAGAAAAGTTCATTTTTCAAGGAAAACAGTCCATTGGTACAAGAATTATACCTTGATATAGAATTCATCTCAGGACATAGGTTACTACCGCTATTGAGTAAATTACATTTAACCCTCATGGACAACAAATTCCCAACTTCAATGATATATACTAGTAACCACTTTCCCTTGAAAGATTAACTTTTCTCTAGCACCCCAACAATATCAGCATTTGCTTCACTTTCATATCCATACAAGAAAATCTGTAGGTATGGCAATACTCAAAGTACCACTGTGCAACTAAACTGATTATTATATCTTGAAATGTTTTGAGTAATTGGTTGCTCCAGACACAAGTGGCAGAAAATTGTTTGAGCCTGTACTGAAACATTATTTGGAATAATAATGCTTGCGGATATGTTAATTTTGTCCAATAAAATGACAAATTTTCTAAAAACAATTTGTATTTTTCGTAGCTACAAACCTTCAGTCTTAACAATAAGATAATTTTGGTTTTTGTATTTATTAACATATTTTGTTGGTTTGTTCATTATGACAATTATCAATGGAGAGGTTTCAGAGTTCATAAACGTGTACTGCTTTGCTTTTATTTACATTTTTATGTCATTGTTGCCAGAGGTCTAGCCTACGTTACGTACAGCCAATCATCCATAGAGAAAGAGGGAAGAAATGCTGTCATAAGTTACGTAACAAGTGCGTTCTAAACCTTTCCTCTGAGTAAGTTGGCCCGTCTTGGAAAGAAAGAAAGAGAAGAAAGAAGAAAAAAAAAAAATTTACATTATAAGTACCAAATTTATTCAACCTATGTAATGCAGAATACAGTAAAAATTTGTGTAGATATAATGTGTATTGTTATATTTATGAAATGCATAGATAAAAAGTTATTGCGAAAAAACAGTCTTACAGAGGCCCTGAACCTCATAGTAAAAATGGATATTTCCCAAATAGTGACCCCCTCCCCCACCTTTACACAGGCATGATCCATCTTTGCGGTGTGTTTAGTATAAGCCCACAGGGGAATATACCGTAAAAACAATAACAAAAGACAGTATCAAAGATAATGCAAGGCAAAGAATATTTCATACAAGCCTGCTGGGGATTACTGTAAAAGCATAAAAAAAAACCCTGTAAATATAAAAGGTATTGACCCATTAAGGAACATTTCGCAAAAGCCCCGTTGGGGATTACTGTATAAAAAAATGAAAAAATAATGATAAAGGACACCCAAGACTGTAGTGGCTTACTGTAAGAACATAACAAAATAAACTGTAAATATCAGACGCACCTAAGAAATATTAGTCATTGATAGGTGACGACAAGGAAGGGGAGGGGAGAGAGATGAGGAGAGAGAGAGAGAGAGAAAAAAAAAAATCAGATCCCTAAATAGGTATTAACTCCCACGAAATATTTGTTATAGATAACTAACCACACAAGGGCCAAACCCCAACCCCCCCCCCCCCCCCAAAGGCCGCCCCCCCCCCCCCGGAGAGAGAGAGAGAGAGAGAGAGAGAGAGATAGAGAGAGAGAAGAGAGAGACAGAGAGAGAGGAATAGAGAGAGAGAGAGAGAGTGTCACTATGTAGGAAAGATCCCTAGTAAATATCAACTAAGTCTTAAATTTTAACAATTGTAACGATATCATAAATCTACCATCGCTTACAGCTCAACTCTAGGCTAAGTCTACATTGCTCATTTGAAATTTGATTCACACTATAGAAAGCTAATGAGACATTTACAAACTCCAGAAAATTGCAGGAAATACGTAACCCTTAGCAAACAACAAGTTTCTAACAATGACTGCAAACCATGTTAAGAGTAAATGTGAAGGAGACAGGTGCACAAATTATTTTTTTTCTACCAAATAAAGAAAAGTGTACATTTACATAAGGCACAGGATATAGGTACGGCAGCCGTATTATCCCGATCGTGGTAGATATTGGTACGGCAGTGAATTGCGCATGCGTCAATTTCAGACTGCCTGCCGTACAAATAATATAGTGCGGTGAGGGTACGGCAGATTCTGTCATTGGCGCCGTATTTGCGGTCTTGACTTGCTGTAGATACGGCAGTTAGCTGTATCCGTTTACCAGTTTGCTAATCATACTGTATTATGTAAACCCACCAGAGCTCGGCTTTTAGTGGACAGTCACGCTTTTTGAACATCTGTTCCCCTTTTTTCAGTTAGCAAAATGTTCCTCCCCCTCCCTTGTTTTTTGTTTTGTTTAGCTTTTGTGAATTGTGTCCCGCTTTTTTGTACTACAAAAACAACACTATCCAGATTTTAATGGACCTGGTCAAATTCTATCGTCTTCTCCGGGACAGCTGCATTATACCCAATGAAGTGAATTAAAAGAATATTGTAAAGTATATAACGGCCCTTGCAGCTGCCGACGTCGGGCAGAATAAAGAGCCGAGAAAGTCACCAAAGGTACGATGGTAGTGTATATATTTATATATAATCCTCTTTGAATCTCCTCTTCGGAATTCTTTTCAGGGCCGATTCGATCGTTCGTGACCTACGTATATTACCATGAATTACCCAATTTTTGAAAGTTTGAGTCTTCATAGATGTCTATGGCTTTCTTCAGCTCGTTAAAGCCTGAAAACATCTGTTTTTCGGCGAAAACTAATGTATTATTCCGCGGTTCATGCTGTCCGTCACCAATTTATCTTGCTGTCACTGATATGCCCAAAGACTGTGTATATACTTCAGTATATAGTCTTTGGATATGCGTGAGGCGGTAAACAACGGTTAGCGCATGCGCAATTCACTGCCGTACCAATATCTACCGAGATCGGGGTACGGCTGCCGTACCAATATCCAGTTCGTTTACATAATGCACGTCCAGGTGAGATCACTTGAGATTTTTGCCTCCTAACAAATGAAGGTATATAAAAAAATCATGTCTCACATCCTTGGCACTTACCACTCTCACACCTGTATGTCATTACACCCTCACTTTCTTGAATTTCGTTATAAAATTATATTAATAAACGACGTGTGTGCGCGGCCATCTGCTTTTAATTATACCCAAATCAGTGTACGTGTGAACAAAGACCAAAGTAACTTTCACCAAATCAGGTTAAAATACCAACTGTAACAAGTAACAATGAAACAACGAGAAATATCCAGATATCTCTTTAGATTAAGGAAAGGTGTACCAAATCTCAACCAGGCCATTTAAAAGGACGCTGTTAACCATTTCAAAATGGACTACGGTAATTGGGTTACGCTCCTGTGCATCTCGGGCTGTAGACGCGAAAGCTGTTTCGGGGGTTGATGGCGACTTCACTGACAGATGGGGGGAGGTTTACGGGTTCATATTTCCTTCGATCTCTCTCCAAATGAAAAATTAGGATCAAATAAAAAATTTCACTGCGTTCTCAACAAAAGAAACCATACGGAAGGGTAAATCTTTTAGCCTTGGGCGTTCATCATCTAAAGAAATAAATACGCTACGCCATTTCCAATTTGAACAGGGTTGGCTTTGTAGTCAGAAGGCCATATCGATTTCAAACACAAAAGAAAGAATACCTTCAAAGTCGGCAGTTAAATTACTTACTCTAACTTATCCTCGACTTAAAATAGGTATATGACTGGTTGGAGAATTGCCAATCGTTTCCAATCAAGGTGGAAGAGGCCCAAGATGGGGCTACGCAAATTGAACAGCATCCCAAGCGTCAAATTTTCATGACGTTCAAGTGCCCCGCCTACCAAACGCGTAATGCACAACAACGAAATTGTAAAAATCACACATGCAAGGTGCCCTAAAACATAGCAATAAAAAATCAGCTTAAAAGATACATTACCAACCAAACGACAGAATGGAAAGTCACCTTCAGAAGCACAAAATGGCGTCGTCACCTTCTTGGTGGATGTAATACAACTTCCAGGAGGTTTGTCTTTCGCTGCATGAAGATGAGCGAAGGCGAGATTTATTTATTCCTGTGTTATCTGTACTTTCTGCTGATGATCTGTGCGTTATATTCTTGCGGAACCCAGTCCCGAATTGTACGGCTCAAGTAAATTTCATGAGCGCCTGAACGATCTCGTCCTCTCCTGTCTTCTTCCATTGAAACACAACAAAGGCTCTTTGACGTCAACGGCACGAACCTCCGACTCGAGTCGCCGACTAGTTACTTTCACTCGCCAATATCACCCCTCAAACATAACATTTCCCTATTCGCTAAAGCTTTTCCTGTTTGTAAAACAAGAGCAAATCTAAAAATATTAAGAATCGGCTCGTTCCTAATCAATTTAAATCTATATCCTTCTCTAAAACAATCGAATATAATCGTATTTTCGGAAAATCTTGGCACTATGTTGCACCAGGCATTCGGACCCCGTCGGCTTTTCTCGGGAACGTCCCCATTGGCCGACCCGTCACGTATACATTTCCCTTTTCTGTCTCCCATGAACCCCGATTCCCCAGAATAGACATTCCCCCCGGAAGAATCCCCCACTCGCCCGAGACTGGCACGGGAGGCCCCGCACTTCGACGCACGCCCGTGTCTGAATCTTCTTTCTGCAACTGCAAGCGTTCAGTATTTATTGCTACGCCCATGTAAACTGCTACCTGCGAACGAGATGTAATCGCACGAATTGTGTGGCCTGATTTATCTCTAACTCTGTCCTAAAAAATATCATCGATTGTGTATTAGCTCATCATTATGATGTAAACAAATCTCGTATGTAGAGGAAACGGTGGTGGACGGGGTCCCAATTCACAAACAGAACCCCCACTCATCCCCTAATCCCCCTCGAGGGGGAACCTGATAGTCAGATTCCTTCGCCGCCCGCGTAGCAACAAGAGGCATTGTATGCTTTGCTTGTTTTCATCTGATGGACCAGCCTGTCTATTTTGTTTATTCATTGCACTGTAAAACTGATAAAAGATAACGTTTACAACATTAAAAATATACACATTAACATAATCACTCTAATTCATTTAATAAAACCCTCAAGCAAAGTAGTAGAATGATCCCATCATTTTGCAATGTGAGGCCCATCAAAGTGAAGGGTACGCTAACATTACATGAAGCTAATCCATAATGAAAATTTGTATACGTATACTAACATGAAGCTGAAGGTTAAAGACTAATGTTTTATCGTTAAATATAAATATAGTGTTTCATGTTGAATACGTATCACAAGTGGCAACCACAGCATAACAAAGGTAGGCGAGCAACGTCGTACCATTTGACTTTTTACCCTTGGGTTAGATCACTGGTGGCGACATGGCGTCTACTCGACGGCCAGGGAGATAGCCATTTTGGTTTCTTTGTTTTTAGTCATGAAATCAAAATATACATGTAGCATTTATTTAGATATAGTAGTAATGTTTGGTTCTTTGTGCCTGTAAGCACAGATGCTGTTCGCACCGTAGCCTACCTCATTATCTCTGGCTCTGCCCAACAACGCACTGCTCCTGACGCGTCGTTGTTTTTATACACAGCTTGGAAATTGCTTCACAATTAAAGTTGGTTCTTCTACGTCTCAATACGGTGTTTGTTGAAGTATATAAGTAGTATACACGAAACTCTCTTCTTGGCTAGATTCTATATAGGAAGAAATTTTAGTTTTGTGCTTTTTATTGTACACACACACACACACACACACATAATATATATATATATATATATATATATATATATATATATATATATATAAACATTGTGATTGCACAAGCGAGGTCGATGGCTTAATCCCAACCTGCTCAACTTAAGGCCAACCACCCAACAAAGGGATGTCGACCAAGAAATAGAACGGCCAATATGACATGCATGATTCAGCTGCTGAATTATAGATGAACCCCGTGTGCAGAAAACTTCCACAACATTACCCATTGCATAACCTTAACACAAAGCTCATCAACAACCACAGCGCTGTCTTTTTCACCTCCATCTTGCACATACTTTTGCACTTTCTAAAGGATGTTTGTTTCTGGTTCTGTCAAATTTGTCACCAGCCTATACTGACTGTCGTTCTCCAGTCTTTCTATGTGATCAGACCATCTCCTATACACACACTGATATTCCTTCCTGTCACCTTCCTTTTTCACTCTCACATGATATGCACACTTCATTTTCATAAAGGAGATTGGCTCAATAGTAGCCCAATCATACATTCCCACCTTGATTACCATAGGAAATTCAGGACCACTCTAGATTTTTACACAGACCTTACTTCCTTGACCTGTTCTAGATTACTCCTCTAGATTTCACACGGGCGCATGAGCACACACTTATACTATATACGTATACTCAACCTCGCTTTCGTGACACGTCTAAATTCCAAAGCAATGTAATACGGAACATTTTCACCACGTTGGGCAATACAGCATTTTCCGCCATATGACTTCGTGCGTAGGTTACCCTTAATTTTAGTTATGAAGATAACAAAATAACTATTAGGGTAATTCTGCGTCTCATGTCTAAACGAATATATTATTATTTTTATTATTTTGTTTAATTAGCAACTTAATGATCAAATGAGTAACCTTCGAGATATTCCATAAGGCATCTACTCAAAACGACGGCAACAAATGAATGCCGCTTACTTAATTTAGAACACACAACGAGCGTTGATTCGTTCCATCATAACATTTTTTTTTTTTTTAATTCAGGCTTGAAGGTGTTTTGCCAAGGATGCAGTGTCATTCGTGCTCGAAGAAGCATGGCCAGAATTTTTTTTTTCTACGCGTTAGTGTTTAATCGGCTTTGCATAACCCTAATCTGTGTAATAAAATACTAAATAATAATTTTGACTATAGTTTGTTTAGTGTACTAGGTCACGAAGCTGGTATTTGCGAACACTCATCTTATGCAGTACACACACACACACACACACACACACACACACACACACACATATATATATATATATATATATATATATATATATATATATATATATATATACTTTTTCCCATAGTGGGTTCCCAGTGTTTAGCCCGTGAACCTAATCCATTTTTTTTAATGAAGTTGCTAGTCTTATACCCAAAGGCGCATACTTATATTTTCAGTTCTAATATACAGTATTGCGTTGACACTTTGCGTATTGAAAGTATGAACAATGCAGTCATGTAGTCAATTATCAATCACACGACTTAAACCAGTCACGATCTCCCCAAATTTAGAATACTGGCATCCTTACTGTTTTCAGTATTCCTGAAAATCAAATTCGTAGACTGTCAAGACTGTCAAAGACACCTAATCCGATAATCATTAACGCTTAGGCCGATAACTCTCAGACTATTACGAATTCGTTAAGATACATCAGCCTATCGGTGGCTTAGCTATGGGCTCTCCTTTTGAGGTTCTGTGGGATGGACCGAGGCCACGGATGGACAGTCCAGCTACTGTCTATTGCTAATATCGCTACAGCACATTCCTCGCTGGCATAAGGCCAGCTAAATCTACGACAAGAACGCCACATTAGTGAAGGTATTTGACGATGAAGCCCTTCTATGCCTCAAAGAAATTGTACTTTATGGACCAAGAAAGAAAGAAAACAAGGAAAAAGATTCAGTGATCGGGCCTTTACTTTCCCAACTCCCTGTTGACGAAAGAAAATTTTGGCATGAGCTTGAAAGGAACAAATAACTGAATATGAGAGTGTGTGTGCGTACACAAACATTAAATATTTACGAAGGATAATGTGCGCGTAAATATGCCAATGCATCTACTCGGTGGTACAGCTACATTAGCAAGAGTTTTTGGCACGCAATAGTTTTAGGCACATCACCAAGTGCACAGATGATACGGCATTTGTTCAAAGTGGTAAAACTGCACTTGGTTGCTGGCAAAACTCTTCTTCTTTTCAAGTGCATGTGAGGGAAGCTCTTTCTTGTCTCCAACTCAGGGCTAAACCACCTGAAGATTTTTGGCAGCATTTGCCTTTCCTACCTAACCTCAAATAGACCACCTGTGCCACTCCTTGAGCGTTGGCAATAACAAAGAGTCAAATTCCCGATCCCTCCACGGGGAGATAGTGCCGTCAGTGCAGATCACGTGGCGCACTGTAGGGATTACTATTAAGGATGTTTGCAGTGTCCCTCCTGACCTTAGTTGTACCAAATTTCGAGCCCTTTTGCTTTACCTCCGTTCCCGCTTCTTTTCTTGAATCTTGTCACCCAGCCAATCTCTCCTCTTGAGCAATGATTGGTTGGAATTGCCCCAGTGCTTGGCTTTATAGCTCAATTTTCATAAATCATATTCCTAATCCTTAGCACCTTCTACACACCTTACTAATTTACCAATACATTGCTCGTGATCACGTAAACGAACACATACACAGACACATTTGTAAATTGATTTAAGTTACCCCAAACACACACACTTTTAAGGTTGAAAATACGGTTTTAGGTAGCCTAAGAGAAGCAAAGGAAAAATAGATGGAAGCAAATGAAGGCGCTTGAAAAGTCTTCAGCTGAGTAAAGAGAAAACTGACAAACTAAAATTGCGAGTCAGTGAGCCAGAAGAACATTTCTTAGCAATAAAATGCACTTTAACCAGTCGCCCCATTTGGCCCCTAGAAGCGCTAGTCTCACGGCTGTTGGGTTTATAGGTGACAGAAGACACCTTCTAGGAGGACTGGTGACGGGAGAAAACTTTTCGAAATCTAAATTCCATAAATTAAAGATGGTTGAATGAGTACTCTCTAGATTTAGTTTGTTATCAAATCAGCTACCATTTTTTTTTTATCAAACAGTATCAAAATAATTCTCTTTGCAATATATAACTATACTCTGTTTTTTTTTTTTTTCATCTGTCCATCCGCCTGTGGTGTTTTTGTATGGTAACACTGCGTCCCGGGCTTTAGATAGTTACGCTATGTGTAAGTTTTAGGTAAATAAAAGGATATCTGGGTGTACATTTGCAACTGAAAAGTGTTTTAATAATTTACTGTAAGCGAATTACACCGTTAATATTCGAAATAGGATATTATTATAATCGTTGAATGTAAGCTGAATGTAACTATATAACGACCGGGACGCAGTGTTACCATACAAATACACCAAAGGGGCGGATGGACAGATGGAAAAAACAAGAATTTTTTTTATAGTCTTTGCTAAAAACTTTTCGTATAGATTTTAGTCTAGACTTGAATAGTTTAGTAATTCAACTGCTGGTGATGTCCGCTGTATAATCAACAGCTTCATTGCGTGATGAGACGAAACCGCTGATATGAATTGATTGAGGTAAGTTGAATATAGCATTAAGGCCAAGCACTGGGACCTATGAGGTCATTCAGAACTGAAATGGAAATTGACAGTAAGAGGTTTCAAAGGTGTAACAAGAGGTAAACCTCGCAGTTGCACTATGAATCAAGTATTAGGAGAGGGTGGAAAGTAAGATGAAGAAAGAAAATATGAAAGGAGGTACAGTAAAAGGAACGAAAGTGATTGGAGCTAGGGACCGAAGGCATGTTGCAAAGAACTTTAAGTAATGCCTACAGTGCACCGCATGAGGTCCACTGGCTGCCCTACCTCCCTATGGGAATGAATTAATTGAATATGCTTTAAAATCATGAAGCTCAATTCAATAACATCTGTGAAATGTTTACGTACCATTTAAAATAGCGTTGATTGTTCAAACTAGTGTGTTAGTTTTCTTTCCGCCCTCATATCTTAAAAACTACTGAGGCTAGAGGGCTGCAAATTGGTATGTCGACCATCCATCCTCCAATCATCAAACTTTCCAAATTGCAGCCCTCTAGCCTCGGTAGATTTCATTTTATCTAAAGTTAAAGTCAGCCATGATCGTGCGTCTGGCAACGCTTAGGACAGACCACCACCGGACCGTGGCTGAAAGTTTCGTGGGCTGTGATCCATGCAGCATTATACACTGAACAGAAAAGTCGGTTGCGCCAGAGAAACCTCGGCGCATCTTTTACTTGTTTATTATTGTGTATAATGTGAACATGAATTAAATATATACCTTGGTTAGGCTCGTGTGATATTCAATTTGCTTCCTTCCGTTGGAAATTTGGGACCTAAGAGATCGGAAATTATTTTCCAAATTGCTTTTCAATAAAAGAAAAACGACGAAGTACAGCTATCCTACCGAGACGTACGGACGAAACGACACAAGGAAGCAGGATGGGATTCGTTCTGTCAAGGACGCGGAATAGGTCTCTCTCGGCAAGGGAATCATTTCCTTACAAAATCGAAGCCAGTGGGACTAACAACGGTTAAACAACCTGACGCCTTTGTCTGACGTCAGACCCAACGAGGAAGAGGAAATAAAAGTAGTGACAACCCGCCTCTTAAAATACAGAATATTTTTGTAAGGATTAGGTAAGAGTAAGTATATAGAGAGAGTTCTAAATCTTAGCACTAGGTGGAAATGAACGACCACTAAACAGTGACATTCGAGTATTACTGATTTACGCAGGGTAAGTGCGAGAAGTGGTGGTTTGTTGGGTGTTACGCGAAATCCTAAGATGAAGAGCGATACCCTTTAAGAACAATACAATAAATGAAAGAGTACCAGTAGAAAAATGTGTCAATGAGAGGGAGAGAGAGAGAGAGAGAGCACTATTCCAAACAAGAGAGACTAATTCTAAGAGATGAGCAGTGAGAGACAGCAGTCTTTCGCTATATATCCATTCAAAACCTTCGGACACAGGATGAAATCTCTCTAATTCTCTAAAACACTATATGGCAAAATTCAGATACTTCCAAATCGACGTCAGGCCTCTTTTAATCGTACGAAGCATGATTACTACACTCAACATCTGTCCACTCAATAGATCACGTGACTTTCCCCACAGGTGTCCCATTCACACGTGTGTGTAACATCCCTTAAATTATCACTGATGATAATAAATGTATTTTATCCCCCCATATGACCTTAGAACTTAGTTCGAGTGGTGCGCGTTGCTTACGTAGATTATGAAGAGAAATTCGATGCTTATGCCACGATGAACTTCTTCGTCGATACAGTTGCCATGGCCTTGGTATCCGCTGCCCTGGTTGGTTTAAATCACGGTCTAGAGAAAACCTTAGCTTCAATGAAGCCAGAATTATGTCTGCACGGACCCTTCATGGGTAAAAGAAACTGGATTTCTATACTTTTTTTTCATCTGTCCATCCGCCTGTGGTGTTTTTTATGGTAACACTGCGTCCCGGGCTTTAGATAGTTACATTAGCTTACATTCAACGATTAAAATAGTATCCTATTTCGAATATTAACGGGTAATTCGCATATTACAAATTATTAAAACACTTTTCAGTTGCTAATGTACACCCAGATATCCTTTTATTTACCTAAAACTTACACACAGCGTAACTATTTAAAGCCCGGGACGCAGTGTTCCATACAAAAACACCACAGGCGGATGGACAGATGAAAAAAAACTGCTATTTATACTGTGTAAAATATAAATAAAAAATGAATATTAAAAGTTACATAATCTGTATCAAATATCGAGATTATGACGTTAAGGAAAATTTTCATTAATTTTTTCGTAATGATTTTGATTTGTGTAAGCAAAGGTATGTTTCGTTCCTAAAAACTAAAAGTATACAATTTTAGTAAGAGGATAAGTGAGTTTAAGAGAGAGAGCCAGTACCTGATTCATTGTTGCGAGGTTTTCCAGAACTCACCATAAACGGAGTGGCTTTAAAAAAAATCAGGACAGCACAATGGCTGACTGAGTTCATCTCTGAACCCGAGAAGCTTCCAGACAAGTGATGACGAACATGGGAGAAGCGAGGAATTTCTCATGGTTATCTAATGCTTCGGAAAGAAGTTCTTGACTTATTCAAGGTGTACCGTTTCCTCCGTCTCTTCGTTAACGATTACTACATCAAATTTGGTGACTTCTTTTTACCGCTCGCTTCCTCGGCGACTTTTTCTTAGTCCTATTCAGATTGTTCAAGGAACTCCGCGTCATACCATCTGGGTAGCGCTTGACAACAGAGAAGTAAATAATGATAAGAAGAAGAGGAACGCTAAGAAGATTTTCATCATTATAGCCGGTTAATAGGTGTATACAACAGTATGTATCATCAGCTCGTACGTTCATACACATCATAATAAACAATGTCAGGCAAATACGCATAGACGTAAGCACCTTTATCAACAAAACAAGTCAATTCTGATTGGCTGGTTGGTTTAGAACAGATTTAGTAGCCTTATGACAACAGCCCCCTTGCACAGGTGGGTATTTGAGGGAATAAGAAACCTAGAGTGGACTTCTGGACTCGGTTAATGAACCTAGGCAACACGCGAATGATATGATTTCCCTTTCTAAAAATTATGATGATTGAGGGCGTCAACTGTCAGTTTTTATAATTATTATATATTTTACTTTTTCCCTTTTGGAAAATGTCGAATTTTAACATTTCCTCGATCTATTTTACGCCTTCAAAGTTAGGCGATGCTTTGTGTACATAACTATGTAATTATCTGGATCACTCCTAGACAGTGACCCCAAGGGATTTAACCCGATATGTATCCACCTTTGCGGCGAGTTTAGTACTACAAGCCCGTTGGGGATCATATGACCGTCAAAACAAACAAATGGCAGTAAATATAATAAAGATAACGACCCCCAAGAAATATTAGTCCTAGACAAAGACCCAGAAATCCTTTGGCGGTCACTATCTACGAGAGATCCAATTAGGTTTGATTCATTCAAAGTGAACGCCTCAAAATGAAGGATTGACAAATTTCATCAATCTTTTCAAGCAGCTGAAAGCGGACATCTCTCCTTCTTCCGTGCTTTTCCGTATTACGTGACCAGCTTAACGCACTCTCGCCTCTGTCTCTGCGTCATAAAGAAAAGAAAGAAAGAAAGAAAAAGAAACAGTAACAGAAGGTCAAAGATATGACCTTGATTTCACTGGGGGTCCAGTCAGTCAGTATCTGCCAAGATCTAGCTGCCGAAGGACAGCCGCGAATAGACGTGTCTCCTAAACACGCAAACAGTGGAGTATTTATAGACGCCCGAGCGATGGTGTGACTATTTAGGGCTTGAAAGCCTTCACTGATGAGCAAGTAATACAAACGAATTTTCACCGCATACCCACACACAGTATTCATTAGCCGCAATGCCTCCTCAACTTAAAAAGTAACCAGTAGACTCTTCATATACCTTCCAGCCTGTAAAAAGCAATAAACGAATGCATACCTGGCTATGGTTGTGAAGGCGGGTCTGTTCCAGCCATGGTAAACGTATATGAATTCGTCTGATATATGTACTTAATGTACGTATGAACGGGGATAGACTTAAGTGTTTCTTCGTGGCCACGTAATTATCGTTACCTCGCTCTGTTACGCGGATCCGAGGTCAAAATCTCGGCCGGGTATTTGAGTAACCTTCATCTATTTGTTCATTTTGGATCTAGGCCTAGTAGTGATAAGCGTGTCCAAAATGTGGAGGCATCGAAAGTTAAGAGAGCATCTTGGCTAACATATACTAATTACATACCTGGTAAAAAAAGTGACTCGGTAGATCCACACACACACACACACGTGGATGTATGTATATCACGCATGACTTATATTTTAGAAATACCAAGCCGAAATCATCGTTTGACATCTAATTCATTAAACCTCGGCTACAACTTACACCCAAGACAGGTTGTGAACAGATCAATGCTCCTGCACTGGCAAGAATTCTAACCAAGGCCTGGTTTAGAAGACTATATATATATATATATATATATATATATATATATATATATATATATATATATATATATATATATATATATATATATATATATAATATGGATTTATATACCATATGCACATAAGCACATAGCTATATGTGTACAAACGTGCATACAAAGAAATAGACAGACAAATCAATACATACTACGTACACCCACAGCTCAATCATTAATGTAGACTAGACATTCCTGACTGCACGGTAAAGATCTAGTCGCCTGTAAAGAATGTTGTAAAGAAGAATACTGCAACGTATTGAAATACCTCGAGAAAAGTTGGCACATTTCACCTTCCAGAACCAACGATAAGAGTCGTACTCGGCATTGCGTAGCGCAGATAAACCTTGGTATAGTCTAATTTTATGAGGTCACATGAGATCCCCTTCGGTGGAAGATATACGTGTATCTCTCAGGGTGATTCAGAAAAAAAGCTTGCTTGAAGTTAATGAGAGAGAGAGAGAGAGAGAGAGAGAGAGAGAGAGAGAGAGAGAGAGAGAGAGAGATTTGAAGCAAGCTTAGACCCATGTCTTAAAAGATTGTAGGTCCAAGTGACTCTTTTTCTGCTTTTCTGCCAAGTTTTAGAATTCTCCCCCTGCTTTCGTTTTCTCCAATACCTAAAATAGCCCGTCTTTTAAGACGGGTGTCTATGCTTGCTTCAAGTCTCTCTCTCTCTCTCTCTCTCTCTCTCTCTCTCTCTCTCTCTCTCTCTCTCTCTCTCTCTCTCTTTAATGATATCGACCATGACCTTTTAAATCCTCTTATAAATCATAGAACCCCTAAACTCAGATCTGACAACGCCGTGGAAAAAATATGCCATATCTTCATTTTCATTGATGAAATCATATAACAGTTGCTGACTTTGAATTATATCATATTAATTTTTGTGAAGTCATCACGCTCGAAGGGAAACAAAAGACTATTATTAAAAAAACGACTTCAGTAACAGAAGAATATTTCCAGTATCAACCAGAAGGAAGAAAACAGGATACTTCTATCACAAGAGCAAGAAGGCGCTTTGCCACTGGATCATTACCTTCCCTATATCTGCTGTTCGTCTCATGTGTCTGTTCTGTTGAGCTTGGTCTAGAGAACAGATGTCTATACTTATACAGTTCACAGTACAGGGCAGTGGAGGTCATCATCATTACCCCTAACCTTGCCTACCGTGATTAGACCTATAGTCTGGGTGTCCGACCTCCAGAGCCGTGTGCGACTATATGTGCACTTACTTTTCTAAGATCGCTGTGGTGTGGTTTGTACAGATATTACACGGTGCCAATATTCATGATATGGTAATCATATTAGCGTCATGGAGTCTATTGAAATGGTTTTCATTTCTTGAAATGCAGTGGTTTGTGTTCATCAGATATTTTGAATATATCTTATTTCGTGTATTCTTGGTTAAAAACCTCAGTTTCATTAATGAAAATGAAGACATGGCATATTTTTTCCACGGCGTTGCCAGATCTGAGTTTAGGTGTCCTATGATTTATAAGAGGATTTAAAAAGTCATGGTCAGTGTCATTAAAGGGCACTCGCCACTGTTATAAATAAGTATATACCTAATCTTGCCCACGGGCGTTTTTTCGTCTTTTTAGAGTGAATTGAACCTTATGCTAATCCTGTGATGTCAGTTTGGATACTAAGCCTACTTGCACTATGCTTTTGCTCTGTCCTGATCAGTTGTTTGTTTGTTTGTTTGGTGTTTTTACGTTGCATGGAAGCAGTGGTTATTCAGCAACGGGACCAACGGCTTTACGTGACTTCCGAACCACGTCGAGAGCGAACTTCTATCACCAGAAATACACATCTCTCACTCCTCAATGGAATGGCCGAGGTGGGACGCCAACACCATACCAACCACGCCACCGAGGCGCTTTTGTGCCTCAAGTAAAGGGTCGTGTAGACCGAAAGAGCTTGGCAATTCTCGTCTTTTCATTTTCCTCCGTGGCATCACCTTTATTTATACATAGCATCACGTTTTACATATTTCATGATCAAGTTATTTACCGTGGTTATAAGTATGGACAGAGACCACCTGAGGCCAAGGAAATAGTCTATAATGTCCTGAAATAGTACATTTTAGGAAAACAACAAGGAGGTCCTGTAACTGATGTTTCGAAGGCTATCCAAAGAACGTCTGAAGCAACAAAAGCGTCAGAAATTACTATTTGTAGACTTAACAAGGAAGCAAGGAGACGGAAAATATAGACTGAATCTCCAGCTTTTCAAAAAAACACAAGACAGAAAGTGAGCCCTGTGAGTGACTTGGATGGATTTTGATAAAAATGTTCTGCGAAGAAGAATGAGTGGGTGTCTCTTCTTATCAAATAAAATGAACCAAACAAAACAAGACAGTGAATCTCTAAGGTCATGATAGATCGATTGACTTATGAATTTATGTTCCAAGGCCAGACACAGAAGCCAACAGGCATTCAGCGCATCTGCAATTATAGAAAGAGAATAAAGGACTAAATATAATCGGGAATGAAAAAATAAAATAAAAAGTTAACAAGTAAGAAGCAAACCCTTTCCCTTGACTCCCAAGGTCTAAAGAGAATCTTCTTAAGAAGGATTATATCTGTGGGAACCTTACATACCCGTAGATATGACTCCTCTGCCTTTTCTACCTGGCCCCACCCGAGCGATCTTAGAAAAGAAAGCGCTTTTTATGAATGTGTGTGTGTGTGAAATTCCACCACAATTATCATTCCAGTGCTTTCACTTCCTTAATGCTCCACTTTTCTTCAGCCCCTCGTCACATCTCTCATTCTAGTACCATCATGTTCAATTTCAAATATAATATTAAAAAAAGACCGGAATAGTGCTATAATAATGATCGTTGGATATATATATATATATATATATATATATATATATATATATATATATATATATATATATATATGCAGTCTGCATTAGTGAGAAAAACAAATAAAAAAGAAGAAACGCGTGCCTTTGTTAAAAGTAAACTGACTTATGACAGGTGGTTGTAAAAAATTTATTTAAAAAAAAATTGAAAATCTATTGAGCAAAAAATACATTGATTTTGATTTCTAATTCTTTCTAACCAATAGCAATTGTAAATATTGTATGTATATTTAATTTTGTAATATTTTGTAACATCCTACGTAGTATGTAATGACTGTGATATTTTTCTAATAAAAGATAAAAAAAACAGTAGGTTATAGTTCTCCCTGGGGTGGTGAGAAGAACCAGGATAAGACATTTCCAAAGCAATACCCGAACGGTAGCTATCCTAATTTAGATAGCACTTCGGCAGTTTCCCGTACGGTACAGTTTCTTACTCTATTCTACAACGCATATCGCAGCATTCCAACTACAAATTCATATCAAGTCAACAGTAACTTTTAGGTATGGTCTCAGTCATACATTAATTCACGCCGTATATCAACATATGGTATAAGAAACTAATGTCCATTTTTACTTTAGTTTGGATATTTCAGTCTATTTGATTGGCAAATCTTATGCACCATGTACTATTTTCTTCCTTTTTTGTCTTTCACTAAATTTCAACTCCAATCAACCTGTACTGGATATAATTAACTTTACACATTATATTCAACCATAGTAACGCGTGAAACCTTCCAGACTATTAGTTTGTGGAAACTGACAATTGCTTCTCTTTAAAAAAATCAGAGGGGAATTTCTCATGTACAAAATGCCTCAACCCAAATATGTTAATTATGCAGCATTCCTCTTGACCTGACCCAGCTGTGTTTACTTGCAATACTAGGCAGGCTGCTGCCGCAGAAAGTGTGTCGTTTTCTAGTACATCAGGTATAAAACTACTCATTTTACTCAGGTTTAGTCTCAGCTACAAATAAGACGTGCAATGCTTTGACCAGTGCAGTTGTGCATCTGCGGAATGTCCTGATCTCCAAATGTTTATTGGAGGAGCAAAATCATCTCTGCTCTCTGCTGTAGTCTCTTGAATTCAGGAGCATTGGTTTTATTTTCTGTTCTCTTACATTTATTTATTTACCACCTTTTTCTATAATTTGTCTCTCTCGCCTAGGCAGATTTCTCTCTTGAGCCCTCTTGGGATTATAGTCTGTTGACTCTGTCCACAAGGGCTTTCAACCAAAGGTGTAGAGAAAGAAAGAAACAGAAAAATTCTTTTTTTTTTTATCTCCAAGCTTCAATTTCGTTCCTCGGCCAATTGAGGACGAGATTGCTGAAAACAGATTTCGTGTTAGATCTTCCTACTAACTTATTTACGTAAGCTACCGGTTATATATTGATGAAAAAACAGGATATGATTTTACTTCCACGCGTGTAAAGGTTTATCTGATCTACAGCCCAATGAAAAGACTAAATGTTGAAGTTTGTGATGAACAGCAATGAAAAAATGCGTGACGTAGAACATCTTCTGGCACAGCTGTTATCTAATGAGTGTTCAAGTGTATGAGTGACCTCATCAACTATGTAAGTGGAGCTATCTCGCATGCATTTAACTCAGCTCATCATTACAACTTGGAGCAATCAGAAAATAGGCGTCCCCAGTTACGTGGGACTACTACACAGTGAGGCGAGAATGGAAAGCTAGTACCAAGGCTAGTACCATCAACAAGAGAATGGAAAGCTAGTACCATCAACACAATTTCATATATATTAGCCTGTGTTTCAGGCTTAAACGTAACAAGTTAGCTGCGTGGGCTACTACCCAACTACAAAAATAAATTGCCCACCCACCAAATTGATTTCGCCCAAAAGGTCTTCAGGTGATTTGAATATAATTATAACAGTACTTGAAAATGGGAGAATTTGTAAAACTATTTGTTGCAGTAGCAAAAAAAAAAAAATCGCTTAAATATGACTAGAAAAGTGTTTTATCAAATAAAATTTTCGCTATGTATGAATAATTACTGATAAATTATACATAAAGCTGAAGAGATAAGTGGAGTACAGTATATGCGATAACTAAGTCTTTAAAAAATCCAGCGCCCACCCGCACAAAAATTCGTAGGTTTAACCCTGTTGTGTTTGTGTAACTGCGCTCACAACAGACCTTAAAACTCTGGTTTAAGTGACAGCGAGTTAGAATTAGGTCTGATGTCTAAGAGAAGTAAAAAGCATGGAAGCTACAAAGTACTAATCCACTTGAAAATAAATACCACTAAAAGAAGTCGTCTACTACTCGGTTTCGTAACAGTGTATATATCCCTATAACTATTATATATATATATATATATATATATATATATATATATATATATATATATATATATATATATAGGTCTGTAGAATGGGAGAGACTGTGATTCCATCCTTATACAAGGCGAAGTAAACTTTTATGTTGAAATATGCTTTGACGTCACATAGCACAAGTCGCCATTCCCATTGCCTTGGCTCTTACGTTTATCTCTTCCATAATATCCTGTCAACAATGACCGGATATGACGTCAAAAGGTCGACTTCCCAACCTTTTTTTCTTATCTTTATCTTCTTTTAATTGTTTTTCTCCGGCGAACTTCTAGAAGCAAGTGCCAAGCCAAACTATGCGGCTTACTCATTGTCCAAAATTATCGCACATAGCCGGAGAAGAAGAAAAATGTCTTTGATTCTCTGCCATTCTGTGAAACGGTTAAATGATTTCACACTTCAACAATTTATTGGTTTGCCGCAGCGGGGCTGGCTACTTACGTTTCCTTAATTGAATAAGGAAAGAGATAAAGATCATTATTTCTGGGAGTAAAACTTTTCACCATTCCCCTGAGAAGCGCTAAACCAAATGTCAAGTTTACTACAATGTCGGTCTAATTGTTCAAGTAGTTTCACCAGACCAGAACATCAAAACATTTGATTCTAATAAGACTTTATCACTTAATATTGTTTATCGTTATCATTCTGGCTTGAAAGGCTTGTCTTTAATGAAAGAATTTAGATTTTATCTGTCTTTTTGCTGTTCTTTAAAGTTTGATAATTAGATAAATTGAAAATGATGATTCTGACACGATCTCCTTAACTGATTTCCAGAGCTTGACAGTCACCGTTGGTTGAAGACTGTATCCACCTTTAGATAAGACAATTCGTAACTGTTTTATTTCATGTGTATTCTGTGCACACAGGGACTGGGTCACGTGCGCTATGGTCTAAGAAAGATCAAGTATCCGTGGTTCACGTGAGTGTGGCCAATTCGAAGACAAGACGAGATGACTGCAGTTTGGAGCTATTTTTGATTCGAAAAATGTCAAAAATCTAACCAAGGGTTTGATGGCTTTAGTGTGTTATCAGAATTATTATTTCATGGAATTTATCATCTAATATAGATGATGGTTTTGGAAGATGATCAATCATCCCTGTTTGAGATGGTTCAAAGCCGTATATATCAGGATTAATAGAGTACAGGGTTAGACTGTCCCATCGTTACTGACTTGCTGCGCATATTTGTGACGTCATTGGTAGGTGGCCATAAAAGAAAACCAAGAAAACAAATGAATTAAGGGTCCCAATGGGATTGTTTGCCCACACCCATTCTCTATCTCTTTCACGACATTGTGTGAGAGAGGTCCCCGTTAATCTACAGGTACTAAAAGATAGTTTCCTTGTTCTTCACTCTGGTGGGGTCAAATACTGACTGATGACTTTTTTTTCTTACCTGAAACTCAGTCAGATCAGCCACGTGACGTCATGTGCGAGATTGTCCTAGTTTGGTCAGTAGAGGTCTAAGCCCTGTGCTCTATTAATCCTGGTATATATAAACGGCTCTGGCTAGGTTACTTTTTATCTTATCATGGGCTTTGCAAAGAAGTTAATGCAGTTGATAATTGTCAATCGCCTGTGATGATATGAAACCACATGATCAAAGGGAATGAATACAAAAGCAACTAAAATGCCATCTAGTCGATAGGCAGATTCAAGTCTTCCCTCAAATTTGGTTGATATTCATGTGGCGTCTCAAGAATAAAACTAATCAATGAAAAAAAAAAATGCTGAAAAAAACGGGAAAATGCCTTTCATAAAACGTTCATCCTATAAGTCTAAAGCTGACGGTATGTATATATGTAGTACCGAATTGAACCGCAATCGGACCATATATGTAGATTTTATAGGTTATGTTTTTTTTTAGCCGGATACCGCTTTGATGCGGATATCCACTTATCTGGCCGGATATCAGGCCATGCTAATTCTTTTAATATTAATTGTAGAAAGAAATGAAAACAATTTCCTGAATAGAATTTTCACGAGAATTCCAAATATGATCTTACTTTTCTTCTACGATGATAACTGGCTAGTTTATATATATATATATATATATATATATATATATATATGTGTGTGTGTGGTGTGTGTGTGTGTGTGTGTGTGTGTGTGTGTGTTAATTCAAACTTTAAATTACCCACTCATTAGCGTCTTATGATGAGTAAAGTCCATTAAACCGAGCCATTTTACATGCGCAGGCGTTCAGTCTTCAAATTGTGTATTCAAGAGACGAAATCATTCCACGGCTAAATATATCTTAGAAACGTGATGTTTTTCCTCATCGCGATGCCTGACGCTTCATATAATCCTTCTATTTTCGTTCCCGTTTAAAATTGCGTCCGTGTAGTCATGTTTATGTACATATTAGTGAATAAGTATGAAATGAGCTTAAGTAATGGTATGTTACTATGAATATTTTCTTGCCTGCTGCACGAAGTGTTGTACTTAGAATCTCTTACAGAAGATAACCTACCGAGGATGAACTTAGAGAGAGAGAGAGAGAGAGAGAGAGAGAGAGAGAGAGAGAGAGAGAGACTCTGATACGATGACCAATGATGACCAAAGCAAGAACCACCACATCCTAATTCGGTCTGTAAACATGAAACGAGCGCTGTCAGCTCCTCGGTCTAATGGTATACCTAGACCGTGGTCAGCGCAATGAATGATGATATGGCGTTATCTTGCTTGCAGCTTTGAGTCAAGTCCTTCGCGATCCAACGCATAGGCAGCTCTCTCTCTCTCTCTCTCTCTCTCTCTCTCTCTCTCTCTCTCTCTCTCTTCAAAACAAGGAAGTTTAAATCGAAATCACATAATGATAACCCTTATCGGAAATATACTTCATGATTAGACATATGTTTTTTTTTATTCGTAACTTTTAATCACCTAGTCCTTTTAGTCCTTTGACGCTGATGATATTTGGTTGTCGATAATCAGTCACGTGCTTGAAAGTGCTCTGTTACTTTGTTAAACAAACACATACGTACACACAAACACACAAGCAAACTTTAGCCAGTATTATGATGTTGGGATTGTGCGTGAATATATTATTTACATAACTGCGCAGATAACCCTTTTGAAATTTTATGTTACACCCTCCTGGTATGTTATATATTACTGTAAACAGCACGAGGGAATAAAATAGAATATCAACAGATAAATAAATAAATAAATAATAAATAGGAGAACTAAATAATAAATAAATAAATAAATAAACGACAGAAATGGATAATGGATGAATAAATAGATAACAAATGGATAATTTAGATACACAAGAGAAATAAATATATGAATAAATAAGAGAAATAATAAATAAATAGATAAATAAATAAATAGCAGGAATAAATAAAATAAAATAAATGGATAAGTAAATAAACAATTTAATGCCCTGGTAAGCATGAGGTTTAAACCAGTATAAAAAAAAGAAAGTGCAACTTATCAAGGTCATAATTCGAATGTACTTGATTTTAGTAAAAATAAATCTAATCTCTTAGTAGATAGTTGTTATCTAACGGACATTCGAACTCTCGAACTGTTATCACAGTGATAAACTGATGTAGTGCCACGTGTAGTGTATGTACATGTATATGTATTTGTATATGTATGTATGTATATATAGATAGATAGACAGATAAATAGATAGTTTTTTCGAGGTGGTATTTGAACACACACATGACCACGGTCTATACTGTTTTTTTTTTTTTTTCATCTCTCCATCCGCCTGTGGTGGTCGCGCATGGTAACACTGCGTCCCGGGCTTTAAATAATTACTCTGTATAAGTTTTTGGTAAATAAAAGGATATCTGGGTGTACATTTGCAACTGAAAAGTGTTTTAAGAATTTACTGTATGCGAATTACATCGTTTATATTCGAAATAGGATATT
>NC_087219.1:51184985-51218451 GCF_015104395.2 Macrobrachium nipponense | reverse complement strand
CGAAATAGGATATTATTTAAAGCCCGGACGCAGTGTTACCATGCGCAAACACCACAAGTGGATGGACAGATGGAAAAAAAACAGAGTATAGTTATATACCTAGAGTCTTAGACCGTGCACTTGACAGGCCCAGAAAGAACACATTAACATAATACTGTCAACTACAAAGATGAATATCAGAACTAAAGCAGCTTATAGCTACGTTAATATGTTGATATCCATTTTTTAATTGGCGCTGACTAGACCGATAACTGGGTTTCATTCTCTCAACAGTTTGAATTGTCTCGTAGGGCGAAGGTTTCTTTGCAAATTTCCTGCTCAGATAATAGCTTGTGGCGATAAGCATACCAAAGAGGGCCGAGTAAGTCTACTACAGAGGTAAGATGTTCTTGGATTATTATAGAATAGATATAGGGCTACACTTTATATCTGTGAAAGTGACCGGTAGATTAAGTATATAGATATTTAATGTTAAGCGGGTTTCCCCAAAAGGGCGTGTCTCAAGGGAAAGGATAGATAACACAACGGTCACTGATGCATTCAAACCGTAATTGTTGAATCATGGAAGAAACCCGCAGGCAGAAAAGTTAAACATAATTAATCCATTCCTAAGACCTACCATTGGAGGCTCATTAGCTGCTTATTGAACCAGCTACACAATGCTGCACCAGTCATCTCAATCTTACATATACTACTTTTTGGCTCCATGAATGTAGGCTAAGGCCCATCTTTTCCCTATTTTTTAAATTTTTTCACACCATCTATCCAGCAGACTCCTATGTTTCCTCCTCTCCTTCCCTACCTAGACGACTTCCATTAGTAGTTATGTTGAATCCCGAATATCATACGAATCAGGCCCTTCCATTCTTCCGCCATATGTATCATTATTCGTGTTCTATCTTACTGGTTTATATTTACCTCATTTCTTTGCTCTTGTTCACTTTTAATTGCAACTCATTTCTTTTGCAAACACTTTTCAATTATTATTAGTTCCTGCAGTTTCGCTTCACTGCCCCCGATTGGTAGTATTAGACATTCATTCACGACTCATTTTCTTGTCCCAAACCTGACTTTTCGCATTACTCCATTCTGGAAGGTGTTTGGCAGCTACGAAGATATCGAGAGAAAACACACACACACACACACACACACACACACACACACACACACACACACACACACACACACACACACACACACATATATATATATATATATATATATATATATATATATATATATATATATATATATCATTAAGTCAGGGTAACTGTTAACTCAAGTACCACCTTGCGCATGTACTCTATATCACGTCGTTTTGACTGACAAGAGAAGTTTTTCGATAATTTGAGATTGAGATAAAATGGTACGACTATCACCAAAACGAACAAAGTCCCATTGGGTGAGAGATAAAATAGACATCTAATATTTTTTGAGACAATGTTTCTAAGGGAAGAAACACTAATAAGGAAACCTGATGAAATAAGCACTACATATCATAAGAGAGATACTTGACTAACATACAGTCTAGCGAATCAGAGATGGTATGTGATTAATCCAGCATAAAATTGCCTTTAATATTGTAAAGAAACAAAAAGTATTTTAGACATTAGCAAAAATAAAACTCAAGTATTTAATCTTTTTAACTGTAAAGCTGCCATGGGAAATGGAAACCAGCATCGAATGTTAACATGGTTAGAAATGCAAGAGGTTGATTTGAATTTCATTTAGAGTTTTACCCTCGTTTAAATATGTGCAGGGGGTGTAGGCAGACAGCCATACCTTCCTCACGTGTGATGTCACGGCAATAAATAAAGTCAGGGCCATCAAACCCTGGGATTATAAAAAAAAAAAAACTCTGACTTGTAACTACTTATTAGTATATCGGATAAAAACATCACCTAATTTTTATCTTTTATTTATTTATTTGTTAGGTTGTTTTCTTTTCGTTTCTATGACTGATCTCATTTTTCTCCTCTTCCTATTGCCTTCTGTTACTTCTTTCAAATTAATACCATATTCTTTTGAAGCTTGAATTTCAAGTCATTATTATATAATGTGCCCTGTGGGTTTTTCCCAATGAAGAGGGTTATTCGGCTGAATAATAATAATTTTGATTCACACACACACACACACACACACACACACACATATATATATATATATATATATATATATATATATATATATATATATATATATATATATATATATATATAATTTCTTGTTTTTCTAGGATACATAGCGAATGTTGTGGAGTGCCGTTACAAAGATTACACTTTGCGATTGCAATACGACGTAACGTACGATGCAATCCAAGTTATCCAACTCCTATAATTTCAAGTGCATCCCAAATCAAAGTGAAACGTCCTTTAAATAAAGTGGTAAACCTTCTACGTGACTTTGAAATGTTTTAAAGTATTTTATATAGAATAGAGAGCAGGAATCATGTATACTTCACTGGAATGAAGTAGGGAGTACTAATGACCAAAGGGACAATCACCTACCAAGGTCTTCCTGTAGCTAATGATCATTGTAAGGAAAATCTATTAAAAAAACAGGTTCCCATTTTTCCCAGGGATGCTTGTGTTTATCCTGCGTTATCCTGTTGGCGCTTTAGACTGAAATTAACCTCCTGTAACCAGCCAGGTTTGCAAAACCTTGTAACATGCTGACTACCGGTAGTTAGTAGCTAGGTAACAGTTTGCGAGGAACTGCTTTACCTACCTACTACCTAAATTCAGTGAACGTCTTCCGGCGTAATTGCTTTCTCCGGCGAAGGCAAATGTACGGTGACAGTGTTTCTGCAGGACTCTGCCCTAGCCTGCTTAGGCTAGCTTTTATGCACGGTACGTTAATGTGATACTTAAATTATTTGTAAAGTAGGGAAAGTACCTACATTCAGCTAGTTTTGGATAGCTAACCCCTTCACCCTGCACTGCATGTCTTGAGTGCTGGACCGTTAGCTTAATGTCGGGCAAGGTTATATAGGTAGGTACTATGAGGGTTTGGCTCGTCTTATAAAATTGTGTCAGTTGAATGGATGTCTGTTGCCCTATTTAAGTTAGTAAGAGTTACCCATGCTTGATATGGTACAGTTTAGCTATCCGCTTAAATCTCCTTTTAAGATACCTACCTAGCCTAATACTAGGTAGGTAGTAGCTATAGGTATGGTACCTTTAATTTCTTAGCAAGCTCATGAACTTTATATTTTTCAGAAATGCTAGTACGTAATTTTGTTTTCTACTACCTAGTAGTATGCATCCTTGACCATTATGGAATTGTTGGTGCAAACCACATTTGTGGTAGCCCATCCTCCTTTGCTTGATGGCTTTGGGATTGTTTTGAAGGTAGTGGTATCATAGGGTAAAAAAACGCATGGTACAGGGGTGGACCATGTACGATCAATGTGAACAACCCCCAAAAAAATACATCATAACGCGTCCTGACATCGGAGATGGGCATCAGTCGCGACTTGTTGTTGGTGAGAAACGGAGCTAAAGACCCTCTACTCCGGTGTCAAGACGCGTTATAACATGTTGCTTTTCTTGGTGGGGGTTGTACACATTGATCGTACATGGTCCACCCCTGTACCATATGGTTTTTTACCCTATAGCTAGAAAATTACAAGGTACTACTAGTAGGGTCAGAAATGCTTCAATTGCCAGGGCAGCGATACAGAAATAAAAAAGATATTTTATCTTCGGGTAGTTTGTGTGTTGTGATGCAACCTTCTAGTATTACCTTAGCGTAGCCCTAATCTAACTTAACCTAGGCTGACAGGTCCTAATGAACTCCCAACTCCCAGTCATCTGAACCTGAAATACCTAGTTTTGTGTCATAAATTTAAATGTGAAATACAGATGACCACATTTAATTGACTTTTGGCTCACCAGGTCCTTAATAGCAAACTGACAGTCTCCTACTTATCTCCATATCATTGCATACAGTAAATTCTTTACCTTAAGGTCAGGAAGTATGCAGCTAAACAGTGTATATCTTGTTGCAGTCCTGGTATTTTACTTCTTGAATTAGCTTTTTTCTTTTCTACTGACATTTATTAGTAGATAGGATTACTTTTGGATCGGCAGATTGTCACAGGTTAGCTGACTGGGGAGAGGAAGGTTAGTCTCCTTCCTCCTGATGCCAACACCCTATTAAACTTTGCCTTCACGTCTAAAGGGACCCAGGAAAAGGCAAAGTCCACCATCTGTCGAGCCACATTTCCAACCACAATGTGGCTGGGAATGAAGCCATGGTAACTGACTCTATAGCTCTCACTTCAGAAGATAGTGACAACCCCTCCCTACAAATCCCTCCCAAATTAAGGCAGTTCTTCATTCTACAGGCTGATGGGGCAGCCTTTTATTGCTATACATGCATGTTTTTGTAATGGAAGAGCCTAACATGTATTAGTAAAAGTAAATTACAAATTCCATAAAATCATATAAAAAAAATCTCTAACTAGAAGAAATACTGAATCTGATTGGACGCATATGAAGTCCTTAAGTAGTTGAGGAATGGGAGGTTTTAAAGTACTACTTGAATTGTAGATCACTTACTAGATTATTTGCCTTGCATTTGGTTATTTATAAAAGTGCCCAGATTGTATCCCTAAAACAGTTAACTTTTAAGTTCTGCATTTTCTTCAGTTTTCAACAGATAAAAGCATTTATACAATACGTATATACGTATTTTTTCAAAATTTTAAAGAATCCCAGATTTTCTGCTGTGACTGATAATTTTATGCAAAATTTTTTTCCATTGATAATGCTATTACAATACTAAGTGCCTCCTTATGTACTTAACAGTCAAAGCTAAAGCATGGTTTACAGTCTGCTTTCTGAGCTCCCAACCTTTGAAATAATCAAGTGTATTTTACAACATATTTGAAATAGTGAGAGGTATGACTTGGAATATTTGAATATTTAAAAAAAATCTGTTTTCCATGTTGGTAGAAGTGGTTCAACTTTAGTACAGTATCTAAATGTGGTTCATAGGGGAAACAACCGAGTGGACTAGCTGATCCAGTCTTGCCCACTTGTTGATCCACCCTCCGAAAAAGTACTTTTAACACGTCCTGACACCGGAGATGGGCACCAGTCATGTGTCATCGGTGGTAATAATATATGGTAATTATTATAAGGGATTTTAATATTTTTATATCTTTAGATATAATGATTTGATATACGTACTGCACACTTACTATAGATTTCATTAGCTTTACAATTGACATTTCAGAGGTATGGTGAGCCATGTTGGGTATAATTCAGATAATGACGTCAATCTGTCAGCAGCAGACCATGCTGTAGCAGGAGCAGTTAGTGGAATGATTACAAGGGGACTTGTCCAGCCTTTGGATGTTTTGAAGATACGATTTCAGGTAAGTGAATATAAAAATAGAAGTAGTATGTTGTTCATCATACGATCATATCTCAAGATTTGGGATCTAGAGAACTTGTTAGGTATACTGCCGTATACTAAAGCATGTTGTCCTTGAACTTTCCATGGGACCATTTGGGAATAATTGGCTAAATAGTTGTGTTGGATGGGTTTCTTTCCAGCATTAGGAGAGTTGGAAGACCCAGACCTACTTGGATGACAACTATGAGAAGTTAGGAAGGAAGATTTGTGTAAGATAAAGCACAAGAAAGATTTTGCAGTAGCCCTTGAATTATGATGAATGTAAGGTGAATGTTCTGAAACAGTTCATGGACAGCTTTAAAGTGTTTGCACCTTGTGAATGTTATTTTAAATGTTGGAGGATCCATGGATACCCTCATTCAATTTGGAAGGAGCTGTTGTGGAAGGTATCTCGGTTCATGATTGAAATTTTAATTTAAAGTTTCCCTGTTTTATTTGTATAGAAGTTTACGGAATCATTGTTGCAGAATCAGTTTAGCAAGGATATATGTTGGGAGTATGTGTGATGTTAGTCCTTAAGGACAATTTACTACAAGTTTAGACAATATTATTTGGTTTATACTATGTGTGTGTACACAAACAAGAAACAAAAGCACATATTAGTCTTTGCTAAAGTTTTTGTTTTTAGAGTTAATTAAAACAAGTTGTAGGCTGTATGTTTATACATAATCATATTGTATACACACACTTACACACATGGATTAAACCAAAATGTTATTGACTTACCAAAAAGCGTGTGTAGAACAGAATTTCTTTGTGAAAAACAAGCTAATTTGACCAGTAGAGTGTTTTCTAGATTAAATGAGTTGCCAACCAAGGAAATTCTCTCAAGATGTTAAAGGTACTGTTTACTACTTGGATTCCAGAGAACAGATTCTAGACAACTCTCATATAGGGCAACCTCTTGACCTTTGCATGGATGTTTACAAGTAACTGTTATTTCCTGTTTAATATAAAAGTGAATGGTAATAGTGCCTTAGAAAATTTTGCC
The DNA here is from genome assembly GCF_015104395.2 of Macrobrachium nipponense. Lineage (NCBI taxonomy): Eukaryota > Metazoa > Arthropoda > Malacostraca > Decapoda > Palaemonidae > Macrobrachium > Macrobrachium nipponense. The sequence goes on along the minus strand of NC_087219.1, from coordinate 51,212,036 downwards.
TTTGTGCTTCTCTGGTCACATTTACAATAGCTTCAGATATTAGCTAAATGGCTTATGCACATTTTACAGTAGAAGTATTTGTCATGTGTGCAGATGGAGTTGAATAGTGGTTTGGACCTTAAACACTGATTTTCTTGTATTACTGTGCAGGCAGTTTGTTCAGTAACAAATAGCTAGTGCACCTCTACACTGAGCTTGTAATTGTCATTGACATGTAAGCTTGAAGAGTTACTATATGGCATCTAAGCAAGAATTTAGCTTTAGGAAACCAATGGTATTGAATGTATGCGAGGCAATTTTTTTTCTTGTTATTACTTTTGAAACTTAGGTTCTTAGTGTAGTTGATTTCTCAATTTGATGATTGATCAAATCCAACAAGAGGATTTTGCAATACTACTATTTACAGCAATTCTAGTGTATTCTTTTTCAATTGGCCTTAGCTGTTCAGATTGTAAACTTTCATGGGCTATAAAGTATTTTCACCTGGTTACAATGTAGAACTTTTAAACTTATTTTCTATACTATGTTAAGTGTTGGAACCTCAAGAATTAGTGCCACAGTAACCCCCTAACTTATCAGATGCTTCAGAGGTCTGGTCATCTGAAAAATAGAAAAGACACTATATTGTAGCCTGAACTTTAACACTAAAGATATCCTAAATCTAACAGTGAACCCATATGACTTCTTGCCTAAGATGAGCTGTAGATGCCACTTCTCTTTTAAAAAGTCTAGCAAAAATTCATCATAGAAATTTAAGAAGTGATAAGTGATGAATTCTGATGCAATGAGGTCTGGCAACTTGAAGGGTTAAAGGCTATGGATATTTGTTTGCATTTGTCTAGAAATGATGGAGTAGCAGCAGTTTGGAGAATGGTTTTGAGAAGTGGGCTATGGGGCTTCTCTAGTAGAAATGGCTGACTGTTGGCTGATGCACAATGTTACTTGGACCAAAGTGTGAAGGTAACTGAAGTTTTAAGGTATTGCTATAGCCTCAGGAAGGGAGGGAAAGTTCTTCAGAATATTTTGATGGCCCTTTTCAATGGAATATTTATTTTAAACATATAGGTGTAGAGGTGGGAAATACCACCCTCCCTTAACTATATAACTTGGACACAGTTTTTTTGAAATACATAGTTACTCACCATACCTAGTCTTATCTGATTGGTTAATTATGTCGTCTTTTAAATTTCTGTAACCGAAAGGGAATTTTGGCTGTTTTCTGTGATGGACAATATCAATTTTCAGCAAGAGCTGGTCTTAATTGTTTCAGGTTCCAAACAGAAGGTATAGGCAATTGATTGGGGCCATAGGCTTTTGAATTTAATTTTTTCTAAATTACAAGAATGGATTTTAGCTTAAATATTTTAGTGTCCCTAATTCATGAAGTAACTATCATGGTCTTATCCCAACCAGTAAAGATTCAAAAACCACTGGCGAGCAAAGTGTATGTTGTCCCTAAATCCTGAAATAAGTCGTGGCCATTTCCTCCAACAGCTACTACCCATATGAAATGTGTCTAACAATACTGCAACCCTTGGGTTAGTTTTGCTTATTTTTTTCATCCATATGCATATGTATAGATGGATTTTCCTTATTCAGCTTTATTAATTGTGATTGCCATCTCTCTTTTGTATTTTCACATACAGTATAGGTATTTTGTTTTTGAGCTTGCTTTGCAAGTCCATGGGTTTTGGACTATGTAGTTTTTTATGAATATTTGCTGATTACAGTGGACCCCCCGTATTCGCGGACTCACACATTCGCGGATTTCTCTGGGGAACGTTTCCCTGCATTATTCGCGGAAAATTCGCGCATTCGCGGTATTTTTCTATGATAAATATCCACAAATTCCTGGTTTTTTTTATGAATTTCATCATAAAATGCACTTTTTGTGATAAAACTATTAAAAAACCAAGTATGAACATTTTTAGTGGGTTTTTCTTGAGTTTTAACTAACAAAATAGGCTGTTTTTAGCATTTTCATAGGGGTTTGTCCAAACATTCGGCTGGATTATCTAACTATTTCAACGGGGGGGTTCTGGGATACGGCATCCCCCGGCGGAATATGGGGCGGGCGACAACTGTAATAGTTTAGTTGCTAATTTTTAGACTTTTTGCTCCCATTCATCAATGCTTATTCATTTATTAGAGGTCATTCATAACTACTTATCACTGCTAGAATTTCCTTTAAGCTGAATAATAAATTTTATATAAGTAACTTAACAAGTGCATACGTACTAGTAATTACATGGCTAACAATTTCTAAGTACCGGCAACTAAACTTTGAAAATCGTGGTAGCGATTCTTTTGTTTGTTTTTGGTGTAGATAACTAGCCCTGCCACTTCATGGGGAAGAAGGAAAACAACATAACAGAGAGCTGCTATTTATTTCTGCCGGCTTCCGACAAAGGTTGTGGCTAAATTTTTTAAATTCGTAGGCTTTACTGGTTGTTATCTTGAAGATATCAGTGAAGTATTTTGGATTCTTTTGGTAGCCTTTTGGGCTGCAGTACATTGGGTCCTTTATTGTGGCTGGCATGGTGTTTTGGGGGAGGAAGTGCAGGAAGCATTCTTTCTATCCTTACTTTTCACATTGGAAATTTGGTGTGGGGTCTTCAGGGAGTCTGGGGATACTTTTATATTAGAATAACCTCTAGGTCTTTAATGGTTGGTCAGTGGTGTTTGTTTAACTTTTCGTCTAGGTAATAAAGTTATCTGGTTTTTTATGGTGGTAATGCACCCAGGGCAGGGGCAATTTTTATGCTTTATTAGCATTTGGAAAAGTCCTTCGCTGTAAGGCCTCCACTTATGTAGCAGGCGACTCTTGGCTATACAACCACACCTCTATGGCTTAAGATAAGCGGAAACCAGTGTCAGTATCTTCTTGCACAGCTCTCTTACCAGGTAAGAAAACAACAATTGTATCAATGCTAGCATTTTTTCTATTCTCGATTGATTACTTTATTATTGCTTTGGTGTAGAATAGGTCTATGTATCCCACCTAATAATATGGGAATCAGCTAGGAATTACTTGGTAAGTTACTTATGTAATGATATTTTTATAATAAAATAAGGTTTCGTTCTAAAGAGTCCACAATAATACAGTGTTAAGAGCCCGTGTATAATTTTTAAGACTACAAAAAGCTTTGAAACCCTTCCCTGGGTTAATCTTCAGTCCAAATGAACAATTAGTTACAACATGTACAGAGGTAAATTTTTAAAAAATTCAACTAATTTTTTATTTATTTTTTTTTATTTATTTATTTATTTTTTATTTTTATTTTATTAGATTACCTCTGTACAAGTTGTAACTAATTGTTCATTTGGACTGAAGATGAACCCAGGGAAAGGTTTGAAAGCTTTTTGCAAAGTCTTAAAAATTATACATGGACTCTTGACACTTTGTATTATTGTGGACCCTTTAGAACATTATATTATTACTCTCGGATAGATTGTCCTAGCAAAATAGGTTTATATATCTCTCGAGATAGAGTTGTCCCTACTAAAATAAGGTTTAATATATACTTCCCAAGTAATTACAGAATGGGAGCCCTCCCTTCCTTCCCTCACATGGACTTGAGGACATAAACAAATTGAAGCTCTCCTCTGTGCTGTTTTCCTTCTTCCCCATGAGGTGGGTGGGGCGAGTTATCCACACCAAAAACAAACAAAAGAATCGCTACTGCTATTTTCACATTTTAGCTGACGGAACTTAGAAATTGCTAGCTATGTAATTACTTGGTAAGTTTTATACGTACATATATAAACCCTTATTTTATAATAAAATTTAGATTTTTTTAATTCTTTGAATATTTTAAAATAATAATTGTAAATTCTGTTGTGTTGAAGAAATAAGATCTATAATACATCTTTTATGTAATCAAAAAGATAATGTCCTCCTTTCGTTCGTCGTTTTTGATTACATAAGTGATTTACATCTGGTATATACAGTGGACCCCCCGTATTCGCATTCTCCAGACTCGCACATTCGCGGATTTTTCTCGAACGTTTCCCCACATTATTCGTGGAAAATTTGCATACAGTGGTCCCCCCGTATTCGCGGGTGATGCGTACCAGACCCCCCCGTGAATAGTTAGAACCTGCGAATGTTTGGAACCCCTATGAAAATGCTAAAAACAGCCTATTTTGTTAGTTAAAACTCAAGAAAAACCTACTAAAAATTTTCATACTTGGTTTTTTTAATAGTTTTATCACAAAGTGCATTTTATGATGAAATTCATCAAAAAAAACCAGGAATTTGTGGATATTTATCATAGAAAAATACCGCGAATGTGCGAATTTTCCGTGAATAATGCGGGGAAACGTTCCCCAGAGAAATCCGCGAATGTGTGAGTCCGCGAATCTGGGGAACGCGAATACGGGGGGTCCACTGTATTTGCAGTATTTTTATATGAGAAATATACACAAATTCCTGGGTTTTTTTTATCAATTTCATTATAAAATGCTCTTTTTGTGATAAAATTATTAAAAAAAACCAAGTTTGAAAATTTTTAGTGTGTTTTTCTTAAGCTTTAACTAACAAAATAGGCTGTTTTCAGCTTTTTTATAGGGGTTTCAACTATTCATGGGGGCGTCTGGCATGCATCCCCCACGAATACAGGGGGACCACTGTACTGTAGTAAGTACCTTAGAAAGATATACTGCAGAAGACATGGCTTTCATTTACTGTGACTGTTGGTAGTACAGTCAAACTTCGGTTTTCGTTAGTCTCTTTTCATATGTTTCGGTTTTCATAGACTTTTTTTCTACAAAATTGTGCCTCGGTTATCACACGTTTCCTCTGTTTTCGTACATTTGGAACGCTCCATCCAGGGCCCAGCGCGTGACTGGGCCCCATATCAAGTGCCTAAGCAAAGCATCCCATCTTCTCTCGTGACCCATTCTGGCTGTTTCTCACTGAACAAGCATCACCTTGCTCGTAGTCCACATCACTGCACGTTTGTTGTGTTGTATGCTAATTTTGCCATTAAAACTAATTCCAGTCCTTCAGTAATACAATTGAATTCAAGAAAGAATTTATAGCAAAGTATGAAAGTGGTGCATGTGTAGCTAATCTTGCTAGGATGTACGGCAAGTCGGCGTCGACAATCAGTTCTATCCTAACAAAGAAACATGAAATCAAGGCAGCTGATGTTGCAAAATAGGTCACGTCTTTATTTAAACAGAGATCGCAACTAATGGAAGATGTTGAGAAGCTGCTGTTGGTGTGAATCAATGAAAAAGTTAGTGGGGGATAGTGTGTCTGAAGCAATCATTTGTGAGAAAGATAGGATGTTGCATGCTGATTTAAGAAAATGCCAATAACGAAGTGCTGCTCTTAGTGTTTTCAAGGCCAGCAGAGGCTGGTTTGAAAAATTCAGAAAGCGTGTGGGCTTGCATAGTATCGTATGGCATGGGGAGGCTGCAAGTTCGGATAAACATGCCGCCAAAGAATTCATTGGTGGATTCAGAGAGTATCTGGAGGCTGAAGGATTCCTTCCTCAACAGGTCTTCAAATGTAATGAGAGGCCTGTTTTGGAAAAAATGCCAAAATGGACCTACATCACGCAGGAGGAAAGTTCATTGCCAGGGCACAAGCTTATGAAGGATAGGCTAACACGCTTGGTCTATAGGAATGCCAGTGGAGATTTCAAAGTGAAGCCCCTACTTGTGTATCACTCTGAAACTCCCCGAGTATTCAAGAAAAACAGTGAGATCAAGAATAAATTGCCTGTGATGTGGAAGGCCTATAAAAAGGCATGGGTCACGAGGAAAATTTTTGTTTGAGTGGGTCAATGGAGTGTTTGACCCGAGTGTGAAAAAATACCTGCAAGAGAATCAATTACTCCTCAAGTGTCTCCTGGTAATGGACAGTGCTCCTGCACATCCTCCTGGCTTGGAAGAACCAGCTGTTAGAGGAATTTAAATTCATTACTATGAAGTTCTTGGTCCCAATACCACTAGTACTCTCATTCAGCCCATGGACCAACAGATCATTTCAAACTTCAAGAAACTACACCAAGGCACTGTTTCAAAGGTGCTTTGAGGTGACCTCAGATGTTGAATGACCCTAAGAGAGTTCTGGAAGGATCACTTCAATATCTTCAACTGCATAAGCTTGGTGGGGAGTGACTTCCAGGACAATGAAGTCTGCTGGGAGAAAATTGAGGCCAGTGTTTTACCTCGAGAAGGATTTCAAAGGGTTTGAGGCTGACCCCGACAACCGTACACCTGTTGTGTCTCTGGGGAAGTCCATGGGCTTGGATGTGAGTGGCGAGGATGTGGAACAGTTAGTGTATGCCCACAGGGAAGAGCTAACCACTGAGGAGCTGCAAGACCTTTAGCAGGAACAGCAACAGACAGCAGATGAGGAATCCAAGGAGTAGGAGGAAGAGAGAGGGGATACCATGTCTACTTCAGTGATTAAAGAAATTTTTGCAATTTGGAGTGATATGAAAAACTGAGACATACCATCCTAACAAAGATGTTGCAATCCATGTCTAACATGTTTAATGACAACAGTTTGTATCCTTTTTGGCAGATATTGAAGAGACATCGGAAACAAATGTCTCAGGACAGTTTTGTTATAAAGCAGAAGTCCAGTGACTCTCAAGCTTGTCCTAGTGCCAGTTAAAAAACGAAGTGGGGAAGTGACTTCAGACAGTGCCACTGAAAAATGTAGAGAAGTAATCCCAGATAGGTTCTTGATACATGAAGTCCTTCTGGAGAGGGACTCCAATTCCAAACAGTATCCTCTCCTCATCCCTCTCTCCTCTCCGTTTTCCATATGCTAACAAGAGTCTTCCATAAAGGTAAGAGTGATGTTCATCATCATATCTTATCGCGCCAACATTGTATCCACTGCATAGCAGCCAGATTACATTTGTAGAGTTCCAAATCTGTACCAATTGGGACATGTTCACAACCATGAAGTGTGTGATCCATTGTCTAGATGGGATGACCACTTATGACCACTTGGGCACTCAGCAGAGGGAGCAAGACTCCACTTATGAAGATATGAAGCTCTTGCGGGATTTCAGTCTTGGTCTAACCACCTGATAATCATAAAGTGGGTGCCTTTCATCATTCTCATTTATATTTTTGGGCCTTTGAATGGGCTGTTCGGCAGATGTTTGGTGGTGCAATGCCTACCAATCTATAGAGTACTGGAAGGGGTGTTGGTCTTAGGGCACCAGTAATTGTATGACAAGCTTGATTGAGTTAAGCATCAACTTTATGGGAATGACATGACCTTTCCCAGACTGGTGAGCAGTATTTGACAGTGGAGTAGGTGAGTGCCAGAGCTGTTTGTCTTAGGGTTTGAGGATTTGCTCCCCAATTTGAATTGGCAAGTTTGCTAAGGAAGTTATTCTGGGTAGCTACCTTCTTTACTTTCCTTACATGCTCCCTAAAAGATGGTGTTCGGTCTAATGTAATGCCTAAATAGACGGGGAAGCTATCATTTTTTAGTTTCTTATCATTCCATGAGATGTTCAACTCCCTTTTTGACTGGTAGTTTTCAAGATGGAAGGCACATACCTTAAGAAGTTTTGCTTGTAGTATTCATTAAGATCTTTCAAAGCATCTGATAATTTGCTTTCAATGATAGTAAATGAATCTGACTGGATGGCAAGGCACAGATGTTAAATGTTCATTATTAGTTTCATTATTCCTTCATATATATTTCTCACTATTTTCTGTATGTAAAACTGTGCTTATTCCTGTAAAATTTATTTTTTTTAGTATTTTGGAGGGTCTGGAATGCATTAATACTATTTACATTATTCCTTATGGGAATTATTGCTTAGGCTTTTGTAAGTTTCGGATATTGTTGGAGGTTCTGAAATGGATTATGTACAAAAATGGTGGTTCCACTGTATTCGATAGATACAGCACAACCTTATGGTTATTTGTGCTATTTTTTCCTAATGTCATGCATAATACATGTAGTTATTATAAAGATATTCACCTAGACTGCCAAGTCACACTTTAGACTTTCATAAGGTTGCCCAAATACGTAGTTCATTTGTGGCTTAGGGTGAATATTAAAAGAAGACAGAACTAAAGGAGTTCGGACAACCAGGTGGGAAGAGACAAGCGTATAAACAGATTTCAGAAGAAAGAGGAGATGAAGGAATACTGCAGAGAACCTTGAATACCTAAGGGCTTTGTGTATGGCACACTGTGGTTGGTATCACTTTATGGGGCATTTAGTGGGTAATCACCTTTCCATGCTGTTGACAAGGAATGACACAGATCAATAACTTCCTCTTTTACATGGTTAATAAGTCATGTTTTAATATTTCAGCTCCAAGTTGAACCAACATCAAAAAGAGGAGGAGGATTGTATCATGGAGTCTTTCAGAGCATGCTTAAAATCATTAGAACAGAAGGTGTAAGAGGACTATGGAAAGGTCATGTTCCGGCACAGATTTTAAGCATAACCTATGGTGTAGGGCAGGTAGGTTGGTTGCTATTTCATCATTGATTGTATGATTTTCTAGTTTTCTATACAGTACAGTTGTAGTTGTATATAACTTAACATAAACTTTTGACTCCTGGAAGAGTTTATTGTAATTCATTGTAAAGAAGTTCCTGCTCAATAAAAATTTCAAATGGGAATTAATCAGTAATCACAGCTTCCACAGCTTTTGAAGTTAACAGTGTTGCTTTTTTATTATTCTACAATTATGTCTGGTTGAATAATTTAGCATTTTGCATCTTAGATCGCTTAACAGTCCCTACTCTGTGGATTTTTGGGAATCGCTATGAGACGTTAACCTGCATAAAGGTAGCATAGATTTGTGGTATTATCCTATACAAGAATTTTTCTTTGAATGTGGATGCTGACTAAAACCAGTTTTGGGAAATTCCATTAACTCTGCAGTAGTTTTTATAACCTGTATTAATTTTTGAAAAATTCTTGTAAATTTTCTCTTTTCAGTTTTGGAGTTATGCTGTTTTAACAAAAGCAGTAAATGATGTGACACATGGAAAAACACAGTTACCTGCAGTTTGTGGGGGTTTAGCTGGAATATGTGGCACACTAGTGTCAATGCCGTGTGATGTAGCTCGAACAAGATTAGTTGCTCAGGGTACACCAAAGGTAAGATTTCTGTGACGTTGCATTGAAACTTTAGTAAAATTATGAAGAAAGATTTTTAGCAAACAGGAATCCTCTAGTACGGACACCACCCTACTTACAAACGAGTTACGATCCTGACGGCAGTTTGTATGTTGAATTGTATGTAAGTTGGTTACTTTACTTTTCATTCCTGTTCAAGTATAGTATGATATGAAATCAATGCAGTACTGTACTGACTGCAAAAGGAAATTTGAACTTTCTGGTGACAAAGGGGAGCACTCTGAACAAAATTTTAATTTGCGATTCCCTTTGTTCTGATCTCTGAATATTTTTAAGTTGAATAATCGTAAGTAGGCTGGTGTCTGTATCTAGGGGGGGGGGTCTATAGTACTTAAGCACTGTCACGTGTCCTTTAGCTATTATTTCCCTTTCACTCTGTGTCTATTGATTCCATGTGCAATTGCTCTTCTTAGATTATATTAAAAAGTGGATACATAGTGCCAAAGTTAAACTTTTCTCCTTTATTGAATAAATTAGACCAGAATCATTATGCACTTGTTATGAAGTAATAGTTATAGTATGTGTATATATTTGTGTTTGTGATGACAAAATATATAAACCTGAAGGTACATTGATTATTAGGAAATTATAATATTATGTTCAGAATCTCCATTGAGCAGAAGAAACATAGGCAATTCCAAGTTTAAAGAAAATTAAGTGGAACATATCGATGTAGATGATCCCTGCATTCAAAACTTTGTAAATAAAAATGGAAGGCATTAGGAATATCCATACCAGACTAATAGATGACTACATGGAATAGGAAGTTAATGGTACACTTTCTACTGAACAGGATACAGCAGGTTGGAAAATTGACATACTTTTTCTTAAGTGAAATAGCAACTTGTTCATATATGAAACAAACCTTCGGTCTCGACATTAAGAATCTTCTAGCACCAGCTGGAAAACCAGTAAGATTAATAAAAAATTGTGTACAGAAGGAACTATTGGCATCTGTGCTTGATCATGAGCTATGTAGGAACTCCCACAATGCCTTTGGCATCCCGTGATCTCATCAGCTACTTTCTTACTGCCTTTAAGAGAGGACGAGTTTTGCTGTCTGTCCTTTTAAAACTGGTTTAGTTTGCTTGCTTTTCATTCATTTCTGTGGTTCAGTATGTGTGTGATTGCTGTTGGTTTGCACAGGTAGTGGGATATCATAATCTTTTTTCCTCCCCAACTAAGGTTTCTTTGGGATCTCGCAAGAATCAGAAGTAATGCCCAGGTATTGGTGGGTTTCCTTGTTCAAGAATTTTATCATTGGTGTCCATGAATCCAACCCAACGTGTAGTAGGTGCAGAGAAAACGTATGTACAATTACTAATCCTTGTTCTGTGTGTCATCGAAAGCCCAAGAAGAACCTTTATTAAGCTCAGAGGTCTGGATCAACCGATCCTTTATGATAATGTGTGTCGTTTTTGGCCAGTGGAACAATGGAAAAAGTTTTATGGGAAGGGTCAGAACAGGAGAAAGGAGATGCTGCCACCTTCGCCTATTTTAATTACTTCCCATATCCATCAGGTTCATCCAATGATTTGTTTTTGGATGCATCAGGAAGTTTTAGGCAGTTTTGTACCTAATTATGCTCCTTCAGTAGTATATGTAAACAAATGAGGAGGCCTAGCATCTCGACAACTACATCTCATGATAGTTCAACTACATCAGTTGGCTGTGGAAAACTTAATAGAAATCAGGGCCAAATATAATAGTAACTTTGTTTTTTTTATCACCCTTCATAGCAGATTGGTAACCTGGCTCGATCGCGTAAGTGTATTCACATCAGTGTTCCACTTGACAAGAATCTCCTTTCAGTGATATATGCAATCATGGTTTCCAGACCTTAAAGATGGATCTTGACTTGTCTGAAGTTAGCCATCATTTGGTATTTGATGTCAGTGAAAGAAGTTCTTTGCACTGTCAGACACTTGTTGCATTTTAGCATACGTAATTCATTGTCTTGTAGCGCAATGGGTTCCTTGAACGTGTCCACTTTAAGGGAATTAGATCTCCAGGAATCAAACTGTACTAAAGTAATTTTTTTTGACTTGATTATGTTTTTGAACTTGAAGAGAAACTATCTGGCTATAAGACATACTAAGTGAACCCTAATCCAATTTCTGTAACCTTTCAGTGGAACTTCTTTAAAGTCCAACAATAAAATTCCTTCAGGGCGCTCTATTGATGAAATTTAATGAGTTCACAATCTGGGAAGCCATGCCAGAGATATTCTTTGCTATATTATCCTTTGCTTCAGAATTTATACTTTATGCAATATTTTTTGTCTTTTATCTTACGAATGTCAACATAGGTTCTTCAGTAGACAAGTCATTGCAGGTAGGTAGGTGATGAGATAGCATCAGTTCTCACTCCTCAGATCTTATTTTTGTGTAAAGGAGACTGATACCAACATGCAAGTGCACAAGCATCCTTGGTTTTGTTTTATTAACCCTTAAACGCCGACTGGACGTATTTTACGTCGACATTTTTTGTCTCTCGGGTGCCGACTGGACGTATTTTACGTCGACATACAAAAGTTTTTTTAAAAAATTCGCGGAAAAATACTTTTAGGCCTACCAGCCGAAAACTCTTGAATCACGCGCCTTGGGGGATGCTGGGAGTTCACGGATCAAGGTGTTGTTTTGTTTACAATCGATACGCAGGCGCGCAAGCGCGAATTTCTTTTTTGCCGCACTAAAAAGTATCTGTGACTCATCTCAGAAATTATTTCGTCACTTTGACATAATTTTTGTACCATTGTAAATTAGCCGTTACATGAAGTATTATATATGAAAATGTGCGCATTTTTATGTAGAATACAACATTAAAATACTCATGATTGTAGCTTTTATCAGTTTTGAGATATTTTCATATAAATAACGATAATTGCCAAAATTTCAACCTTCGGTCAACTTTGACTCTACCAAAATGGTAGAAAAACGCAATTGTAAGCTAAAACGCTTATATTCTAGTAATATTCAATCATTTACCTTAATTTTGCAACTAATTGGAAGTCTCTAGCACAATATTTCGATTTATGGTGAATTTTTGAAAAAACTTTTTCCTTACGTCCGCGCGGTAACTCTTCCGAAAAAAATCATACATGCGATTGTGGTAATGTTTGCACCATTTTAAAATTAGCCGTTATATAAAGTTTTATATATGGAAATGTGCGCAATGTCATGCACAATACAACTAAAAGCAACCCATGGTTGTAGCTTTTATCAGTTTTGAGATATTTTCATATAAATAACGATAATTGCCAAAATTTCAACCTTCGGTCAACTTTGACTCTACCGAAATGGTCGAAAAACGCAATTGTAAGCTAAAACGCTTATATTCTAGTAATATTCAAGTATTTACCTTAATTTTGCAACAAATTGGAAGTCTCTAGCACAATATTTCGATTTATGGTGAATTTTTGAAAAAAATAATTTTCTTTACGTCCGCGCGGTAACTCTTGCGAAAAAATCATATGTGCGATTGTGGTAATGTTTGCACCATTTTAAATTAGCCGTTACATAAAGTTTTATATATGAAAATGTGCGCAATTCCATGTAGAATATAACAAAAAATAATTGAAGGTTGTAGCTTTTCTCATTTTTGAAATATTTGCATATAAATCACGATAAATAGAAAAAAAACCACGTTCGGTCAATTTTTGACTACCGAAATGGTCGAAAAACGCAATTGTAAGCTAAAACTCTTACAGTCTAGTAATATTCAGTCATTTATCTTCATCTTGAAACAAATTCGAAGTCTCTAGCACAATATTTAGATTTATGGTGAATTAAAAAAAAAATCTTTCCTTCCCTCCTCGCGCGGATTCTCCACCACAAATCTCCGAAATACGTACATACCATTCTCGGAATATTTGCTCCATTTTATATTAGGCATTTCATAGAGTTTTATATATGAAAATGTGCGCAATTTCATGTAGAATAAAACTAAAAATATTTGAAGGTTGTAGCTTTTCTTATTTCCGAAATAATTGCATATAAAAAATATATATATAAAAAAATTCGACATTCGGTCAACTTTAACTCGTCAGATATGGTCGAAAACTGCAATTGTAAGCTAATACTCTTACAGTATAGTAATATTCAATCATTTGTCTTCATTTTTGAAAGTAATTGGAAGTCTCTAGGACAATATTTAGAATTATGGTGAATTTTTGAAAAAAATATTTGTTTACGTCCGCGCGTTACGAATTCATGCATTATTTTGTGATATTTTCTGTGTTGCTTTGATCGTTTTACAATGTGTTAGATACCAAAATGATCGCAATTTAGTGTACATTACAACGAAAAAAAGTAACTTGTTACCTTTAACCGTTTTGCGCACAGTGCGATTTGAATACAATTATATATGAAATTTTGTTTTTGCGCTATCATATATCGCATTATTTATATATGATGATGATTTTTTTCATTTCTGATGGTTGCATACTAAACTTCAGGCAATGACAAAAAAAAGGAGCCAAAAATGAACTCTTAATCTTGAAAACTAAGCACGCTGTGATTTTTTGAAAAAAGTATTTTTTCCGCTTCCGCGCTCACTCCGAAACCCCTCCGGCACACGGGAGACAAATTTTTTTTTACCGCTCCGGCGTAAGAGGGTTAATGCAGCCACAGAGATCTGTGAATTATAATATGGATATAGACCATAATTCTGAATTGAGTCACTGGTGCATATTACATATTTATATTTGGAAAATGAGATTTTATCTCAGTTATTGCTAAGTACTGAGTCTGTGTACTTCAGGTGAAAAACTTGGTTTTAATAATATGAAACTAATCTCCTCATATACTATATAGTACTCTATTTAGAGCCCTTTTTGCAGTTGTGAGTTTTCCCGGACACACACAGGAGCTCCAGTTCACAAATGTTGGTGCCAACACATCCAAGGCTGTTGAAGCAGTCATTGCAACAGGAGCAGATGGTAAAGTTGGAGGAGTGGGAACCGGCTCTGAAACTTTTTTGGATATCCAAAGTAGCGGCAATAGCCAGAAGAGCAGGTGTAATAGGAACAGCAGGCATTGCTGTTGGTCATAGGACAGATGCAGTTATAATAATAACCTTGTAAAGAATCCTAATTCTGCTAACATTTGGAGGATAAAATGCTGTGGTGACACAACAAAGAAGACCTCCAGCTGTTGAACTATGAGCCAGAAATTCAAAAGTTTGGCAGGTACTTAGCACAATCTGGTCATCAAATAGGTGAGGCTTATCAGGAACTGCAGGTGGGAAGTGTGCAGGCAAGCAGGGAGGCTGATCACTGGTGAGAGGCACATCTCTAGAAGACTTTTGTTGTTTCTCTTGACCACAGAAGGGGAAGTTCCCAAAGCCAACCAATTCATGGAAGGTTTTGATGTAGAAGCAGAAAATAATGTTGACAGCTGCTCTCTTGTAGTTTTGAACCTCCTCTCTGTGCGACACTTGAGTGGATGACAAACTATGACATGTCATAAGTGGGTGATGGTGAGCAGCAGTAGCTGTGTTAAGTGCTAAGCAGCAGGTGTAGGTCCATCTTCAGAGTAGACATGAAAATGACACAGACCCTCCTTGAAATACCTTGGCAAGTTTATTGGAGAGCACATACAATACAGCACAACATACAAAAAAAAATACTTAGACAAATTGACAGTTAATAGTACGTAACCACCACGGTTACAAAAAAAAAACTATATAAACCCTAAACCAGGATGTTACTCACACAATGGATGGAGGTGACATGACACTTGATTCCTATTACGTACTAGCTACAGAGCAATTCATTTTGGTGTTGAGGTTGCTAAAAAACAAATAATGAATGAGAAATCTGTACAAGAAACGCTGGAATTCACATTTCTCCATAAGTGCATGCTCCCGAAATGAAAGCGTAATTATAATGATGCCACCGAAGACGAGAGGTTGGCAGCAGTAGGCTGTGGGTCATGACTACCGCCATTTTGATAGCGGTTTTGGCTATGATGTCATCACGCTTAATGGAAGCGTGAGGCTGTTGATGGAACTCTTGCAGCAAGACCAAGAGAGCCAAACTGCTGTGGCATTGCTACTTTTTACAAGGATATGACAGTCCTGGCTCAAAGATGAAGAAGAAATTACGTATTCTTCTCTTGGCACGAGGATCAGTCACGAAGTCCCTGATTCTAGCATTCTCCAACTCTTTACAGCCACACTAGACCAAGCTTCCATGAGTCACTTGTTCGACAATTACAACTACTACTTGTGCTTTCTTTTAAGAGATGTGACAGTCCTGGCTCAAAGATGGAGAAGAAACTTCTCCTCTTGGCTCGAGGATCAGCCACGAAGTCCCTATTCTTCAAGAATTGTCAGAACACTGGTGTCAAAGTCACCTAAGCTTGTTGACGCCTAAGCAGGAGGAGACAGAGGAAAGACTTGCATCTTTTCCACTGTGTTTGTTGTAGCTCCTAACACCTGCAATTTCTCTCTCTCAAAAAAGTGTCGCCAAATCCGAAAGCATAGTTGTAAAGTATTCTTGTACCTCGAAGAAGGAAAAATGGAAGCATGTCTCCGTGTAGGCCGCAGCTGTGAAGTGACGTCATGGCGGGCGCCATGTTTATGATGTCACTGAGCATCTTGAATGCGAAGCCAGCACTCGACAAGAAGTGCAAGGCTGCTGTTATTCTTGTAGGCATAGCAACCTGACTCAAAAGGTTGTGGTGTTGCACTATCTGCTTCTCTACAGATGTTGACGCATTCGACCGCCATTCAGGGCATATCAGGGTAGAAAGGATCATCCATAGCATGGGACCCTGGATGGCAGCGTGACATCATATAGTAAACCAACTGTCCTTCTTGGGTTGGTACTCCTCATAGGCCTAATGCTGATCGCACACCTCTATCAACTCTGCCCACGTATCTGGAACGAAAACACGATGGCGATGCACACCTCTCCCTGCAGGGAAAGGTGTACAATTAGTCAAAATTACTTCCCAAAGCACATCCTGATACATCCAAGCTTTGGATTCACAGGCAAGCCATATAATCTGTGAAAATCCAAAGTACAGACAGCGAATTAACTGTATCTGAAGAGTTTCTGCACCTAGGACCTGCTACATGATGAGTACCCCGACGTCAAAAGCGTCAAGATAATAACCGGGCGTTTATCTACCTCTTGTGATATCCAGAAAATCTCGAAGTATGAGAAGGCTCCATGTTCGCAATAGTGCCCAGGAATTCCAACCGCAACAGATTCAAACCACGGGGCGAACTAAACCCGTCTTTAAAAGGACAGAAGCAAGGCACGTACTTTCTTAAAGGCGGTAAGAAAATAAATAACGGGGTCACGAGTTAAAGAGGGATATGTGGGTGACTCCACATGACTTGTGACCAAGCACAGATGCCAATAGTTCCTTGCATACACAATTATTTTAAACTACTAGTTTCCAGCTGGCACTAAGTATTTATCCTAATGTTAAGACCTCAGGTTTGTTAGTTAGGAAAAATACCAATTTATTAAAAATTTGTCTGTTTAGCACCAATACAAAGTGAAATTCATTAAGGCAATGCAATCATATACCAGTGATACAAGAAAACCTTCACAGAAAAAGACTAAGTAGCAAAGATTACTGTTACACTTAGGAAAAAATGTGAAGAAAAAAATTTGTTTTTGGAAAATGGGGGTGTTGGTTAGCTAAAGAAAAACTAATATTGATAAATATGAATGTTGGTGACTGATAGCTTTCTGAGATTGCTGAATAAAAACCTTTGAAAATATGTCAGAGCTGTTGTTGAGGAGAGAAGTTAGTATGTACCTAATGATGTGTCCATGGTTAGTATAATAGGAGAATGGTTGCCCTTCTTATGGTTTGGTATACTAGAGTGAGTTTGTGTATACAAATAAGGTAATTTTAAGATTAATAGGGGTTGTGATGAAACAAATGATAAGCTGTATTGTTGTACATGAAATTAATTTTAAATGTTGTAATGGTGAACATAGAATTTTACCTCCAGTCTAAGAGATCATAAATTTTTCCTATTTTATTTCAGATTTATAGAGCTAAGTAGTTTTCCTTATTTTCTAATTTATATTTCATAGGGGTGCTTTGCTAGTTCAAGTTTCTAACTAATTATGTAATTTTTCCATCTAGCTTTATAGTGGTGTGTTGGATGCATGGCTCAAGATTGTACGTCATGAAGGCCCACTCAGTCTGTGGAAAGGACTCTTACCTACTTTAGCCATGAGTGCACCACAGACTGCACTCATCTTCTATTTTTATAGTGGACTGTTTGGGTTGATAAGTGAATTCATTGGAAATGTTGATGGTAAGTCTTCTTACATTCAACAGCATGTTTATGTAATTGTAAATTTATTGAATTTGGGTAAATGGTGTAACTGCTATTAGTGTGCATGTAATATATTCCTTTATCTTTCCCTTGGATTTAAAATGTATCATTGGAAATCCATGTACCAGCTAACTAGGGGAGAGATTATAGAGGTTCCTCAACTTGTTGGATTTTGTTACTTTGTAGATTCGTCCCATTCCAGTAAAAATGAAAATTATTTTTCTTACCTAATGGAATAATCCACTTTGGTATGCCCGAGTTATCAGACATTGGAATAATCTGCCGAATACGCTAGAGTTATAAGATGGTGAACCTAATGTATATGACCAACATTATCCTTTTTGAACCTGTCCTGAAATTAAATTAATGGGCTATGATTGTATATTATGCTTTCCCATTTTGGTTGGGTGGAACCTATTAGAGGTGGAAGGTTTTGGAAGGCAAAGGATTTGATGGCATGATTTAGTGAATGAGGATTTGGAAGGTTTAGCAAAGGAAGATACTTTTGGTAGAGATAATTGAAGACTCACCAAGGAAATTTACCAAAGACTCATCAAGGTAACCTACCCATTAGCTTAGGGATAGCTGTGGGAATAAAGAAGACAATGACTTTATTAATAGATTTTGTTTTTTCTGCAATTTAAATGTGGAAACATTTTGAAATATCCATTTAAACTAGAAATCATGCTTTGACAAAATTTTAGTACTTGATATGCTTGTATGATAAAATTCTATTATATTTTACACTGGTATTTTTGCAGCCTCTTTTACCACAGTCAGCTGTTTATGACCAATAATTTGTACTTGAGATCAGCTTTGACAAGAACTGCTTCAGTTGTGCAGTATCTTTGGTCTTGCGTCTGTTTACCTGTACTTGCCTATTAACCTGCAGAGAACGTTATCAGATGGGATGGAACGATTCATTCCATGGTAGTTCAGGGATCACATTTATGTCAGTAGTGGATACGTGTGAGAGACTGCCAGTTTTACCTGGAACACAGTGGTAATGTCGTGCCCAACTAACATTTAAAGTCATAATGAAATTACAGAATGGGTATGGCTGGGGTCTCATGCTGCCAAGATGACTTATGAATATACAGAAGAGACAGCCATGGCTATGGTCCTAGCCAGGCAACACAAGTCATGTGCCATGCTGAACAGACAAGTGATGGACATTACTGTGATGTCCCAGGCATTGTCCATTATCAGGGATCTTGTGAATGATTAAGGCTACTAACAAAGGTGTGTATGGTAGAGATATAAGATTTTGTGGGGAATCGTCATTCATTAGATAAAGAGAATGAAACATTAGACAACTAGACAGTGGGTGTAGCAACAAACATGCTGAAAAAATTCCTTTGCTACTTGAGAATACTTTCTGAAGCATAATGAAAATAAAGGAGAATTTGTAAACCACTGGAGAGTTTGGTAGGTAGTACCCATAAAATGCAGGAAATAAAACAAATTAACTCTCCCAAGGCACTGGAATATTGCTCTCTGCTGCCTAAAAACTGGTCACAGACTATTGACTCCTGGATTTTTGAAGGGTGAATAACCTCTGCTTTTCTGCTATGAATGCCTGGCTTTTAAGTGTATAACATTCTGGTCAGGGGTCTTGTCTTTGGAAGCTTGAGAAATGTAAATACCAAGGTGAGAGAGACATTTCTCTCACCATGGTCCTCACAGAAAATATTTATGAAAATCAGGTTTTGAGTTTGGTGAGTAAACATTTTTCAGAAAATATACTAATTTATTAATTTCTTATCAGTTTTCATATAATACTTGATGCATGCAAGGTGTAAAGTTATTTGCACATCATTTGTGGATTAAATCGGTTTCTTTTGTGGAAAATGTTTACCAAGGTTAATATTTATTAAGATTTAAAGTTTTTCTACAGCTGAATATATATAAGCAGCATTATTAACTAGTGCTGACCTTATTTTTGTTGTATGCTACTTAAGCTTTAAATGCCTATTGGACATATTTTAGGTCAACGAAAATTGTCTGTCGGGTGCTTAATTGACGTAAAATTCATAGACGCTAAAAAGTTTTTTAAATATTCGCGGAAAAATAGTTATAGGCCTACTTGGCAAAAAATTTTGAATCACTCGCCTTGAGGGATGCTGGGAGTTCATGGATCAAGCTGCTGTTGTGTTGTTTACGAGCGTTACCCAGGCACGCATGCGCAAATTTCTTTCTTCTCGCACTAAAAAGCATCAGCGACACATCTCGGAAATTATTTTGTCACTTTGTCATAATGTTTGCACTATTTTATATTAGCCATTACATAGTTTTATATATGAAAATGTGTGCAATTTCATGTAGAATGCAACAAAAAACAACCCATGTAGCTTTTATCAGTTTTGAAATATTTTTGTATCAATCACGATAACTGCCAAAAAATTTCAACCTTCGGTCAACTTTGACTCAACCAAAATGGTCAAAAAACACAATTGTAAGCTAAAACTCTTACATTCTAGTAATATTCAATCATTTACCTTCATTTTGCAACAAATTGGAAGTCTCTAGCACAATATTTTGATTTATGGTGAATTTTTAAAACTTTCCTTAATGTTCGCGTGGTAACTCTTCCGAAAAAATCTGAAATTCTTTCTTCAGTTTGTTGTGTTTGTCGTAATGTTTTTACTGTTTTATATTAGCCGTTTCATAAAGTTTTATATATGAAAATGTGCGCAATTTCATGTAGAATACAACAAAAAACAACCCATGGTTGTAGCTTTTATCAGTTTTGAAATATTTTCAGATAAATAACTGTGCCAAAATTTCAACCTTTGATCAACTTTGACTCAACCGAAATGGTCGAAAAACGCAATTGTAAACTACAATTCTTACATTCTAGTAATATTCAATCATTTACCTTCATTTTGCAACAAATTTGAAGTCTCTAGCACAATATTTTGATTTATGGTGAATTTTTGAAAAAACTTTTTCCTTACGTCTGCACGGTAACTCTGCCAAAAAAAAAATCAGAAATTCGTTCGTCAGATTGTCGTAATGTTTGCACTGTTTTATATTAGCTGTTACATAATGTTTTATATATGAAAATGTGCAAAACTTCATGTAGAATACAACCAAAAACAACGCATGGTTGTAGCTTTTATCAGTTTGAAATATTTTCATATAAATCACGATAAGTGCCAAAATTTTAACCTTTGGTCAACTTTGACTCTACCGAAATGGTCAAAAACTGCAATTGTAAGCTGAAACTCTTACATTATAGTAATATTCAATCATTTACCTTCATTTTGCAACAAATTGGAAGTCTAGCACAATATTTAAATTAATGGTGAATTTATGAAAACTTTTTCCTTATGTCTGCATAGTAAAACTGCCAAAAAAATCAGAAATTCTTTCGCCTGATTGTCGTAATATTTGCACCGTTTTATATTAGCTGTTACATAAAGTTTTACATATGAAAATGTGCGCAATTTTATGTAGAATACAACAAAAAATAACTCGTGGTTGTAGCTTTTATCAGTCTTGAAATATTTTCATATAAATAATGATTAATAGAAAAAATTTGACCTTAGGTCAACTTTAACTCGACCAAAATGGTCGAAAACTGCAATTGTAAGCTACAATACTTTTACAGTCTAGTAATATTCAATCAATTACCTTCATTTTGCAACAAACGGGAAGCCTCTAGCACAATATTTCGATTTAAGGCGAGTTTTTGAAAACTACTTCCACGCGTTGCGAATTCATGCATCATATTGTGATAATGTTTTCTGTGTTGCTTTGATAGTTTTACAATTTGTTATATACCAAAATCATTGCAAGTTAGTGTACAAACCAACGAAAAAAATTAACTCATTAGCTTTAACCGTTTTGCTAACAGCGCGATTTGTATACAATTACGTATATATGAAATTTTTTTTTGCGGTCATATATTCCAATATTTATATATGATAATGATATTTTTTTCATTTCTGTTCCATACTAAACTTCAGCCAATGACAAAAAAATTAGCCAAAAATGAACTCTTAATCTTGAAAACTAAGCGTGCTGTGATTAAAAAAAACTATTTTTCCGCTTCGGCGCTTGCTCCCAAACGCCGCTGGCATACGGGAGACACTTTCGGAAATACCGGCTCTGCGTTTAAGGATTAATTGAATAGGCCAGGTGTAGGGATCAGTTAATCTGACCACAGACTGACAAGTGAGTTAAGAATTGGTGGCTACCTCTGCTTTTTTTTTTGGTAGCATAATCCTGTTCATTAACTTTATGTAAACTGAAGGTTTTCTGGAAACAATAAATTTTTGGCTTTGTAATGTGGTAGGTAGTATTACAAGGTGCTTATTTTGATAGGCAATTAACCCTTACTGGATGGGCATCATCATGTGAGGCGTAACTCTAGTGCTGAGCGAACTGCCTCTGGTGAAAATCAATGTTTTGCACCATTTAGTTTGAATAAATTTTGCAGAAAAAATGTTAAAATCACTTCAGTGGGGCATAAATGACTTCTGGCAAGTCTTACAGCAACTCCAGCACCTTTGGACAGGATAGAGGGAAATCAGTTGACTTGAGATTTCATGGGGGGAATGTACTGCACCTCCCCATTCCAGGACGTCTTTTTATATAGGCAGTCCGCGCTTATCAGTGGCATCTGTAAATGGCGTTCCAGTTTTATGGTGCTTGGCTTATAATGTTGTTAACTAGATTTTCGGCAATGGTAAGCAGTTTGTCAGTGTTGGTAAGTAGTTTATCGGTGTTGGTAAGCAGTTTATCAGAATCTGTAAGCAGTTTATTGCCGTTGTAAGCAGTCTGTCGGGTGTCAGTGAGTGATTTATTGCTGCCAGTAAGTGGTTTATTGGCGCTTACGTTATAAATGCCATTTAGTACTGTAATTATTTGGGATTTTTTGTTATCAGCAATTTTCAGTTGGCGATGCTTGGCTGGGAACAGAACCCCTGTTGTTAACTGGGAATGGGGACTGCCTATTTGGTAATAAGTATACCCAGGGATTTCTGTTGGTTTTAGTTCTTATCTTTTATGATAGTATGTCGGCTATAATCGTAATTTTGCCAACTAAAGTACAAAGAAATATAAAAATGTAATATATCTCACTATTGCCTCACCCCATCTCAGTACATCTCGTAAATATTTTACCATAAATATACATACATGTACTGTTATACTTGGAATTTGTTACTGATTTTAGTTCTTAACTGTGTAATGATATTATGTGAGCTGTAAAACAATTTCACAAAGTAGAATAGAAAAATTTTAGAAGAACATGTATAGCTAGGTAAAATTAGCATATTTTTAAGTGTCTTGGAAAAGAGGTCATGCATAGGTTGGGAAATATTCAAATTCAACTTCTTGTGGAAGGTACAAAAATTTTTAGAATTATTTCTTTATACTAAGTTCATTTGCATATCTTCTGCTATCCATTGATATTTGTTTTTTTTTTAATTGGCCAACCTTAGTTTGCCCAATCTAGGGGTGTGCTTCAATATTTTAGCCCAGCGAAAATAGACAGCTTCAGAGTAAAAGTTGCTGTTAATATAAGTCCTTAGCAGAGTTTCGCATGCGTTGCCAGGTACCACAAGATTCCTTGCTTTCATCTGCTTTTTTACCGGATCCAGCTAGGCGCTAGAAATGATCCTATTGTTAAGACCTCAGGTTTGAAGCTATGAAAAATACAAATTGTCCTAGAAAATGTGTCATTTTACAAGGATTCTTTTCACTGTTTGATTTATTTTTCTATTCTGAAATCTGTGTAAGTTCATTCAAAACTCTATGGAAACCATTTTTATTGTTGAGAATGCAGGTTTGTCCACCTGTTTTAAGTACTGAAAAAGTAATTATTTTCATTATATGGTCAAAAGTACTTTCCCACCCACAGTGGCGAGTATTATACAACAACAGAAAAAATGACTGAACAAAGAGTGCAAATGTAAGACTGATTCTGTTTCCTAATTTTTGGAAGTGGCTCCTTGTCAGTTTTGAATTCTTTCATTAATATTCAAGCTTGGTGTAGCTATGTCTTCTTCTCTTCTTCCCAGCTTTTCCCATTTTTATATGGGTCGCCGTTTCGGATGAGCCGTTTTCCATCTATTTCTATCTTGCGCTTCTGCCTCATCAATTCCCTTCTCATGTAAATCTCCTCTCACACAGTCCTTCCATCTCTTTCTTGGTCTCCCTCTCTTTCTTCTTCCTTGCACCTCCACTCCCATAGTATGTCTCCCAGCGTGGTCCTCATCTCCTCCATCAACAGGTGTCCATACCATCTCAGCCTCCCCTCCTGCACTTTCTTTGATACTTCCACCACCTTAGTTGACCCCCCTTATGTAGTCATTTCTGATCCTATCCACTCTTGTTACCCCAGACATCCACCTAAGCATTCTCATTTCTGCCACATCCATCTTCTTCCGCTCTGCTTTTCTCATGCTTGCTGTTTCCGTACCATACAGCATTGCTGTTCTTACCACCGTCTTGTGAAATTTTCCTTTTAACCTAAGCGGCACTCTTTTGTCACAAAGAACTCCCCGAGGCCGCTCTCCAGTTTGTTCCAGCCTGCCTGTACCCGATGTTTTACTTCTTCTTCCATACTTCCTCCAGCGTTAACAAAAGATCCCAAATACTTAAAACTTATCAACTCTCCTTATTTGCTCTCCACCAAGCTGATACTTTCTCTATCATCCCCCTCAGTGGTGGTACACATATATTCTGTCTTGGATCTACTTATTCTCATTCCTCTGTCCTCCATACTTGTCTCCATCTTTCCAATTTCACTTCCAGATCTTCCCTGCTCTCTGCACACAGAACAATATCATCCGCATACAATATGTTCCATGGTACTGTCTCCCTTACTTCCTCTATTATAACATCCATCACTATGTTAAAAGATAAATGGGCTCAGAGCCGACCCTGGTGTAATCCTACTCTCACCTCAAAACCTTCTGTCTCCCCAACACTGCTCCTCACTCTGGTAAATACATTCCGGTACATCTCTTGTATCAATCGCACATACTTCTCTGGCACCATCTTTCTCCCTCAAGCTCCTCCATACCTCTTTGTCTCGGGACTCTGTCATAAGCCTTTTCAAGGTCAATGAATACCATATGTAGGTCCCTTTGTCTTTCCCCGAATTTCTCCATTATTTGCCTCAGACAAAATATACCATCTGTTGTTCCCCTTCCCTTCATAAATCCCATCTGCTCTTTACCTATTTGTACTTCTTCTCTCAGTCTAGCATCTATCATCCTTTCCAGTATCTTCAAAGTGTGGGACATCAATTTAATGCCCCTATAATTACCACACTCTTGGACATCGCCTTTCCCTTTAAAAATTGGGATCAATATACTCCCACGCCACTCATTTGGTATCTTTTCCTGTTCAAGGATCTTTATCATAAGATCGTACAGTATATCCACTCCTTCATCTCCTAATGCTTTCCATGCCTCCACCGGGATCATGTCTGGTCCGGTTGCCTTCCCATTCTTCATCTTCTTCAGTGCATTTAGTACCTCTTGCCTAGAAAACCTCATTACCATGCCAATGTTCACTTGCCCATCCTCTCTTATTAGTCTATTATTTTCTTCATTTAACAACTGTTTGAAATATTCTTTCCATCTCTTCACAATGTCTTCCTCCTTTCTAAGCACTACACCCTCTTGATTCTTTATTTGTTTGATGTGTGTTATATCTTTGGTGCTCTTATTTCTAGCCTTTGATAGCTTCATCATCTTCTTTAATCCTTCCTTTGTCCCCAGCTCATTATACACATCATCATACGACTTTGCTTTAGCTTGGGCTACCACCTTTCACCACCTTGTTTTTCTCTCTGTACCTATTTCTGTCTTCCACTTTTGACTGTGACTCTTCCCATCTTTTCTTTGCCTCCTTCTTATCTTTTACTACTTTGTCAATGTCTTCATCCCACCACCAACTATCCTTTTCTTCCCATATGATACCAGATGTCTCTCCTAGCAGCTCCTTTCCATGCCTTCTTATTACTGCTGCATTTCGTGCCCACCATTCTTGAACATCTTCAATCCCTATATCAATATCCTCCAAAACCCTCCTCTTAAACTCTCTCTTCTTATCCCCTTCCTTCTGTAATTCGTACCATTTAATTTTCCTTATCCCTTTAGCCTTGGTTTTTCTTTCCCTTTTCAACTTCAAGTCCATACATAGCAGCCGTGTGTTGGGGGGCTACATGGTCGCCTGGAATAACTTTGCAGTTCTTGACCTCCACCAGATTTATCCTTTTATACAAGAAATAGTCTATCTGGGAGAATCTTCCCCCACTCCTATATGTTATTAGGTGTTCCCTTTTCTTCTCAAAAAATGTGTTTACTATTGCCATGTCGAATGACACAGCAAAGTCCACTACACTCTCTCCTTCTGGGTTTCTCTCCCCAATTCCATGGCCCCCATGCACCCGCCCAATCGCCTCATTTTCACTTCCGACATGGCCATTCAAATCTGCCCCAACTATCACCCTCTCATGCTCTTCCAGTTCTTGCATTATTCCATCCATGTCTCTCCAGAAATTTCCCTTCTCTTCTTCTGTGCAACCAACTTGTGGTGCATATGCGCTTATAATATTCAGAATCTCTCCTCCATAACATATCTTCAATCTGATGATACGGTCATTCTTTCTATGCACTTCTATTACCGAGTTCTTTAGTTCACTAGACAGTACTATGCCAACTCCATTTCTACCTTGTTTATTTATTTGCTTCCACTATAATATAGCTTATATCCATCTCCCAACTCTTTAGCTTTATTTCCTTTCCACCGCGTTTCTTGCACACACACAACATCTACTTTCTTTTCTCTCATCAAGTCAGCCAATTCTCTACCTCTCCCAGTCATGGACCCAACATTTAGCTGACATACTCTGAACCCAATGTGAGCTCGCTTCTTTAGCTGCACCCGCTCCTGATGCAGTAGCCCTCGCCTTACCACAGAGTTAGGGCGATGTCTCTGTGCGTCGTTTACGGAGTACGCCCTAGCATTACCTCTTTCCATATTTCGGCTCATTCCATTTTTGGTTTTGGCACAGATTTTTACAGCCGGATGCCCTTCCTGACACTAACCCTCCCATTTATCCGGGCTTGGGACCGGCACCCATAAGGACTTGGTTGCCCCCCAGGTGGCTAGGTGGGGTTCTTGGTGTAGCTATGTAAAATAGATAAAAAGGGTTTGAATATTTGAGAGGGGTCTGTATAGTGATGTTTCAATTACTGTATATATCATTTATGCTTATATACTATTATCACTGAATGCTTTAAGAGCATGTATGATGTATTAATAATCATTGAATATGAATGCATGACATTTCTAGTAGGACTTGTAGTTCTCTTTCAGTTACATAATAGTATGTTCACACACTATGCAGAAGGTTATATAATATGTGCTCCCTTTAAGTACGGTGATTGATACATTGGAAACCATTCTGTGCCACATATTTTTGATAAACATTTAATTTCTAGATGATGTGGCTCCATGGTTAAGTGCCAGTGTTTTAAGTGGATCAGCAGCTGGTGCTTTTGCTAAAATTTGTGTCTATCCACTGGATGTCCTGAAGAAGAGGATGCAAATAATGGGTTTTGAGGAGGCCA
>NC_087219.1:51138676-51184485 GCF_015104395.2 Macrobrachium nipponense | reverse complement strand
TGGCCTCCTCAAAACCATTATTTGCATCCTCTTCTTCAGTACATCCAGTGGATAGACACAAAGTTTTAGCAAAAGCACCAGCTGCTGATCCCTTAAAACACTGGCACTTACCATGGAGCCACCTCATCTAGAAAATTAAATGTTTATGAAAAATAGTGGCACAGAATGGTTTCCAATGTATCAATCACCGTACTTAAAGGGAGCACATATTATATAACCTTCTGCATAGTGTGTGAACTACTATTATGTAACTGAAAGAGAACTACAAGTCCTACTAGAAATGTCATGCATTCATATTCAATGATTATTAATACATCATACATGCTCTTAAGCATTCAGTGTATAATAGTATATAAGCATAAATGATATATACAGTAATTGAAACATCACTATACAGACCCCTCTCAAATATTCAAACCCTTTTTATCTATTTTACATAGCTACACCAAGCTTGAATATTAATGAAAGAATTCAAAACTGACAAGGAGCCACTTCCAAAATTAGGAAACAGAATTCAGTCTTACATTTGCACTCTTTGTTCAGTCATTTTTTCTGTTGTGTATAATACTCGCCACTGTGGGTGGGGAAAAGTACTTTTGACCATATAATGAAAATAATTACTTTCAGTACTTAAAACCAGGTGGACAACCTGCATTCTCAACAACAATAAAAATGGTTTCCATAGAGTTTTGAATGAACTTACACAGATTTCAGAATAGAAAAATAAATCAAACGGTGAAAAGAATCCTTGTAAAATGACTAATTTTCTAAGAATTTGTATTTTTCATAGCTCAAACTGAGGTCTTAACAATAGGATCATTTCTAGCGCCTAGCTGGATCCGGTAAAAAGCAGATGAAAGCAAGGAATCTTGTGGCACCTGGCAACGCATGCGTAACTCTGCTAAGGACTTATATTAACAGCAACTTTTACTCTGAAGCTGTCTATTTTCGCTGGGCTAAAATATTGAAGCACACCCCTAGATTGGGCAAACTAAGGTTGGCCAATTAAAAAAAAAACAAATATCATTGGATAGCAGAAGATATGCAAATGAGCTTAGTATAAAGAAATAATTTTAAAAATTTTGTACCTTCAACAAGAAAGTTGAATTTGAATATTTCCCAACCTATGCATGACCTCTTTTCCAAGACACTTAAAAATATGCTAATTTTACCTAGCTATACATGTTCTTCTAAAATTTTTCTATTCTACTTTGTGAAATTGTTTACAGCTCACATAATATCATTACACAGTTTAAGAAACTAATAAAATCAGTAACAAATTCCAAGGTAATAAACAAAGTACATGTATGTATATTTATGGTAAAATATTTACAAGATGTACTGAGATGGGGTGAGGCAATAGTGAGATACCGGTACTATATTACATATTATAATATTTTTGTACTTTAATTGGCAAAATTACGATTATAGCAGACATACTATCATAAAAGATAAGAACTAATACCAACAGAAATCCCTGGGTATACTTATTACCAAATAGGCAGTCCCCATCCCCAGTTAACAACAGGGGTTCTGTTCCCAGCCAAGCATCGCCAACTGAAATTGCTGATAACAAAAAATCCCAATAATTACAGTACTAAATGGCATTTATAACGTAGCGCCAATAACCACTTACTGGCAGCAATAAAAATCACTCACTGACACCCGACAGACTGCTTACAACGGCAATAAACTGCTTACAGATTCTGATAAACTGCTTACCAACACCGATAAACTGCTTACCAACACCGATAAACTGCTTACCATTGCCAAAAATCTAGTTAACAACATTATAAGCCAAGCACCATAAAACTGGAACGTCATTTACAGATGCCACTGATAAGCGTGGACTGCCTATATAAAAAGACGTCCTGGAATGGGGAGGTGCAGTACATTCCCCCCATGAAATCTCAGTCAACTGATTTCCCTCTATCCTGTCCAAAGGTGCTGGAGTTGCTGTAAGACTTGCCCAGAAGTCATTTATGCCCCACTGAAGTGATTTTAACATTTTTCTGCAAAATTTATTCAAACTAAATGGTACAAAACATTGATTTTCACCAGGGGCAATTCGCTCAGCACTAGAGTTACGCCTCACATGATGATGCCCGTCCAGTAAGGGTTAATTGCCCATCAAAATATGCACCTTGTAATACTACCTACCACATTACAAAGGTTTTCTGGAAAACCTTCAGTTTACATAAAGTTAATGAACAGGATTATGCTACCAAAAAAAAAAGCAGAGGTAGCCACCAATCTTAACTCACTTGTCAGTCTGTGGTCACATTAACTGATCCCTACACCTGCCTATTCAATTAATCCTTAAACGCAGAGCCGGTATTTCCGAAAGTGTCTCCGTATGCCAGCGGCGTTTGGGAGCAAGCGCCGAAGCGGAAAAAAAGTTTTTTTTAAATCACAGCACGCTTAGTTTTCAAGATTAAGAGTTCATTTTTGGCTAATTTTTTTGTCATTGGCTGAAGTTTAGTATGGAACAGAAATGAAAAAAATATCATTATCATATATAAATATTGGAATACGTATATGACCGCAAAAAAAATTTCATATATACGTAATTGTATACAAATCGCGCTGTTAGCAAAACGGTTAAAGCTAATGAGTTAATTTTTTTCGTTGGTTTGTACACTAAATTGCAATTATTTTGGTATATAACAAATTGTAAAACTATCAAAGCAACACAGAAAACATTATCACAATATGATGCATGAATTCGCAAACGCGTGGAAGTAGTTTTCAAAAACTCACCATAAATCGAAATATTGTGCTAGAGGCTTCCCGTTTGTTGCAAAATGAAGGTAATTGATTGAATATTACTAGACTGTAAAAGTATTGTAGCTTACAATTGCAGTTTTCGACCATTTTTGGTCGAGTTAAAGTTGACCTAAGGTCAAATTTTTTCTATTAATCATTATTTTATATGAAAAATATTTTCAAGACTGTAAAAGCTACAACCACGAGTTATTTTTTGTTGTATTCTACATAAAATTGCGCACATTTTCATATGTAAAACTTTATGTAACAGCTAATATAAAACGGTGCAAATATTACGACAATCAGGCGAAACAGAATTTCTGATTTTTTTGGCAGTTTTACTATGCAGACATAAGGAAAAAGTTTTCATAAATTCACCATTAATTTAAATATTGTGCTAGACTTCCAATTTGTTGCAAAATGAAGGTAAATGATTGAATATTACTATAATGTAAGAGTTTCAGCTTACAATTGCAGTTTTTGACCATTTCGGTAGAGTCAAAGTTGACCAAAGGTTAAAATTTTGGCACTTATCGTGATTTATATGAAAATATTTCAAACTGATAAAAGCTACAACCATGCGTTGTTTTTGGTTGTATTCTACATGAAGTTTTGCACATTTTCATATATAAAACATTATGTAACAGCTAATATAAAACAGTGCAAACATTACGACAATCTGACGAACGAATTTCTGATTTTTTTTTGGCAGAGTTACCGTGCAGACGTAAGGAAAAAGTTTTTTCAAAAAAAAAAAAAAATTCACCATAAATCAAAATATTGTGCTAGAGACTTCAAATTTGTTGCAAAATGAAGGTAAATGATTGAATATTACTAGAATGTAAGAATTGTAGTTTACAATTGCGTTTTTCGACCATTTCGGTTGAGTCAAAGTTGATCAAAGGTTGAAATTTTGGCACAGTTATTTATCTGAAAATATTTCAAAACTGATAAAAGCTACAACCATGGGTTGTTTTTTGTTGTATTCTACATAAATTGCGCACATTTTCATATATAAAACTTTATGAAACGGCTAATATAAAACAGTAAAAACATTACGACAAACACAACAAACTGAAGAAAGAATTTCAGATTTTTTCGGAAGAGTTACCACGCGAACATTAAGGAAAGTTTTAAAAATTCACCATAAATCAAAATATTGTGCTAGAGACTTCCAATTTGTTGCAAAATGAAGGTAAATGATTGAATATTACTAGAATGTAAGAGTTTTAGCTTACAATTGTGTTTTTTGACCATTTTGGTTGAGTCAAAGTTGACCGAAGGTTGAAATTTTGGCACTTATCGTGATTTATACAAAAATATTTCAAAACTGATAAAAGCTACATGGGTTGTTTTTTGTTGCATTCTACATGAAATTGCACACATTTTCATATATAAAACTATGTAATGGCTAATATAAATAGTGCAAACATTATGACAAAGTGACAAAATAATTTCCGAGATGTGGTCGCTGATGGCTTTTTAGTGCGAGAAGAAAGAAATTTGCGCATGCGTGCCTGGGTAACGCTCGTAAACAACACAACAGCAGCTTGATCCATGAACTCCCAGCATCCCTCAAGGCGAGTGATTCAAAATTTTTTTGCCAGTAGGCCTATAACTATTTTTCCGCGAATATTTAAAAAACTTTTTAGCGTCTATGAATTTTACGTCAATTAAGCACCCGACAGACAATTTTCGTTGACCTAAAATATGTCCAATAGGCATTTAAAGCTTAAGTAGCATACACAAAACAAAAAATAAGGGTCAGCACTAGTTAATAATGCTGCTTATATATATTCAGCTGTTGAAAAACTTTAAATCTTAATAAATATTAACCTTGGTAAACATTTTCCACAAAAGAAACCGATTTAATCCACAAATGATGTGCAAATAACTTTACACTTGCATGCATCAAGTATATGAAAACTGATAAGAAATTAATAAATTAGTACATTTTCTGAAAAATGTTTACTCACCAAACTCAAAACCTGATTTTCATAAATATTTTCTGTGAGGACCATGGTGAGAGAAATGTCTCTCTCACCTTGGTATTTACATTTCTCAAGCTTCCAAAGACAAGACTCCTGACCAGAATGTTACACACTTAAAAGCCAGGCATTCATAGCAGAAAAGCAGAGGTTATTCACCCTTCAAAAATCCAGGAGTCAATAGTTTATAGGCAGCAGAGAGCAATATTCCAGTGCCTTGGGAGAGTTAATTTGTTTTATTTCCTGCATTTTATGGGTACTACCTACCAAACTCTCCAGTGGTTTACAAATTCTCCTTTATTTTCATTATGCTTCAGAAAGTATTCTCAAGTAGCAAAGGAATTTTTTCAGCATGTTTGTTGCTACACCCACTGTCTAGTTGTCTAATGTTTCATTCTCTTTATCTAATGAATGACGATTCCCCACAAAATCTTATATCTCTACCATACACACCTTTGTTAGTAGCCTTAATCATTCACAAGATCCCTGATAATGGACAATGCCTGGGACATCACAGTAATGTCCATCACTTGTCTGTTCAGCATGGCACATGACTTGTGTTGCCTGGCTAGGACCATAGCCATGGCTGTCTCTTCTGTATATTCATAAGTCATCTTGGCAGCATGAGACCCCAGCCAACCCATTCTGTAATTTCATTATGACTTTAAATGTTAGTTGGGCACGACATTACCACTGTGTTCCAGGTAAACTGGCAGTCCTCTACACGTATCCACTACTGACATAAATGTGATCCCTGAACTACCATGAATGAATCGTTCCATCCCATCTGATAACGTTCTCTGCAGGTTAATAGGCAAGTACAGGTAAACAGACGCAAGACCAAAGATACTGCACAACTGAAGCAGTTCTTGTCAAAGCTGATCTCTAGTACAAATTATCGGTCATAAACAGCTGACTGTGGTAAAAGAGGCTGCAAAAATACCAGTGTAAAATATACTAGATTTTTATCATACAAGCATATCAAGTACTAAAATTTTGCCAAAGCATGATTTCTAGTTTAAATGGATATTTCAAAATGTTTCCTCATTTAAATTGCAGAAAAAACAAAATCTATTAATAAAGTCATTGTCTTCTTTATTCCCACTGCTATCCCTAAGCTAATGGGTAGGTTACCTTGACGAGTCTTGGGTAAATTTCCTTGGCGAGTCTTCAATTATCTCTACCAAAAGTATCTTCCTTTGCTAAACCTTCCAAATCCTCATTCACTAAATCATTCCATCAAATCCTTTGCCTTCCAAAACCTTCCACCTCTAATAGGTTCCACCCAACCAAAATGGGAAAGCATAATATACAATCATAGCCCATTAATTTAATTTCAGGACAGGTTCAAAAAGGATAATGTTGGTCATATACATTAGGTTCACCATCTTATAACTCTAGCGTATTCGGCAGATTATTCCATGTTCTGATACTCGGGCATACCAAAGTGGATTATTCCATTAGGTAAGAAAAATAATTTTCATTTTTACTGGAATGGGACGAATCTACAAAGTAACAAAATCCAACAAGTTGAGGAACCTCTATAATCTCTCCCCTAGTTAGCTGGTACATGGATTTCCAATGATACATTTTAATCCAAGGGAAGATAAAGGAATATATTACTGCACACTAATAGCAATTACAACATTTACCCAAATTCACATAAATTTACAATTACATAAACATGCTGTTGAATGTAAGACGACTTACCATCAACGTTTCCAATGAATTCACTTATCAACCCAAACAGTCCACTATAAAAATAGAAGATGAGTGCAGTCTGTGGTGCACTCATGGCTAAAGTAGGTAAGAGTCCTTTCCACAGACTGAGTGGGCCTTCATGACGTACAATCTTGAGCCATGCATCCAACACACCACTATAAAGCTAGATGGAAAAATTACATAATTAGTTAGAAACTTGAACTAGCAAAGCACCCCTATGAAATATAAATTAGAAAATAAGGAAAACTACTTAGCTCTATAAATCTGAAATAAAATAGGAAAAATTTATGATCGCTTAGACTGGAGGTAAAATTCTATGTTCACCATTACAACATTTAAAATTAATTTCATGTACAATAATACAGCTTATCATTTGTTTCATCACAACCCCTATTAATCTTAAAAATTACCTTATTTGTATACACCAAACTCATCTCTAGTATACCAAACCATAAGAAGGGCAAACCATTCTCCTATTATACTAACCATGGACACATCATTAGGTACATACTAACTTCTCTCCTCAACAACAGCTCTGACATATTTTCAAAGGTTTTTATTCAGCAATCTCAGAAAGCTATCAGTCACCAACATTCATATTTATCAATATTAGTTTTTCTTTAGCTAACCAACATCCATTCAACCTTTTCTTCACATTTTTTCCTAAGTGTAACAGTAATCTTTGCTACTTAAAGTCTTTTTCTGTGAAGGTTCTTGTATCACTGGTATATGATTGCATTGCCTTAATGAATTTCACTTTGTATTGGTGCTAAACAGACAAATTTTTAATAAATTGGTATTTTTCCTAACTAACAAACCTGAGGTCTTAACATTAGGATAAATACTTAGTGCCAGCTGGAAACTAGTACAGTAGACCCTTGACTCACGAACACAATCCGTTCCTAGACCTTGGTCGTGTTCCAAATTGTTCGTGACTCGGAGCTAATTTCCCCATAAGGTTTAATGGGAATAATATTAATTGGTTCTCGACCCCTACGAACCAATATATATTATGTATATTTTGCCTTATTTACACAGATAATGTAAAAGTCAGTGTAAAAAACCTTAATATATCTAATAATATAATTTAAAATGGTAAACTAACAACTATAAAAACGTTTGTAAAGTGAACACTTACTATGACTGGCGAGACTTCTGGCTTGACGGACAAGAGAAGAGGAGGGTGGTGGGTGGGGAGGAGGTTATTGTGCGGAAGGAGACCCTCCCCCATCCAGGTCGGGGAGATCTCGTTCCGGAGATTCAACTCTTCTAGGTTTTTTTGGTGAACGTTTAATCACAAACTTATCCAATGTCTGTTGCCTTTTCCTTCCTTGCATAACTTTTCTGAAATGGCTCATTAAATTTTCATTGAGCATATTCACGATCCTGTTCGTAACAATTTTGTCCGGATGATACAATTCAAGGAAGCACTGGACATCATTCCACTTTTCCAATGCGGCTTTTATCACATCACTGCTGACATCTGTAACTTCCTCCCCAGCCTCCTCTTCGTCAGTTGATTTCTTTCTTTATTTCAATGGTTATCTTCCTCTGCACCCTCTTCTCACCATCACTCTTCACTTTCTTACTTTCACCACCACTCTTCTTCACTTTCTTAGGGCCCATTATGAAGAAAATCACAAGTTTTAGCGCAAAAAATGCTAAGCGAATTGACGAACGTCTTGTACACAATGAGATGAGACAAAGAGCGATGCGTGGGTGACGCCGTGCGTGGGCGGCTGGAGGATGGCTGTTCCCATGGCAACTCAAACGCTCTCACGTGTGCTGGGCGATTTCGCGCATTTTTCAAAT
Source organism: Macrobrachium nipponense (assembly GCF_015104395.2). NCBI lineage: Eukaryota > Metazoa > Arthropoda > Malacostraca > Decapoda > Palaemonidae > Macrobrachium > Macrobrachium nipponense. The sequence continues at coordinate 51,176,197 of NC_087219.1, read as the reverse complement.
GTTTGTGTCTAAAAATTAGTTTGTGAAACAAAGTGAATTGTTATTTTCCAGAAATTTCCAGCATTTTTCAAATGTTCATGTCTCAAAATTAGTTCATGACCCAAACAGAATTTTTATTTTCCGCATTTTTTTTTGTTCGTATCTCAAAGTTAGTTCGTAGGTCAAGGGTGAAATTTTACCTATAATTTTGGTCGGGGATCGAGTTGTACGTGGGTCAATGCGTTTCGTGAGTCAAGGGTCTACTGTAGTTTAAAATAATTGTGTATGCAAGGAACTATTGGCATCTGTGCTTGGTCACAAGTCATGTGGAGTCACCCACATATCCCTCTTTAACTCGTGACCCCGTTATTTATTTTCTTACCGCCTTTAAGAAAGTATGTGCCTTGCTTCTGTCCTTTTAAAGACGGGTTTAGTTCGCCCGTGGTTTGAATCTGTTGCGGTTGGAACTCCTGGGCACTATTGCGAACATGGAGCCTTCTCACTTCGAGATTTTCTGGATATCACAAGAGGTAGATAAACGCCCGGTTATTATCTTTGACGCTTTTGAACGTTCCGGTTGGTACTCATCGTGTAGCAGGTCCTAGGTGCAGAAACTCTTCAGATACAGTTAATTCGCTGTCTGTACTTTGGATTTTCACAGATTATATGGCTTGCCTGTGAATCCAAAGCTTGGATGTATCAGGATGTGCTTGGGAAGTAATTTTGACTAATTGTACACCTTTCCCTGCAGGGAGAGGTGTGCATCGCCATCGTGTTTTCGTTCCAGATACGTGGGCAGAGTTGATAGAGGTGTGCGATCAGCATTAGGCCTATTGAGGTACCAACCCAAGAAGGACAGTTGGTTTTACTATATGATGTCACGCTGCCATCCAGGGTCCCACGCTATGGATGATCTCTTCTATCCTGATATGCCCTGAATGGCAGTCGAATGCGTCAACGTCTGTAGAGAAGCAAATAGTGCAACACCACAACCTTTTGAGTCAGGGTGCTATGCCTACAAGAATAACGGCAGCCTTGCACTTCTTGTCGAGTGCTGGCTTCGCATTCAAGATGCTCAGTGACATCATAAAAACATGGCGCCCGCCATGACGTCACTTCACAGCTGCGGCCTACACGGAGACATGCTTCCATTTTTTCCTTCTTCGAGGTACAAGAGTACTTTACAACTATGCTTTCGGATTTGGCGACACTTTTTTCGAGAGAGAGAAATTGTAGGTGTTAGGAGCTATAACAAACACAGTGGAAAAGACGCAAGTCTTTCCTGTCTCCTTCCGCTTAGGCGTCAACAAGCTTAGGTGACTTTGACACCAGTGTGTTCTGACAATTCTTGAAGAATAGGGACTTCGTGGCTGATCCTCGAGCCAAGAGGAGAAGTTTCTTCTCCATCTTTGAGCCAGGACTGTCACATCTCTTAAAAGAAAGCACAAGTAGTAGTTGTAATTGTCGAACAAGTGACTCATGGAAGCTTGGTCTAGTGTGGCTGTAAGAGTTGGAGAATGCTAGAATCAGGGACTTCGTGACTGATCCTCGTGCCAAGAGAAGAATACGTAATTTCTTCTTCATCTTTGAGCCAGGACTGTCATATCCTTGTAAAAAGTAGCAATGCCACAGCAGTTTGGCTCTCTTGGTCTTGCTGCAAGAGTTCCATCAACAGCCTCACGCTTCCATTAAGCGTGATGACATCATAGCCAAAACCACAATCAAAATGGCGGTAGTCATGACCCACAGCCTACTGCTGCCAACCTCTCGTCTTCGGTGGCATCATTATAATTACGCTTTCATTTCGGGAGCATGCACTTATGGAGAAATGTGAATTCCAGCGTTTCTTGTACAGATTTCTCATTCATTATTTGTTTTTTAGCAACCTCAACACCAAAATGAATTGCTCTGTAGCTAGTACGTAATAGGAATCAAGTGTCATGTCACCTCCATTTTATTGTGAGTAACATCCTGGTTTAGGGTTTATATAGTTTTTTTTTTGTAACCGTGGTGGTTACGTACTATTAACTGTCAATTTGTCTAAGTATTTTTTTTTGTATGTTGTGCTGTATTGTATGTGCTCTCCAATAAACTTGCCAAGGTATTTCAAGGAGGGTCTGTGTCATTTTCATGTCCTCTCTGAAGATGGACCTACACCTGCTGCTTAGCACTTAACACAGCTACTGCTGCTCACCATCACCCACTTATGACATGTCATAGTTTGTCATCACTCAAGTGTCGCACAGAGAGGAGGTTCAAAACTACAAGAGAGCAGCTGTCAACATTATTTTCTGCTTCTACATCAAAACCTTCCATGAATTGGTTGGCTTTGGGAACTTCCCCTTCTGTAGTCAAGAGAAGCAACAAAAGTCTTCTAGAGATGTACCTCTCACCAGTGATCAACCTCCCTGCTTGCCTGCACACTTCCCACCTGCAGTTCCTGATAAGCCTCACCTATTTTGATGACCAGATTGTGCTAAGTACCTGCCAAACTTTTGAATTTCTGGCTCATAGTTCAACAGCTGGAGGTCTTCTTTGTTGTGTCACCACAGCATTTTATCCTCCAAATGTTAGCAGAATTAGGATTCTTTACAAGGTTATTATTATAACTGCATCTGTCCTATGACCAACAGCAATGCCTGCTGTTCCTATTACACCTGCTCTTCTAGCTATTGCTGCTACTTGGGATATCCAAAAGTTTCAAAGCCGGTTCCCACTCCTCCAACTTTACCATCTGCTCCTGTTGCAATGACTGTTTCAACAGCCTTGGATGTGTTGGCACCTCCAACTTTCATGAACTGGAGCTCCTGTGTGTGTCCGGGAAAACTCACAACTGCAAAAAGGGCTCTAAATAGAGTACTATTTGTTTTGTAGTATATGAGGAGATTAGTTTCATATTATTAAAACCAAGTTTTTCACCTGAAGTACACAGACTCAGTACTTAGCAATAACTGAGATAAAATCTCATTTTCCAAATATAAATATGTAATATGCACCAGTGACTCAATTCAGAATTATGGTCTATATCCATATTATAAGTCACAAATCTGTGTGGCTGCATTAACCCTCTTACGCCGGAGCGGTAAAAAAAAATTTGTCTCCCGTGTGCCGGAGGGGTTTCGGAGTGAGCGCGGAAGCGGAAAAAATACTTTTTTCAAAAAATCACAGCGTGCTTAGTTTTCAAGATTAAGAGTTCATTTTTGGCTCCTTTTTTTGTCATTACCTGAAGTTTAGTATGCAACCATCAGAAATGAAAAAAATCATCATTATCATATATAAATAATGCGATATATGATAGCGCAAAAACAAAATTTCATATATAATTGTATTCAAATCGCACTGTGCGCAAAACGGTTAAAGGTAACAAGTTACTTTTTTTCGTTGTAATGTACACTAAATTGCGATCATTTTGGTATCTAACACATTGTAAAACGATCAAAGCAACACAGAAAATATTATCACAAAATAATGCATGAATTCGTAACGCGCGGACGTAAACAAATATTTTTTTCAAAAATTCACCATAATTCTAAATATTGTCCTAGAGACTTCCAATTACTTTCAAAATGAAGACAAATGATTGAATATTACTATACTGTAAGAGTATTAGCTTACAATTGCAGTTTTCGACCATATCTGACGAGTTAAAGTTGACCGAATGTCAAATTTTTTTATATATATATTTTTTATATGCAATTATTTCGGAAATAAGAAAAGCTACAACCTTCAAATATTTTTAGTTTTATTCTACATGAAATTGCGCACATTTTCATATATAAAACTCTATGAAATGCCTAATATAAAATGGAGCAAATATTCCGAGAATGGTATGTACGTATTTCGGAGATTTGTGGTGGAGAATCCGCGCGAGGAGGGAAGGAAAGATTTTTTTTTTAATTCACCATAAATCTAAATATTGTGCTAGAGACTTCGAATTTGTTTCAAGATGAAGATAAATGACTGAATATTACTAGACTGTAAGAGTTTTAGCTTACAATTGCGTTTTTCGACCATTTCGGTAGAGTCAAAGTTGACCGAACGTGGTTTTTTTTCTATTTATCGTGATTTATATGCAAATATTTCAAAAATGAGAAAAGCTACAACCTTCAATTATTTTTTGTTGTATTCTACATGGAATTGCGCACATTTTCATATATAAAACTTTATGTAACGGCTAATTTAAAATGGTGCAAACATTACCACAATCGCACATATGATTTTTTCGCAAGAGTTACCGCGCGGACGTAAAGAAAATTATTTTTTTCAAAATTCACCATAAATCGAAATATTGTGCTAGAGACTTCCAATTTGTTGCAAATTAAGGTAAATACTTGAATATTACTAGAATATAAGCGTTTTAGCTTACAATTGCGTTTTTCGACCATTTCGGTAGAGTCAAAGTTGACCGAGGTTGAAATTTTGGCAATTATCGTTATTTATATGAAAATATCTCAAAACTGATAAAAGCTACAACCATGGGTTTGCTTTTAGTTGTATTGTGCATGACATTGCGCACATTTCCATATATAAAACTTTATATAACGGCTAATTTTAAAATGGTGCAAACATTACCACAATCGCATGGTATGATTTTTTCGGAAGAGTTACCGCGCGGACGTAAGGAAAAAGTTTTTTAAAAAATTCACCATAAATCGAAATATGTGCTAGAGACTTCCAATTAGTTGCAAAATTAAGGTAAATGATTGAATATTACTAGAATATAAGCTTTTTAGCTTACAATTGCGTTTTTCTACCATTTTTGGTAGAGTCAAAGTTGACCGAAGGTTGAAATTTTGGCACAATTATCGGGGTTATTTATATGAAAATATCTCAAACTGATAAAAGCTACAATCATGAGTATTTTAATGTTGTATTCTACATAAAAACGCACACATTTTCATATATAATACTTCATGTAACGGCTAATTTACAATGGTACAAAAATTATGTCAAAGTGACGAAATAATTTCCGAGATGAGTCACAGATACTTTTTAGTGCGCAAAAAAGAAATTCGCGCTTGCGCGCCTGCGTATCGATTGTAAACAAAACAACACCTTGATCCGTGAACTCCCAGCATCCCCCAAGGCGCGCGTGATTCAAGAGTTTTTGGCTGGTAGGCCTAAAAGTATTTTTCCGCGAATTTTTTAAAAACTTTTGTATGTCTACGTAAAATACGTCCAGTCGGCGTTTAAGGGTTAATAAAACAAAACCAAGGATGCTTGTGCACTTGCATGTTGGTATCAGTCTCCTGTACACAAAAATAAGAGATGAGGAGTGAGAACTGATGCTATCTCATCACCTACCTACCTGCAATGACTCGTCTACTGAAGAACCTATGTTGACATTTGTAAGATAAAAGACAAAAAATATTGCATAAAGTATAAATTCTGAAGCAAAGGATAATGAAGCAGAGAATATCTCTGGCATGGCTTCCCAGATTGTGAACTCATTAAATTTCATCAATAGAGCGCCCTGAAGAAATTTTATTGTTGGACTTTAAAGAAGTTCCACTGAAAGGTTACAGAAATTGGATTAGGGTTCACTTAGTATGTCTTTTAGCCAGATAGTTTCTCTTCAAGTTCAAAAACATGATCAAGTCAAAAAAAATTACTTTAGTACAGTTTGATTCCTGGAGATCTAATTCCCTTAAAGTGGACATGTTCAAGGAACCCCTTGCGCTACAAGACAACGAATTATGCTAAAATGCGACAAGTGTCTGACAGTGCAAAAGTACTTCTTTCACTGATGTCAAACACCAAATGATGGCTAACTTCAGCCAAGTCAAGATCCATCTTTAAGGTCTGGAAACCATGACTGCATATATCACTGAAAGGAGACACTTGTCAAGTGGAACACCGATGTGAATACACTTACGCGATCGAGCCAGGTTACCAATCTGCTATGAAGGGTGATAAAAAACACAAAGTTACTATTATATTTGGCCCTGATTTCTATTAAGTTCTCCACAGCCAACTGATGTTGTTGAACTATCATGAAATGTAGTTGTCGAGATGCTCGGCCTCCTCATTTGTTTACATATACTACTACTGAAGGAGCATAATTAGGTACAAAACTGCCCAAAACTTCCTGATGCATCCAAAAACAAATCATTGGATGAACCTGATGGATATGGGAAGTAATTAAAACAGGCGAAGATGGCAGCATCTCCTTTCTCCTGTCCTGACCCTTCCCATAAAACTTTTTCTATTGTTCCACTGGCCAAAACGCGACACACATTATTATAAAGGATCGGTTGATCCAGACCTCTGAGCTTAATAAGGTTCTTCTTGGCTTTCGATGACACACACAACAAGGATTAGTAATTGTACATACGTTTTCTCTGCACCTACTACACGTTGGGTTGGATTCATGGACACCAATGATAAAATTCTCGAACAAAGAAACCCACCAATACCTGGGCATCACTTCTGCTTCTTGCGAGATCCCAAAGAAACCTTTGATGGGGAGGAAAAAAGATTATGATATCCCACTACCTGTGCAAACCAACAGCAATCACACATACTGAACCACAGAAATGAATGAAAAGCAAGCAAACTAAACCAGTTTTAAACAGAGAGCAAAACTCGTCCTCTCTTAAAGGCAGTAAGAAAGTAGCTGATGAGATCACGGGATGCCAAAGGCATTGTGGGAGTTCCTACGTAGCTCATGATCAAGCACAGATGCCAATAGTTCCTTCTGTACACAATTTTTTTATTAATCTTACTGGTTTTCCAGCTGGTGCTAGAAGATTCTTAATGTCGAGACCGAAGGTTTGTTTCATATATGAACAAGTTGCTATTTCACTTAAGAAAAAGTATGTCAATTTTCCAACCTGCTGTATCCTGTTCAGTAGAAAGTGTACCATTAACTTCGTATTCCATGTAGTCATCTATTAGTTTGGTATGGATATACCTAATGCCTTCCATTTTTATTTACAAAGTTTTGAATGCAGGGATCATCTACATCGATATGTTCCACTTAATTTTCTTTAAACTTGGAATTGCCTATGTTTCTTCTGCTCATGGAGATTCTGAACATAATATTATAATTTCCTAATAATCAATGCACCTTCAGGTTTATATATTTTGTCATCACAAACACAAATATATACACATACTATAAACTATTACTTCATAACAAGTGCATAATGATTCTGGTCTCATTTATTCAATAAAGGAGAAAAATTTAACTTTGGCACTATGTATCCACTTTTTAATATAATCTAAGAAGAGCAATTGCACATGGAATCAATAGACACAGAGTGAAAGAGAAATAATAGCTAAAGGACACGTGACAGTGCTTAAGTACTACAGACCCACCCTGGATACAGACACCACCCTACTTACGATTATTCAACTTAAAAATATTCAGAGATCAGAACAAAGGGAATTGCAAAATGAAGTATTTATGATAAAACAAAGTTTTATGAATACTTACCTGGCAGTTATATATATATAGCTATAGTCTCTATCGGTCCGGCAGATTTTTGAAAACTCGCGGCAACCGCCGAGTGGTAGGTGTTCGGTTAGGTGGTTAACAACCCTTACAGGGTGGTACTTGGAATCATTCCCATTTTCTATTCCTCAGATCATCTCTTGCCCAACCTGTCTCTTGAGGGGAGGTGGGTGGGCCTTAAAATATATATATATAACTGCCAGGTAAGTATTCATAAAACTTTGTTTTATCATAAATACTTCATTTTTATGAATAGAACTTACCTGGCAGTTATATATATATAGCTGATTCACACATTTGGAGGTGGGTGAAAGACAGCCAACATCGTTGGGAAACAACTAAAAGTTGTAGGTAAAAACCTTGATTCCTTACCTGCTAAGGTAGCTGACTTCAAAAGTTCCTGCCTCGAGTCGCTTTCCCTTAGGAGCGCCAGCCAGGATGAGGAACTGCTATGCTGAAAACACTCAATAGAGTCTGTCAAAAGGGGCGGGGACGAGACCAACAACGTGACTAGACTTCTGCACTACCTATTCCCCTTTTTAATTAACTGCAACCTTACTCAACCTAACCACCTAACCTTGCAGACTAGATATTTTATCTATCTAGCTAGACTGAGGGTGCCATCTTGACCAGACCACTCCTCAGACAACCATAAAAAACACAAACCTCAAATAAAAGGTCTATCATACTAAAAGTTAAGGTTGAGGGGAGGTAGTAACTCCTTCGCCCAATAACGAAGACGTAGCTACGTATGGGCCCAAAGAGTAGCACTTCTCGTAATCTACCCTTACCTCTCTGAGGTAATGAGAAGCGAAAACAGAGTTGCTCCTCCAAAACGTCGAGTCCATTTGTCTAACTGACATATTCTTCTGATATGCCAATGACGTTGAAATAGCCCTCACTTCGTGGCCTTTACTTTTTAAGAGACCGAAGTTCTCCTCACATAAGAGATGAGCTTCTCTAATTGTCTCCCTCAAGAAGAATGACAATGCATTCTTCGAGAGGGGCCTTTGAGGATCCTTAACGGAACACCATAATGCACTGGATGATCCTCTTAAATTTTTGGTTCGTGACAAATATGCCCCGAGAGCTCTAACTGGGCAGAGGAGTCTCTCCTCCTCTTGACCCACTAAGTTTGTGAGGTTAGGAACCTCAAACGTCCTCGGCCAGGGTTTGGATGGGTTCTCATTCTTAGCGAGGAAGTCGAGCCTTAAAGAACAAACTGCTCCGTCTTGACTGAAGCCTACCTGCTTCTCCATCGCTTGAATCTCGCTGACCCTTTTTGCTGTGGCAAGAGCCATCAGAATAAAGTTTTTAGTTCAATCTCTAAGTGTCGCTTGCGAGATGGGTTCGAACTTCCTGCCGCATAAAAATTTCAAAACCACATCCAAATTCCAAGCCGGGGGTCTTATCGTGTGCTTAGTCGTTTCAACAACTTCAAGAGATCTTTCAAGTCCGTATTTTGAGATAACTCCATGCCTCTATGCCTAAAGACTGCTGAAAGCATGCTTCTGTATCCTTTAATAGTGGATACGGCCAGCTTAGATTCTTGTCTGAGGAACAGCAGAAAATCAGCAATCTGGCTCACAGAGGTAGTGGTTGAGGACACTGTTTCGTTTACACCAAGATCTAAAAACCTCCCACTTCGATTGGTACTCTCTCTGAGAAGATACCCTCCTCGCTCTTGCGATTGCTCTTGCAGCTTGCGCAGAAAAGCCTCTCGCTCTGACAAGCTTCTCGATAGTCTGAATGCAGTCAGTTGTAGAGCAAGGGGGTTTTGATGATACCTCTGGAAGTGGGCTGTCTGAGAAGCTTTGGACTTGGAGGAAGGCTTCTTGGAAAGTCCACTAGCATCTCCACTACCTCTGTGAAACCACTCTCTTGCTGGCCAGAATGGAGCTATCAGGGTCATTCTTCCTGTCTCGAGAAGGGCGAATTTCTTGATGACGAGATTGATGATCTTGAACGGGGGAAACGCATAAGAGTGTATCCCTGTCCAGTCCATCAAGAAGGCGTCCACTGCTATTGCTTCCTTGTCCGGAACCAAGGAGCAGTAGTTGGGGATTCTCTTGTTCTTGTTGGAGGCGAAGAGATCTATCGATGGCCTCACCCCCATAACTTCAACAGTTCCTGGCAAACCTGAAGATCGAGGGTCCACTCTGTTGGAAGAACTTGCCCTTTTCTGCTGAGTATGTCTGTTCCCTCACATTCTTCTGTCCCTGCACAAATCTCGTTAACAGATTTATTCCATTCTCCTTCATCCATAGAAGGAGTTCCCTTGCTGCTTCGTAGGGACAGAGAATGAGTTTCCTCCTTGTTTTCTTATGTACGCCAGGGCTGTGGTGTTGTCCGAGTTGACCTCTACCACCTTCCCCGAGACCACTTCTTTGAAGGCTTTTAAACATAACAGAATGGCCATCAACTTCTTTCTTGTTGATGTGCCATCCTTTCTGCTGCACTTCCCAAGAGCCCGATGCTTCCTTGTTCCCCAGTGTTGTCCCCAACCTGATTCCGAAGCGTCTGAGAACACCACTAGGTCTGGGTTCTTCTTGTATAGGGATATTCCTTCCCTCAATTTTGCGGGATCCAGCCACCAACTCAACTGTCTTTGACGTTTGCTGGGGGGGGGGGGGGGTTTTAATGGGGAAAGGAAAAGGAGGAGTCCTGATTCTTCCTGTCCCAGACTCTTGAGAGGAAGTGTTGCAACGGTCTGAGGTGCAACCTTCCCAGGGAGACAAACTGCTCGAGCGAGGAGAGGGTGCCCAGCAAACTCATCCAATCCCTCGCCAAGCGCTTCTCTCCCCCTAGGAATTGCTGCACTTTTTCGAGGCACTTGTTCTGCCTCTCTTGAGAAGGAAAAGCCCGAAAAAGAGCTGAGTCCAGAACTATCCCCAAATAGAGAATAGTCTGACTCGGTTCCATCTGGGACTTCTCTTTGTTTATGATAAGACCCAGTTCTTGGGTCATGAGAACGTCTTGTGCAAGTCCTCCAGACACTTGCTCTTCGATCGAGATCTTATCAGCCAGTCGTCCAGGTATAGTGATACTCTTATCCCTTCTTGATGAAGCCAAGCAGCCACGTTCGACATTACCCTTGTGAAGACTTGAGGGGCTGTGCTGAGGCCGAAACATAGGGCTCTGAACTGGAAACACCTGTCCTGAATCACGAATCTTAGAAATTTTCTTGAATTCGGGTGGATGGGGATATGAAAATAGGCGTCTTGTAAATCCAGAGACACCATCCAGTCCCCTGGACGGACTGCTGCCAGCACCGACTGAGTCGTCTCCATAGTAAATTTGGTCTTCTCTACAAAGACGTTCAGTGCGCTGACATCTAGTACGGGTCTCCATCCCCCCAAATTCTTGGGTAATAGAAACATGCGATGTAAAAGCCTGGGGATTCTAGTTCCAGTACAGGTTCTATGGCTCCCTTTCCCAGCATCTGGTCTACTAGATCTAGGAGAGCCGCTTGTTTCGTGGCGTCCGAGTATTGAGCCACTAAGGCCCTTGGTGTTCTCGAAAGAGGTGGCTTTTTCAAGAAAGGGATCTTGTAACCCTCCCTGACGACTGAGACCAGTGTCCGCCCCCTTTTCTTTTCTTCCAGGCTTGCCAAAAGTATGACAGCCTTGCTCCTACTGCTGTCTGGAGGACCTGTGACTCGACTTTCTAGCACAGGAATCTAAACAATCTCCTGCTTGTTCTTGCGCCTGTCTCTTGTCTTCTTCCTCTGAAGTCTGTCCTGGTCGGAGCCCTACCTCGAAAGGGCTGCAAGACCTTCTTTTCCTCCTTCTTTGCCAAAGCCTGAGTCCCCGGTAGGCCCTTCCTTACGGAGCGAGTCAGAAGATCCTGAGTGGCTTTCTGCGTTAGGGAATGGGTAATATCTCTGACCAGAGATTGAGGAAAAAGGTGTTCCGAGAGAGGGGCGTAAAGAAGTTCCGCCTTCTGAGCGATCGTAACCCCTTTGGTCGCGAAGGAGCACAACAGCGCCCTCTTCTTCAAAATCCCCGCTGTAAACAGGGAAGCCATCTCGTTCGCTCCATCCCTCAACGCTTTGTCCATACAGGCCATAATACTAGTCAAATCCTCCATTCCTGTGGCCTGTATGGGTTCTGCTTTCCTGGCTAGAGCCCCAAGGGCCCAGTCCAAAAGCTGAATACCTCGAAAGAACGAAATATCCCTTTAATGAGGTGGTCTAACTCCGTCATGGACCACATCACTTTAGCAGAATTGAGAGCATGTCTCCTGGAAGAGTCAACAATCCCGGAGAAGTCCCCCTGGGAGGAGGCAGGTACTCCCAGGCCAATAGCTTCTCCAGTCTCGTACCACATTCCCGCCTTAGACGCCAGCTTCGTCGGAGGAAAAGAAAAGGTAGTCTTCACCGCCTGTCTTTTTTCTTTCAGCCAGTCTCCGATTCTAGCCATCGACTTCTTAGCCGAAAATCGACAACTTCATCTGATGAAGGACGACTGCTTCTGTGACTTTTTTCTCACAAACTGCGACTGAGGAGAACGGGGAGCCGCTGGCTTAAACTCCTCTCCATACAGTTCAAGTAGGGAGCGAGAAAGCACTTTATAATCGCAGCCGCATTAGAAGGTTTTATCCTCATCTTCCGGTATTTCTTCTAATTCTAGACTTCCTTCCATCTCCTTATCCCTGTGGTAGAAGGAACTAGTTTGGAAAATCTATGTTGATCCAATTGCAGTGTGTACCTTCATCAAACTCTTCCTGATGAAGAACTGCGTCCGAGGAAAATTTTTTTCCGATCGTCGGAAGTATCCTGTCGTTGTGAACTGGAAGCGTCCTTACGTGAAGAAGTCAAAGTGTCCTGGCGCCGAGAGGTAGGTAAATCCTGAGGCCGATCACTAGCCGCGTCCTTATATCGAGCGCTAGATGTGCTCTCGATGTCGGGAGGTGTACTGCGTTACCTTCCGTCCGTAGAGCAGGATGCGTCCTGCCGAAGAGCACTGTGAGCTTGCTTTCGCCGAGAGATATATGCGTCCTGACGTCGCGGGCTGGATGCGTCCTGACGTCGATAGCTGGGTGCGTCCTGCCGCCTAGAAACTGGTTGCGTCCAGGATATGAGCACTGTTTGCGTCCTGTGCGCGAGCGCTGAATGCGTCTTGTCCGCGAGCGCTGCATACGTCCTGGCGTCCCACTTTGACGTCGTCTCGTTGAGCGAACGGACGCTGTCGGGAACGCACCCGACGTCCTCCCTGAGAGGAGACCTGAAGGTGTCGTCGTGCCGAGCAACCAAGTCCGTATCTCTGCGTCTAGAAGAAGAAGAAGAGAGGCGACGAGAACCAGGTTTAACCTGGCGTCGAGACTCGGGAGAAGTAGCTTGAACGGAGCCAGGTCCCTCACAGTGCCGAGAGACGACGTTTAGGTTTTAGCGAGAGGAGAGAGCCGTAACTTTCTTTACTTCGCGCGAACGGTGCTGATCACATCCTGACGAGTTGAGGAACCCCTCTCTTTCTTACGAGCTGTAGAAAACTCTACCAGAGTTTTCTCCCTTTATCTCTTCACCGGTAGCTTGTCGTCCTTAACGTTCTAGCCGACTGGGGAAATGGAGGGCGGCTAACAAGGCTTCCACTAGCGAAGTCAGTTGTTCCTGCATGACAGCCATGAAAAGATCTCGCTACCGCTGCTGGGTCCTGCGGTTCCGAAAGGGACAGGTGTCGAGAAATACTGGAAGACAGAGACGGTTCTCTAGAGCGTTCCTCGTAATCTGAAGGAAAAGGAGATCTCTCTTGCCTCCATGCGTCCTGCGGAAAATCATCCTCTCTAGGTCTCGCCTTTTTCACAGGAGAGGCGTCCAAGTCGTCGTCAGAAGGAAACGGTTCCGGGCTACTCCATCTACTCGAATGGGGCGAGCGATAACGAGTGATCAGGACGCTGCTTAACCTCCTCTTGAGCGGTCTCGACTCCTCATACTGCCATCTGCGTCGAGGAGAGGGGCTCGGAGAAGACGCTACCACTTCCGACAGGCGCCTTTTCTGTGGCGGTCATAAGCAGCCTGGGGAAATGCAACAGGACTGCTTGAGGCGACGGCTGACCGAGGATCAGTTCCTCTCACCCCCTTACAGTCATCGACGTACCTTCTCCCCTGGTCCTGGGAGCTTGGTAGAGGTCTAGACCTAGGGGCATGACAGGATCAATCAGTTGCCACCCTCCACTGCACTTTCACAAGCACTATCACTAATTTCACCTTCACTCTTACCTTGTTTAAAGGCTGCAAGTTGATCCTTGAGGACTTGCATCTCAGCCGCCAACCTGACAAACTGAGGGTTATCCAAAGCAGCTACAGGTTCTGTTACAGGAGAAGGAGCTACTACCTCAGGAACCAGGTTCAAACTACTACAGGGGTTGAGGGAACAGAAAGGTCTACGCTAACATCACTTTCCAGACCTAGATTTAGATTTAGAAGCCCTCCTGACTTTAACTCCAATCTACGCACATAGCGTTTCATATCCAACCATTGTTTCTCATCCAAAACCTCACATTCTTTACATCGTTTTATCCAATGCACATTCAAAACCCCTACAACCCAAACAAACAGTCTGAGGATCCACCGAAACCTTCAGCAATCTCACTTTACACTCCTCATTCACACACACTCGAAACTGTTTCTGAGACATCGCAAATCAAAGAACAATCAAAAGAATAATCATAAACACAAGCCAAAAAGCGATTGCCATCCACAGAATACGTCACCAATTCGTAGAAAATACAGCGACACAGGGAAGCGAGCGAAAAACCCGACGGCGGACTAGCAACGATGTTGACAGTCCAACCGGCAGAGATGATCTGAGGAATAGAAAATGGGAATGATTCCAAGTACCACCCTGTAAGGGTTGTTAACCACCTAACCGAACACCTACACTCGGCGTTGCCGCGGAGTTTTGAAAAATCTGCCGGACCGATAGAGACTATAGCTATATATATATTATATAACTGCCAGGTAAGTTCTATTCATGCAAAATTAAATTTTGTTCAGAGTGCTCCCCTTTGCCACCAGAAAAGTTCAAATTTCATATCAAACTATACTTGAAAAGGTATGAAAAGTAACCCAACTTATATACAATTCAACATACAAACTGCCGTCAGGATCGTAACTTGTTTGCAAGTAGGGTGGTGTCCATACTAGAGGATTCCTGTTAGCTAAAAATCTTTCTTCATAATTTTACTAAAGTTTAATGCAACATCACAGAAATCTTACCTCCTGTGTACCCTGAGCAACTAATCTTGTTCGAGCTACATCACACGGCATTGACACTAGTGTGCCACATATTCCAGCTAAACCCCCACAAACTGCAGGTAACTGTGTTTTTCCATGTGTCACATCATTTACTGCTTTTGTTAAAACTGCATAACTCCAAAACTGAAAGAGAACATTTACAAGAATTTTTTAAAAATTAATACAGGTCATAAAAACTACCAAAACTGGTTTTAGTCAGCATCCACATTCAAAGAAAAATTCTTGTATAGGATAATACCACAAGTCTATGCTACCTTTATGCAGGTTAACGTCTCATAGCAATTCCCAAAATCCACAGAGAGTAGGGACTGTTTAAGCGATCTAAGATGCAAAATGCTAAATTATTCAACCAGACATAATTGCAGAATAATAAAAAACCAACACTGATAACTTCAAAAGCTGTGGAAGCTGTGATTACTGATTAATTCCCATTCATTTGAAATTTTTTTTGAGCAGGAACTTCTTTACAATGAATTCCAATAAACTCTTCAGGAGTCAAAAGTTTTATGTTAAGTTATATACAACTACAACTGTAATGTATAGAAAACTAGAAAATCATACAATCAATGATGAAATAGCAACCAACCTACCTGCCCTACACCATAGGTTATGCTTAAATCTGTGCCGGAACATGACCTTTCCATAGTCCTCTTACACCTTCTGTTCTAATGATTTTAAGCATGCTCTGAAAGACTCCATGATACAATCCTCCTCCTCTTTTTGATGTTGGTTCAACTTGGAGCTGAAATATTAAAACATGACTTATTTAACCATGTAAAAGAGGAAGTTATTGATCTGTGTCATTCCTTGTCAACAGCATGGGAAATGTGAATCACCCAAATAATCCATTTCAGAACCTCCAACATATCCGAAACTTACAAAAGCCTAGCAATAATTCCACATAAGGCAATAATGTAAATAGTTTTAATGCATTCCAGACCCTCCAAAATACTAACAAAAAATAAATTTTACAGGAATAAGCACAGTTTGACATACAGAAAACAGTGAGAAATAAATATGAAGGAATAATGAAACTAACAATGAACATTTATTATCTGTGCCTAGCCATCCAGCCAGATTCATTTACTATCATTGAAAGCAATTTTCAGATGCTTTGAAAGATCTTAATGAATACTACAAGCAAAAACTTCCTAAATGTCAACCCAGACAAAACATAGGTATGTGCTTTCCATCTTGAAAACTACCAGTCAAAAACAGTTGAACATCCATCAGGAATAAGAAACTGAAGAATGATAGCTTCCCCATCTATTTAGGCATTACATTAGACCGAACACCATCTTTTAGGGAGCATGTAAGGAAAGTAAAGAAGGTAGCTACCCAGAATAATTCCTTAGCAAACTTGCCAATTCAAAATAAATTGGGGAACAAATCCTCAAACCCTAAGACAAACGGAACAAATCCTCAAACCCTAAGACAAACCGCTCTGGCAACTCACCTACTCCACTGTCGAATACTGATCACCGAGTCTGGGAAAGGTCATGTCATTCCCATGAAGTTGATGCTTAACTCAATCAAGCATGTCATACAATTACTGGTGCCCTAAGACCAACACCCCTTCCAGCACTCTATAGATTGGTAGGGCAACTGCACCATCAAACATCTGCCGCACAGCCCATTCAAAAGGCCACAAAAATATAAACGAGAATGATGAAGGCACCCCATTCTATGATTATCAGGTGGTTAGACCAAGACTGAAATCCCGCAAGAGCTTCATATCTTCATAAGTGGTGGTTTTGCTCCCTCTGCTGAGTGCCCAAGTGGTCATAAGTGGTCATCCCATCTAGACAATGGATCACACACTTCATGGTTGTGAACATGGGCCAATCTGTACAGATTTGGAACTCTACAAATGTAATCAGGCTGCTATGCAGTGGATACAATGTTGGCGCGATAAGATATGATGATGAACATCACTCTTACATTATGGAAGACTCTTGTTAGCGTGTGGAAGATGGAGGAGAGAGGGAAGAGGAGAGGATACTGTTTGGAATTGGAGTCCCTCTCCAGAAGGACTTCATGTATCAAGAACCTATCTGGGATTACTTCTCTACATTTTGTTTTTCAGTGGCACTGTCTGAAGTCACTTCCCCACTGTTTTTTAACTGGCACTAGGACAAGCTTGAGAGTCACTGGACCCCCACTGAATAACAAAACTGTCCAGACATATTTGTTTCTGATGTCTCTTCAGTATCTGACAAAAATGATAAAAATTGTTGTCATTAAACATGTTAGAGACACTGATTGCAACATCTTTGTTAGGATGGTATCGTCTCAACAAAGTTTTTTATATCACTCCCAAATTGCAAACATTTTTCTTTAAATCACTGAAGTAGACATGGTATCCCCTCTTCCTCCTACTCCTTGGATTCCTCATCTGCTGTCTGTTGCTGTTCCTTACTAAAAGTCTTGCAGCTCCTCAGTGGTTAGCTCTTCCCTGTGGGCATACACTAACTGTTCCACATCCTCGCCAGTCACATCCAAGCCCATGGACTTCCCCAGAGACACAAACCAGAGGTGTACGGTTGTCGGGGTCAGCCTCAAACCCTTTGAAATCCCTCTCGAGGTAAAACACTGGCCTCAATTTTAATTTTTCTCCCAGCAGACTCATTGTCCTGGAAGTCACTCCCCACCAAGCTTATGCAGTTGAAGATATTGAAGTGATCCTTCCAGAACTCTTAGGGTCATTCAGCATCTGAGGTCACCTCAAAGCACCTTTGAAACAGTGCCTTGGTGTAGTTTCTTGAAGTTTGAAATGATCTGTTGGTCCATGGGCTGAATGAGAGTACTAGTGGTATTAGGGGCCAAGAACTTCAGTAGTGAATTTAAATTCCTCTAACAGCTGGTTCTTCCAAGCCAGGAGGATGTGCAGGAGCACTGTCCATTACCAGGAGACATTGAGGAGCAATTGATTCTCTTGCAGTATTTTTTCACACTCGGGTCAAACACTCCATTGACCCACTCAAACAAAATTTTCCTCGTGACCCATGCCTTTTTATAGGCCTTCCACATCTTCCTTCTTCTTCTTCTTCTTCTTCCCAGCTTTTTCCCATTTTTATATGGGTCGCCGTTTCGGATGAGCCGTTTCCATCTATTTCTATCTTGCGCTTCTGCCTCATCAATTCCCTTCTCATGTAAATCTCCTCTCACACCGTCCTTCCATCTCTTTCTTGGTCTCCCTCTCTTTCTTCTTCCTTGCACCTCCACTCCCATAGTATGTCTCCCAGCGTGGTCCTCATCTCTCCTCAACAGGTGTCCATACCATCTCAGCCTCCCCTCCTGCACTTTCTTTGATACTTCCACCACCTTAGTTGACCCCCTTATGTAGTCATTTCTGATCCTATCCACTCTTGTTACCCCCAGACATCCACCTAAGCATTTCTCATTTCTGCCACATCCATCTTCTTCTGCTCTGCTTTTCTCATGCTTGCTGTTTCCGTACCATACAGCAGTTGCTGTTCTTACCACCATCTTGTGAAATTTTCCTTTTAACCTAAGCGGCACTCTTTTGTCACAAAGAACTCCCGAGGCCGCTCTCCATGTTCCAGCCTGCCTGTACCCGATGTTTTACTTCTTCTTCCATACTTCCTCCAGCGTTACAAAAGATCCCAAATACTTAAACTTATCAACTCTCCTTATTGCTCTCCACCAAGCTGAATACTTTCTCTATCATCCCCCTCAGTGGTGGTACACATATATTCTGTCTTGGATCTACTTATTCTCATTCCTCTGTCCTCCAGTACTTGTCTCCATCTTTCAACTTTCACTTCCAGATCTTCCCTGCTCTCTGCACACGAAACAATATCATCCGCATACAATATGTTCCATGGTACTGTCTCCCTTACTTCCTCTATTATAAACATCCATCACTATGTTAAAGATAAATGGGCTCAGAGCCGACCCCTGGTGTAATCCTACTCTCACCTCAAAACCTTCTGTCTCCCCAACACTGCTCCTCACTCTGGTAAATACATTCCGGTACATCTCTTGTATCAATCGCCTTCCACATCACAGGCACAAGGCAATTTATTCTTGATCTCACTGTTTTTCCTTGAATACTCGGGGAGTTTCAGAGTGATACCACAAGTAGGCGGGCTTCACTTTGAAATCTCCACTGGCATTCCTATAGACCAAGCGTGTTAGCCTATCCTTCATAAGCTTGTGCCCTGGCAATGAACTTTCCTCTTGCGTGATGTAGGTCCTTTTGGCATTTTTTCCAAAACAGGCCTCTCATTACATTTGAAGACCTGTTGAGGAAGGAATCCTTCAGCCTCCAGATACTCTCTGAATCCACCAATGAATTCTTTGGCGGCATGTTTATCCGAACTTGCAGCCTCCCCATGCCATACGATACTATGCAAGCCCACACGCTTTCTGAATTTTTCAAACCAGCCTCTGCTGGCCTTGAAAAACACTAAGAGCAGCACTTCGTTATTGGCATTTTCTTAAATCAGCATGCAACATCCTATCTTTCTCACAAATGATTGCTTCAGACACACTATCCCCCACTAACTGTTTTTCATTGATTCACACCAACGCAGCTTCTCAACATCTTCCATTAGTTGCGATCTCTGTTTAAATAAAGACGTGACCTATTTGCAACATAAGCTGCCTTGGATTTCATGTTTTCTTTGTTAGGATAGAACTGATTGTCGACGCCGACTTGCCGTACATCCTAGCAAGATTAGCTACACATGCACACTTTCATACTTTGCTATAAATTCTTTCTTGAATTCAATTGTATTACTGGACTGGAATTAGTTTAATGGCAAAATTAGCATACAACACAACAAACGTGCAGTGATGTGGACTACGAGCAAGGTGATGCTTGTTCAGTGAGAAACAGCCAGAATGGGTCACGAGAGAAGATGGGATGCTTTGCTTAGGCACTTGATATGGGGCCCAGTCACGCGCTGGGCCTGGATGGAGCGTTCCAAATGTACGAAAACAGAGGAAACGTATGATAAACCGAGGCACAATTTTGTAGAAAAAAAAGTCTATGAAAACCGAAACATATGAAAAGAGGACTAACGAAAACCGAAGTTTTGACTGTACTACCAACAGTCACAGTAAATGAAAGCCATGTCTTCTGCAGTATATCTTTCTAAGGTACTTACTACAGTACAGTGGTCCCCCTGTATTCGCGGGGATGCATGCCAGACGCCCCCATGAATAGTTGAAACCCCTATAAAAAAGCTGAAAAACAGCCTATTTTGTTAGTTAAAGCTTAAGAAAACACCTAAAAATTTTCAAACTTGGTTTTTTTTAATAATTTTATCACAAAAAGAGCATTTTATAATGAAATTGATAAAAAAAAACCCAGGAATTTGTGTATATTTCTCATATAAAAATACTGCAAATACAGTGGACCCCCCGTATTCGCGTTCCCCAGATTCGCGGACTCACACATTCGCGGATTTCTCTGGGGAACGTTTCCTCCTTTCCTTTCCCCCGCATTATTCACGGAAATTCGCACATTCGCGGTATTTTTCTATGATAAATATCCACAAATTCCTGGTTTTTTTGATGAATTTCATCATAAAATGCACTTTGTGATAAAACTATTAAAAAAACCAAGTATGAAAATTTTTAGTAGGTTTTCTTGTTTATTTTAACTAACAAAATAGGCTGTTTTAGCATTTTCATAGGGGTTCCAAACATTCGCGGGTTCTAACTATTCACGGGGGGGGGGGGTCTGGTACGCATCACCCGCGAATACGGGGGGACCACTGTATGCAAATTTTTTTTCCCACGAATAATGTGGGGAAACGTTCCCGAGAAAATCCGCAGAAATGTGCGAGGTCTGGGAAGATGCGAACTACGTGGGGGGGGGGTTCCCACTGTCATATTACCAGATGTAAATCAACTTATGTAATCAAAAACGACGAACGAAAGGAGGACATTATCTTTTTGATTACATAAAAGATGTATTATAGATCTTATTTCTTCAACACAACAGAATTTACAATTATTATTTTAAAATATTCAAAGAATTAAAAAAATCTAAATTTTATTATAAAATAAGGGTTTTATATATGTCGTATAAAACTTACCAAGTAATTACATAGCTAGCAATTTTCTTTTAAGTTCCGTCAACTAAAATGTGAAAATAGACAGTAGCGATTCTTTTGTTTGTTTTTGGTGTGGGATAACTCGCCCCACCCACCTCATGGGGAAGAAGGAAAAACAGCACAGAGGAGAGCTTCAATTTGTTTATGTCCTCAAGTCCATGTGAGGGAAGGAAGGGAGGTCTCCCATTCTGTAATTACTTGGGAAGTATATATTAAACCTTATTTTAGTAGGGACAACTCTATCTCGAGAGTATATATATAATGTTCTAAAGGGTCCACAATAATACAAAGTGTCAAGAGTCCATGTATAATTTTTAAGACTTTGCAAAAAGCTTTCAAACCTTTCCCTGGGTTCATCTTCAGTCCAAATGAACAATTAGTTTACAACTTGTACAGAGGTAATCTAATAAAATAAAAAAAAAAAAATAAAAAAAAAAAAATAAATAAAAAAATAAAAAAAAAAAAAAAAAAATTAGTTGAATTTTTTAAAAATTTACCTCTGTACATGTTGTAACTAATTGTTCATTTGGACTGAAGATGAACCCAGGGAAGGGTTTCAAAGCTTCTTTTGTAGTCTTACAAAATTATACACGGGCTCTTAACCACTGTATTATTGTGGACTCTTTAGAACGAAACCTTATTTTATTATAAAAATATCATTTCTACATAAGTAACTTACCAAGTAATTCCTAGCTGATTCCCATATTGTTAGGTGGGATACATAGACCTATTCTACACCAAAGCAATAATAAAGTAATCAATCGAGAATAGAAAAAATGCTAGCATTGATACAATTGTTTTCTTTCTTCTTACCTGGTAAGAGAGCTGTGCAAGAAGATACTGACACTGGTTTCCGCTTATCTTAAGCCATAGATTTGTGGTTGTATAGCCAAGGAGTCGCCTGCTACATAAGTGGAGGCCTTACAGCGAAGGACTTTTCCAAATGCTAATAAAGCATAAAAATTGCCCCTGCCCTGGGTGCATTACCACCATAAAAAACCAGATAACTTTATTACCTAGACGAAAAGTTAAACAAACACCACTGACCAACCATTAAAGACCTAGAGGTTATTCTAATATAAAAGTATCCCCAGACTCCCTGAAGACCCCACACCAAATTTCCAATGTGAAAAAGTAAGGATAGAAGAATGCTTCCTGCACTTCCTCCCCCAAAACACCATGCCAGCCACCAATAAAGGACCCAATGTACTGCAGCCCAAAAGGCTACCAAAAGAATCCAAAATACTTCACTGATATCTTCAAGATAACAACCAGTAAAGCCTACGAATTTAAAAAATTTAGCTACTGCTCCACAACCTTTGTCGGAAGCCGGCAGAAATAAATAGCAGCTCTCTGTTATGTTGTTTCCTTCTTCCCCATGAAGTGGCAGGGCTAGTTATCTACACCAAAAACAAACAAAAGAATCGCTACCACGATTTTCAAAGTTTAGTTGCCGGTACTTAGAAATTGTTAGCCATGTAATTACTAGTACGTATGCACTTGTTAAGTTACTTATATAAAATTTATTATTCAGCTTAAAGGAAATTCTAGCAGTGATAAGTAGTTATGAATGACCTCTAATAAATGAATAAGCATTGATGAATGGGAGCAAAAAGGCTAAAAAATTAGCAATAACTATACAGTGGTCGCCCCACATTCGCGGGGGATGCGTACCAGACCCCCCCGTGAATAGTTAGAATCCGCGAATGTTTGGAAGCCCCTATGAAAATGCTAAAAACAGCCTGTTTTTGTTAGTTAAAACTCAAGAAAAACCCACTAAAAATGTTCATACTTGGTTTTTTAATAGTTTTATCACAAAAAGTGCATTTTATGATGAAATTCATAAAAAAAACCAGGAATTTGTGGATATTTATCAATAGAAAAAATAACAACGCGATGCGCGAATTTTCCGCGAATAATGCAGGGAAACGTTCCCCAGAGAAATCCGTGAATGTGTGAGTCCGCGAATACGGGGGGGGTCCACTGTAATCAGCAAATATTCATAAAAAACTACATAGTCCAAAACCCATTGGACATTGCAAAGCAAGCTCAAAAACCAAAATTACCTATACTGATAAGTGAAAGAAAATACAAAAGAGAGATGGCAATCACAATTAATAAAGCTGAATAGGAAAATCCATCTATACATATGCATATGGATGAAAAAATAAGCAAAACTAACCCAAGGGTTGCAGTATTGTTAGACACATTTCACATGGGTAGTAGCTGTTGGAGGAAATGGCCACGACTTATTTCAGGATTTAGGGAGACAACATACACTTTGCTCGCCAGTGGGTTTTTGAATCTTTACTGGTTGGGATAAGACCATGATAGTTACTTCATGAATTAGGGACACTAAAATCCATTCTTGTAATTTAGAAAAAATTAAATTCAAAAGCCTATGGCCCCAATCAATTGCCTATACCTTCTGTTTGGAACCTGAAACAATTAAGACCAGCTCTTGCTGAAAATTGATATTGTCCATCACAGAAAAACAGCCAAAATTACCTTTCGGTTACAGAAATTTAAAAGACGACATAATTAACCAATCAGATAAGACTAGGTATGGTGAGTAACTATGTATTTCAAAAAAAACTGTGTCCAAAGTTATATAGTTAAGGGAGGGTGGTATTTCCCACCTCTACACTATATGTTTAAAATAAATATTCCATTGAAAAGGGCCATCAAAATATTCTGAAGAACTTTCCCTCCCTTCCTGAGGCTATAGCAATACCTTAAAACTTCAGTTACCTTCACACTTTGGTCCAAGTAACATTGTGCATCAGCCAACAGTCAGCCATTTCTACTAGAGAAAGCCCCATAGCCACTTCTCAAAACCACCATTCTCCAAACTGCTGCTACTCCATCATTTCTAGACAAATGCAAACAAATATCCATAGCCTTTAACCCTTCAAGTTGCCAGACCTCATTGCATCAGAATTCATCACTTATCACTTCTTAAATTTCTATGATGAATTTTTGCTAGACTTTTTAAAAGAGAAGTGGCATTTACAGCTCATCTTAGGCAAGAAGTCATATGGGTTCACCGTTAGATTTAGGATATCTTTAGTGTTAAAGTTTAGGCTACAATATAGTGTCTTTTCTATTTTTCAGATGACCAGACCTCTGAAGCATCTGATAAGTTAAGGGGTTACTGTGGCACTAATTCTTGAGGTTCCAACATTTAACATAGTATAAAAAGTAAATTTAAAAGTTCTACTATATTGTAACCAGGTGATAATACTTTATAGCCCATGAAAGTTTACAATCTGAACAGCTAAGGCTACATGAAAAAGAATACACTAGAATTGCTGTAAATAGTAGTATTGCAAAATCCTCTTGTTGGATTAGATCAATCATCAAATTGAGAAATCAACTACACTAAGAACCTAAGTTTCAAAAGTAATAGAGAAAGAAAAAAAACTGCCTCACATACATTCAATACCATTGGTTTCCTAAAGCTAAATTCTTTCTTAGATGCCATATAGTAACTCTTCAAGCTTACATGTCAATAACAATTACAAGCTCAGTGTAGAGGTGCACTAGCTATTTGTTACTGAACAAACTGCCTGCACAGTAATACAAGAAAATCAGTGTTTAAGGTCCAAACCACTATTCAACTCCATCTGCGCACATGACAAATACTTCTACTGTAAAATGTACATAAGCCATTTAGCTAATATCTGAAGCTATTGTAAATGTGACCAGAAAAGCACAAAGGCAAAATTTTCTAAAGCACTATTACCATTCACTTTTATATTAAACAGGAAACATCTGTTACTTGTAAATATCCATGCAAATGTCAAGAGGTTGCCCTATATGGGAGTTGTCTAGAATCTGTTCTCTGGAATCCAAGTACGTATACAGTACCTTTAACATCTTGAGAGAATTTCCTTGGTTGGCAACTCATTTCATCTAGAAGACACTCTACTGGTCAAATTAGCTTGTTTTTCACAAAGAAATTCTGTTCTAAACAGGATTTTTGGTAAGTCAATAACATTTTGGTTTATTCCAAGTTTGTGTGTGTATACAATATGATTATGTATAAACATACATCCTACTAGTACTTGTTTTAATTAACTCTAAAAACAAAAACTTGGCAAAGACTAGTACTATGTGCTTTTGTTTCTTGTTTGTGTACACACACAGTATAAACCAAATAATATTGTCTAACCTTGTAGTAAATTGTACTTAAGGACTAACATCACACATACTCCCAACATATATCCTTGCTAAACTGATTCTGCAACAATGATTCTTCCGTAAACTTCTATACAAATTAAACAGGAACTTTTAAAATTAAAATTTCAATCCATGAACGAGATACCTTCCACAACAGCTCCTTCCAAATTGAATGAGAGTATCCATGGATCCTCCAACATTTAAAATAACATTCACAAGGTGCAAACACTTTAAAGCTGTCCATGAACTGTTTCAGAACATTCACCTTACATTCATCATAATTCAAGGGCTACTGCAAAATCTTTCTTGTGCTTTATCTTACACAAATCTTCCTTCCTAACTTCTCATAGTTGTCATCCAAGTAGGTCTGGGTCTTCCAACTCTCCTAATGCTGGAAAGAAACCTATCCAACACAACTATTTAGCCAATTATTCCCAAATGGTCCCCATGGAAAGTTCAAGGACAACATGCTTTAGTATACGGCAGTATACCTAACAACAAGTTCTCTGAGATCCCCAAATTTTGATGAGCATTGATCGTTAGGAGAGAACAACATACTACTTACTATTTTTGCATATTCACTTACCTGAAATCGTATCTTCAAAAACATCCAAAGGCTGGACAAGTCCCCTTGTAATCATTCCACTAACTGCTCCTGCTACAGCATGGTCTGCTGCTGACAGATTGACGTCATTATCTGAATTATACCCAACATGGCTCACCATACCACCTCTGAAATGTCAATTGTAAAGCTAATGAAATCTATAGTAAGTGTGCAGTACGTATATCAAATCATTATATCTAAAGATATAAAAAATATTCAAATCCCTTATAATAATTACCATATATTATTACCACTGATGACACATGACTGGTGCCCATCTCCGGTGTCAGGACGTGTTAAAAGTACTTTTTCGGAGGGTGGATCAACAAGTGGGCAAGACTGGATCAGCTAGTCCACTCGGTTGTTTCCCCTATGAACCACATTTAGATACTGTACTAAAGTTGAACCACTTCTACCAACATGGAAAACAGATTTTTTTTAAATATTCAAATATTCCAAGTCATACCTCTCACTATTTCAAATATGTTGTAAAAATACACTTATTATTTCAAAGGTTGGGAGCTCAGAAAGCAGACTGTAAACCATGCTTTAGCTTTGACTGTCAAGTACATAAGGAGGCACTTAGTATTGTAATAGCATTATCAATGGAAAAAAATTTTGCATAAAATTATCAGTCACAGCAGAAAATCTGGGATTCTTTAAAATTTTGAAAAAATACGTATATACGTATTGTATAAATGCTTTTATCTGTTGAAAACTGAAGAAAATGCAGAACTTAAAAGTTAACTGTTTTAGGGATACAATCTGGGCACTTTTATAAATAACCAAATGCAAGGCAAATAATCTAGTAAGTGATCTACAATTCAAGTAGTACTTTAAAACCTCCCATTCCTCAACTACTTAAGGACTTCATATGCGTCCAATCAGATTCAGTATTTCTTCTAGTTTAGAGATTTTTTTATATGATTTTATGGAATTTGTAATTTACTTTTACTAATACATGTTAGGCGCTCTTCCATTACAAAAAACATGCATGTATAGCAATAAAAGGCTGCCCCATCAGCCTGTAGAATGAAGAACTGCCTTAATTGGGATTTGTAGGGAGGGGTTGTCACTATCTTCTGAAGTGAGAGGTATAGAGTCAGTTACCATGGCTTCATTCCCAGCCACATTGTGGTTGGAAATGTGGCTCGACAGATGCTGGACTTTGCCTTTTCCTGGGTCCCTTTAGACGTGAAGGCAAAGTTTAATAGGGTGTTGGCATCAGGAGGAAGGAGACTAACCTTCCTCTCCCCAGTCAGCTAACCTGTGACAATCTGCCGATCCAAAAGTAATCCTATCTACTAATAAATGTCAGTAGAAAAGAAAAAAGCTAATTCAAGAAGTAAAATACCAGGACTGCAACAAGATATACACTGTTTAGCTGCATACTTCCTGACCTTAAGGTAAAGAATTTACTGTATGCAATGATATGGAGATAAGTAGGAGACTGTCAGTTTGCTATTAAGGACCTGGTGAGCCAAAAGTCAATTAAATGTGGTCATCTGTATTTCACATTTAAATTTATGACACAAAACTAGGTATTTCAGGTTCAGATGACGGAGTTGGGAGTTCATCAGGACCTGTCAGCCTAGGTTAAGTTAGATTAGGGCTACGCTAAGGTAATACTAGAAGGTTGCATCACAACACACAAACTACCCGAAGATAAAATATCTTTTTTATTTCTGTATCGCTGCCCTGGCAATTGAAGCATTTCTGACCCTACTAGTAGTACCTTGTAATTTTCTAGCTATAGGGTAAAAAACCGCATGGTACAGGGGTGGACCATGTACGATCAATGTGTACAACCCCAAGAAAAGTACATTATAACGCGTCTTGACACCGGAGTAGAGGTCTTTAGCTCCGTTTCTCACCAACAACAAGTCGCGACTGATGCCCATCTCCGATGTCAGGACGCGTTATGATGTATTTTTTTGGGGGTTGTTCACATTGATCGTACATGGTCCACCCCTGTACCATGCGTTTTTTTACCCTATGATACCACTACCTTCAAAACAATCCCAAAAGCCATCAAGCAAAGGAGGATGGGCTACCACAAAATGTGGTTTGCACCAACAATTCCATAATGGTCAAGGATGCATACTACTAGGTAGTAGAAAACAAAATTACGTACTAGCATTTCTGAAAAATATAAAGTTCATGAGCTTGCTAAGAAATTAAAGGTACCATACCTATAGCTACTACCTACCTAGTATTAGGCTAGGTAGGTATCTTAAAAGGAGATTTAAGCGGATAGCTAAACTGTACCATATCAAGCATGGGTAACTCTTACTAACTTAAAAATAGGGCAACAGACATCCATTCAACTGACACAATTTTATAAGACGAGCCAAACCCTCATAGTACCTACCTATATAACCTTGCCCGACATTAAGCTAACGGTCCAGCACTCAAGACATGCAGTGCAGGGTGAAGGGGTTAGCTATCCAAAACTAGCTGAATGTAGGTACTTTCCCTACTTTACAAATAATTTAAGTATCACATTAACGTACCGTGCATAAAAGCTAGCCTAAGCAGGCTAGGGCAGAGTCCTGCAGAAACACTGCACCATACATCTGCCTTCGCCGGAGAAAGCAATTACGCCGGAAGACGTTCACTGAATTTAGTAGGTAGGTAAAGCAGTTCCTCGCAAACTGTTACCTAGCTACTAGGTACCTAACTACCGGTAGTCAGCATGTTACAAGGTTTTGCAAACCTGGCTGGTTACAGGAGGTTAATTTCAGTCTAAAGCGCCAACAGGATAACGCAGGATAAACACAAGCATCCCTGGGAAAAATGGGAACCTGTTTTTTTAATAGATTTTCCTTACAATGATCATTAGCTACAGGAAGACCTTGGTAGGTGATTGTCCCTTTGGTCATTAGTACTCCCTACTTCATTCCAGTGAAGTATACATGATTCCTGCTCTCTATTCTATACAAAATACTTTAAAACATTTCAAAGTCACGTAGAAGGTTTACCACTTTATTTAAAGGACGTTTCACTTTGATTTGGGATGCACTTGAAATTATAGCTAGGAGTTGGATAACTTGGATAATTTGGATTGCATCGTACGTTACGTCGTATTGCAATCGCAAAGTGTAATCTTTGTAACGGCACTCCACAACATTCGCTATGTATCCTAGAAAAAACAAGAAATTATATATATATATATATATATATATATATATATATATATATATATATATATATATATATATATATATGAATCAAAAATTATTATTATTCAGCCGAATAACCCTCTTCATTGGGAAAAACCCACAGGGCACATTATATAATAATGACTTGAAATTCAAGCTTCAAAAAGAATATGGTATTAATTTGAAAGAAGTAACAGAAGGCAATAGGAAGAGGAGAAAAATGAGATCAGTCATAGAAACGAAAAGAAAACAATCTAACAAATAAATAAATAAAAGATAAAAATTAGGTGATGTTTTTATCCGATATACTAATAAGTAGTTACAAGTCAGAGTTTTTTTTTTTGTTTTTTTTTTTTTTATAATCCCAGGGTTTGATGGCCCTGACTTTATTTATTGCCGTGACATCACAGTCAGGAAGGTATGGCTGTGTGCCTAACACCCCCCCTGCACATATTTAAACGAGGGTAAAACTCTAAATGAAATTCAAATCAACCTCTTGCATTTCTAACCATGTTAAACATTCGATGCTGGTTTCCATTTCCCGTGGCAGCTTTACAGTTAAAAAGATTAAATACTTGAGTTTTATTTTTGCTAATGTCTTAAATACTTTTTGTTTCTTTACAATATTAAAGGCAATTTTATGCTGGATTAATCACATACCATCTCTGATTCGCGTATGTTAGTCAAGTATCTCTCTTATGATATGTAGTGCTTATTTCATCAGGTTTGGGGTTCCTTAGTGTTTCTTCCCTTAGAAACATTGTCTCAAAAAATATTAGATGTCTATTTTATCTCTCACCCAATGGGACTTTGTTCGTTTTGGTGATAGTCGTACCATTTTATCTCAATCTCAAATTATCGAAAAACTTCTCTTGTCAGTCAAAACGACGTGATATAGAGCACATGCGCAAGGTGGTACTTGAGTTAACAGTTACCCTGACTTAATGATATATATATATATATATATATATATATATATATATATATATATATATATATATATATATATATATATATATAACAGAATCACGAAAGTTAGGAACGTGATAAATCCATAAATAAAGATAAATGCCACGAAGGAAAAATAAACGAAGGAGTCTGCGAGATCTTTCGGCTGAAAAGCCCTTTACTGAAGCAGCTACTGACAAAAATACGAGAAAAGACAATACAAGAAGGTTCGTATAACTGACAGATAGGGATTATAAAAGGATTAGTGCCTAGAATCCGACACACCTGGAAGATAAGAGACCTTCCAAACAAGCATAAAACAGAGGGTGCAATTAAAGGTTTAAGACAATCATCTCAGATACAATCTCCAGACAATTAAAGGATTATAGGTGACAGCTATACGGAACCTGGTAGACAAAACCATATTCACAAAAAATGACAGACATACATTACAATAAAAAAAAAAAAAAAATTTAATTATTTTTTTTAATAACTCTAAGGCAACTGATTTTTATTTAAGTCAGTAATTATATATTTGAGGTCATTCTTAAACATGTTACAGATACAAGGGTCTAAATGAAAAAGGCCACGACTAACATTGAAATTACAATGAAAAGTAAGTTGTATTAAAGCAGATTCTAAAAGATTTCGTGATAAGACATCTCTTGACCGTGCAATTACTGAACTGTCAATCCAATTAATTCGGTGGTTGTGTTCACTTAAATGAATAAATAATGCATTAGATTTTTGCCCAGTTTTTACAGAGTATTTATGCTGGCTTAGCCTTACTTCTAAGCCCTTGCTCGACTGTCCGAGGTAGAATGAGGGACAATCCATACATGGAATTTTATATATTATGTTGTTGCTTTCTCTGGGGCCATTTTTTATTAACATTCTTTTTAGTGTGTTATTATAGGAAGAAACAAGGTTGACATTAAAAGCTTTTAACAATGGTTTAATGGTTTCAAATCCGTTAAAATAAGGCAAACTGAGAATGTTTTCTTAAGAATTTTCTTTCTGTGTGTTGTTTTCAGTATAAAACTTTTTGTGGGCTTTATTATAACAAATGTCTAATATATGTGAAGGATAGCATAAATCTTTCCCTATTTTTCTTATGTATTCAATTTCTTGATCCAAATATTGTGGACTGACAATTCGCAATGCTCGTAAAAACATAGAGGAAAAAATTGATATTTTTATATTAAGATGGTGGCCTGAGAAGAAATGAACATAAGTTAAGTTGTTAGTCGGTTTCTATAAATACTGAATTTACATTGAAATGGTTCTCTATGTATCAAAACGTCTAAGAAAGGGAGGCAATTGTCTTTTTCTAATTCTAGAGTAAACTTAATCGATGGTACCTGGTTATTTAATTTAGAGAGTAAATCATTTACATCAATACCGACAGGAAACTCGACAGAAAACTAAAAAATCTTATTGATAGCAGTGATTGGACTAATTTTGCACGTCAAGATTGTGTTGTTAACTTATCTAGTAAACAAATAAGTGAAAATGTTGTGAGTGCGCTTGGATATGGTTTATCTTTCTTTGTAACAAGTAGACCTTCTGCTTTAATGATTGGGTCATCCCTAAGTAAATTTGAAAAATATTGTGATCTTCCTCAAAATCATGTCGACATGATTAAAGGTATTGTTTACGGAGCTGCCAATGTTAAGCATGAAAGTAACTTCCCTGCTCGCTATAAGAAAAGTTTGACCGATCTTAAAAAGGACAATACTATCCACATCACAAAAGCTGATAAGTCAAATAGTATAGTAATTTTAGATAAAGCTGACTACATATCACGTATGCAAGCCCTACTGGATGATGATGTGACTTATAAAAAACTAACAAAAAATCCTCTTGATCAAGTCATAAAAAACTTCAATAGCATAGTGAAAAGTATCCTTAAAGATAAAACAGAACTACTAGGCAAATTGTCAGTCAATTCTCCTTCGCTACCTTACTTATATGGATTAGTCAAAACGCACAAAGAAAATAACCCTATGCGGCCTATTATCAGTACTGTTGGTTCAATTTCATATAAACTCTCGAAATATATCACTAAGATCTTGTCCCCGTTACTTGGAACCATCTCCGATTCTCATATATATAATTCTCTAGATTTAGTTGATAAAATTATACAAAATTGCTCTTTGCCCTACAGATAGATTCGTTAGTTTTGACGTATGTTCTCTTTTTACTAAAGTCCCTATAGACTCTATTTTAGAATATCTTAGCAATGAACTAACTCAGCATGAATTACCTCTACCTATAAGTCACATTATTTCACTCACGAGTTTGTGCATTTGTGATTGTAAGTTTATATTCAATGGTGAATTTGATCAAAAAATTTTTGGCATGGCAATGGGAAATCCTTTATCACCATTGCTCTCAAACCTGTATATGGAATTCTTCGAAAAACGCTACTTACCTAATATCATTCATATTCCTGTAAAGTGGTATCGTTACGTTGATGATTGTTTAGCTGTTCTTCCTGTCGGTATTGATGTAAATGATTTACTCTCTAAATTAAATAACCAGGTACCATCGATTAAGTTTACTCTAGAATTAGAAAAAGACAATTGCCTCCCTTTCTTAGACGTTTTGATACATAGAGAACCATTTCAATGTAAATTCAGTATTTATAGGAAACCGACTAATAACTTAACTTATGTTCATTTCTTCTCAGGCCACCATCTTAATATAAAAATATCAATTTTTTCCTCTATGTTTTTACGAGCATTGCGAATTGTCAGTCCACAATATTTGGATCAAGAAATTGAATACATAAGAAAAATAGGGAAAGATTTATGCTATCCTTCACATATATTAGACATTTGTTATAATAAAGCCCACAAAAAGTTTTATACTGAAAACAACACACAGAAAGAAAATTCTAAGAACATTCTCAGTTTGCCTTATTTTAACGGATTTGAAACCATTAAACCATTGTTAAAAGCCTTTTAAATGTCAACCTTGTTTCTTCCTATAATAACACACTAAAAAGAATGTTAATAAAAAATGGCCCCAGAGAAAGCAACAACATAATATATAAAAATTCCATGTATGGATTGTCCCTCATTCTACCTCGGACAGTCGAGCAAGGGCTTAGAAGTAAGGCTTAAGCCAGCATAAATACTCTGTAAAAACTGGGCAAAAATCTAATGCATTATTTATTCATTTAAGTGAACACAACCACCGAATTAATTGGATTGACAGTTCAGTAATTGCACGGCAAGAGATGTCTTATCACGAAATCTTTTAGAATCTGCTTTAATACAACTTACTTTTCATTGTAATTTCAATGTTAGTCGTGGCCTTTTTCATTTAGACCCTTGTATCTGTAACATGTTTAAGAATGACCTCAAATATATAATTACTGACTTAAATAAAAATCAGTTGCCTTAGAGTTATTAAAAAAATAATTAAAATTTTTTTTTTTTTTTTTTATTGCTAATGTATGTCTGTCATTTTTGTGAATATGGTTTTGTCTACCAGGTTCCGTATAGCTGTCACCTATAATCCTTTAATTGTCTGGAGATTGTATCTGAGATGATTGTCTTAAACCTTTAATTGCACCCTTTGTTTATGCTTGTTTGGGAAGGTCTCTTATCTTCCAGGTGTGTCGGATTCTAGGCACTAATCCTTTTATAATCCCTATCTGTCAGTTTATACGAACCTTCTTGTATTGTCTTTTCTCGTATTTTTGTCAGTAGCTGCTTCAGTAAAGGGCTTTTCAGCCGAAAGATCTCGCAGACTCCTTCGTTTATTTTTCCTTCGTGGCATTTATCTTTAAAAAATTTTTTTTTTATGATCACGTTCCTAACTTTCGTGATTCTGTTATACATAATGAGGGCCACGTTTACTTTCGCTATCCTGTTTCCTCTTTTGAGATGTGTTGTCACTACCTTCTCCAAGTCTCTTGTGGCTGCACATTCAACCAGAATTCGTCTTAAGTTCCTGAAGAAGTGCCTCTCTGAACAAGTGCTCCCTAAATCCTTGCTGCCACGCCGTCTAAGAAGATATGACAATCACCCATTCAATGAATTTAGTGCCATGATGTTGAAACAGCACATAGCAGCCGCCAAGCAAGAAGAGAAAGAAAAATTCAAGGAAACTGGAAAGAACAAGGATCTCTTTCAATCATTTCTATCCGGGCTGATTGGAAGGACTCGCTGCGACGGGAAATTTACGAAAAACTACGTAGGACTACAGATGCCCTGAAAAGGAAACTCGACAGAAAACTAAAAAATCTTATTGATAGCAGTGATTGGACTAATTGTGCACGTCAAGATTGTGTTGTTAACTTATCTAGTAAACAAATAAGTGAAAATGTTGTGAGTGCGCTTGGATATGGTTTATTTCTTTCTTTGTAACAAGTAGACCTTCTGCTTTAATGATTGGGTCATCCCTAAGTAAATTTGAAAAATATTGTGATCTTCCTCAAAATCATGTCGACATGATTAAAGGTATGTTACGGAGCTGCCAATGTTAAGCATGAAAGTAACTTCCCTGCTCGCTATAAGAAAAGTTGACCGATCTTAAAAAGGACAATACTATCCACATCACAAAAGCTGATAAGTCAAATAGTATAGTAATTTTAGATAAAGCTGACTACATATCACGTATGCAAGCCCTACTGGATGATGATGTGACTTATAAAAAACTAACAAAAAATCCTCTTGATCAAGTCATAAAAACTTCAATAGCATAGTGAAAAGTATCCTTAAAAGATAAAACAGAACTACTAGGCAAATTGTCAGTCAATTCTCCTTCGCTACCTTACTTATATGGATTAGTCAAAAACGCACAAAGAAAATAACCCTATGCGGCCTATTATCAGTACTGTTGGTTCAATTTCATAAAACTCTCGAAATATATCACTAAGATCTTGTCCCCGTTACTTGGAACCATCTCCGATTCTCATATATATAATTCTCTAGATTTAGTTGATAAATTATACAAAATTGCTCTTTGCCCTACAGATAGATTCGTTAGTTTTGACGTATGTTCTCTTTTTACTAAAAGTCCCTATAGACTCTATTTTAGAATATCTTAGCAATGAACTAACTCAGCATGAATTACCTCTACCTATAAGTCACATTATTTCACTCACGAGTTTGTGCATTTGTGATTGTAAGTTTATATTCAATGGTGAATTTTATCAACAAATTTTTGGCATGGCAATGGGAAATCCTTTATCACCATTGCTCTCAAACCTGTATATGGAATTCTTCGAAAAAAAAAACGCTACTTACCTAATATCATTCATATTCCTGTAAAGTGGTATCGTTACGTTGATGATTTGTTTAGCTGTTCTTCCTGTCGGTATTGATGTAAATGATTTACTCTCTAAATTAAATAACCAGGTACCATCGATTAAGTTTACTCTAGAATTAGAAAAAGACAATTGCCTCCCTTTCTTAGACGTTTTGATACATAGAGAACCATTTCAATGTAAATTCAGTATTATAGGAAACCGACTAATAACTTAACTTATGTCATTTCTTCTCAGGCCACCATCTTAATATAAAAATATCAATTTTTTTCCTCTATGTTTTTACGAGCATTGCGAATTGTCAGTCCACAATATTTGGATCAAGAAATTGAATACATAAGAAAAATAGGGAAAGATTTATTGCTATCCTTCACATATATTAGACATTTGTTATAATAAAGCCCACAAAAAGTTTTATAACTGAAAACAACACACAGAAAGAAAATTCTAAGAACATTCTCAGTTTGCCTTATTTTAACGGATTTGAAACCATTAAACCATTGTTAAAAGCTTTTAATGTCAACCTTGTTTCTTCCTATAAATAACACACTAAAAAGAATGTTAATAAAAAATGGCCCCAGAGAAAGCAACAACATAATATATAAAATTCCATGTATGGATTGTCCCTCATTCTACCTCGGACAGTCGAGCAAGGGCTTAGAAGTAAGGCTAAGCCAGACATAAATACTCTGTAAAAACTGGGCAAAAATCTAATGCATTATTTATTCATTTAAGTGAACACAACCACCGAATTAATTGGATTGACAGTTCAGTAATTGCACGGTCAAGAGATGTCTTATCACGAAATCTTTTAGAATCTGCTTTAATACAACTTACTTTTCATTGTAATTTCAATGTTAGTCGTGGCCTTTTTCCAAATTTAGACCCTTTTGTATCTGTAACATGTTAAGAATGACCTCAAATATATAATTTACTGACTTAAATAAAAATCATTGCCTTAGAGTATTAAAAAAAATAAAATAAAATTTTTTTTTTTCTTTTTTTTTTTTTAATTCTATGTATCGTCCCATTTTTTGTAATTTAATTTTTGGAATATGGGTTTTTGTCTACCAGGTTCCGTATAGCTGTCACCTATAATCCTTTAATTGTCTGGAGATTGTATCTGAGATGATTGTCTTAAACCTTTAATTGCACCCTTTGTTTATGCTTGTTTGGGAAGGTCTCTTATCTTCCAGGTGTGTCGGATTCTAGGCACTAATCCTTTTATAATCCCTATCTGTCAGTTATACGAACCTTCTTGTATTGTCTTTTCTCGTATTTTTGTCAGTAGCTGCTTCAGTAAAGGGCTTTCAGCCGAAAGATCTCGCAGACTCCTTCGTTTATTTTTCCTTCGTGGCATTTATCTTTATATATATATATATATATATATATATATATATATATATATATATATATATATATGTGTGTGTGTGTGTGTGTGTGTGTGTGTGTGTGTGTGTGTGTGTGTGTGTTTTCTCTCGATATCTTCGTAGCTGCCAAATACCTTCCAGAATGGAGTAATGCGAAAAGTCAGGTTTGGGACAAGAAAATGAGTCGTGAATGAATGTCTAATACTACCAATTGGGGGCAGTGAAGCGAAACTGCAGGAACTAATAATAATTGAAAAGTGTTTGCAAAAGAAATGAGTTGCAATTAAAAGTGAACAAGAGCAAAGAAATGAGGTAAATATAAACCAGTAAGATAGAACACGAATAATGATACCTATGGCGGAAGAATGGAAGGGCCTGATTCGTATGATATTCGGGATTCAACATAACTACTAATGGAAGTCGTCTAGGTAGGGAAGGAGAGAGGAAACCATAGGAAGTGCTGGATAGATGGTGTGAAAAATTTATAGGAAAAGATGGGCCTTAGCCTACATTCATGGAGCTAAAAAGTAGTATATGTAAGATTGAGATGACTGGTGCAGCATTGTGTAGCTGGTTCAATAAGCAGCTAATGAGCCTCCAATGTAGGTCTAGGAATGGATTAATGATGTTTAACTTTTCTGCCTGCGGGTTTCTTCCATGATTCAACAATTACGGTTTGAATGCATCAGTGACCGTTGTGTTATCTATCCTTTCCCTTGAGACACGCCCTTTTAGGGAAACCAGCTTAACATTAAATATCTATATACTTAATCTACCGGTCACTTTCACAGATATAAGTGTAGCCCTATATCTATATTCTATAATAATCCAAGAACATCTTACCTCTGTAGTAGACTTACTCGGCCCTCTTTGGTATGCTTATCGCCACAAGCTATTATCTGAGCAGGAAATTTGCAAAGAAACCTTCGCCCTACGAGACAATTCAAACTGTTGAGAGGATGAAACCCAGTTATCGGTCTAGTCAGCGCTAATTAAAAAATGGATATCAACATATTAACGTAGCTATAAGCTGCTTTAGTTCTGATATTCATCTTTGTAGTTGACAGTATTATGTTAATGTGTTCTAGGACTCTTAAGTATATGACTATACTCTGTTTTTTTCCATCTGTCCATCCACTTATGGTGTTTGCGCATGGTAACACTGCGTCCCGGGCTTTAAATAATATCATATTTCG
>NC_087219.1:51099511-51138176 GCF_015104395.2 Macrobrachium nipponense | reverse complement strand
TGGTTTTGAGGAGGCCAGAAAGCAGTTTGGAAAGGTAAAATTTATCTTGGTTCAGTAATGATTATGTAAAATTTTACCCTGTTTTAAAAGGTCTTGATATTTTATCTAGGTAATTTTCTTGGTTAGGTCCTTAATTGGCTTGTAATTTAGGTAGTTTTCTTGCAGTTTTCTTGATTTGCTACATTAGTATATTGCAATCTTCTTGAAAGGCCTTATACATGGAAGGAATTTCCTTACAGTGTACATAGCACTATTTTTCTTAGAAGGTACAGCAAAATCAGTTAAAATTATGATGAATTGAAAGCATGCTTCTCTATACTAATTATCAAACCATAGCCAAGTAATTTTTATTTTAGTGGTGGACTGACTTCCTTTGCCAACTACTATATTTTTTAGTAATTTGTATAACTTAATTTTTCATTTTTCCAGCTATAGCTTGCTATGAGTGCAAACCTCACAAATTTCATTTCTCAGGTTTCATGTGTTATACCTTTAAATCTTTCAGATACCCAGGTGTTTGCATGGTGTCACTCTCTCTCTTGATTACATATTTGGATACAGCCCTTGTTATTCTGAGACAAATAATGGCCATGTTAATCTCAGACATTCAATTCATTTATTAAAGTACTAACACCATCTGAAGAAAGTGCAAACATAGTTGGGATGTTTTTAAAGTTTAGAAGTTGAAGCAACTAAATTTTACAGTGGAAAAACCACCTGTAAATTACTGGAGGTATCATTAGATCAAATCATCAAGGCTAGATGCACTGTAAAAATCAGAATGAAATGTTAATTAACCCCATTATGGTTTTCAGTATCTCGCTAGAGGAAATAAGTGGTGAAAAGTTGAATTTTAGCAACATAATACCCAATAGGGATTTTGCAAGGATTGTCACTATTATTCATGGAGAGTTTATAGACCTTTGGTGATGTTGAGAAAGAAGACTAAAATTGAACTTTTATATAAGTAACTTACCCAAAAACCTCTGGGTATCACTATTGTTTGCATTGGCAGGGGAGAGGGGAGGGGGAGGAGGAAGGGAGTGGTAATGGGGAGGGAAGAGGGAAGCAGGAGAGGAATGGGAAGGGGAAGGGGGAGAGACAAATATAGACACACTGCCCCGCACAGACAGACAAAGAGAGAAAGGCAGTCAAGGAAATTAATATGATAGATATAAAGTTTCAGCATATATGGTTTTTTCTGTAATACTATTCTCAGCACTGCTGCATACCTTGTATAGGCTACTACTTTAGTCTGCACACACTAAGTTAAGTTTATCTTAGTTTTACCAGACCACTGAGCTGATTAACAGGTTTCCTAGGGCTGTCCCGAAGGATTTGCACACACTATAGTCAGGAATATATTAAAGAGATCTTCAATATTGCTGCACAATAATTTTGTGTTTAACAATGTTAACGATTTCATTGCTTTGTCACATTAGGGGAAAAAATTATGGAATGGAACTAGGTAATTAGTTGGCATCGTATACTTTATTGAATTCTTTAGCTATATTTAAATTTGCTTAATGTATCTTATCATATTTCTCTGTCCAGGTTGTGGTGTATGAAAATGCCTGGAAATGTATAATAAGTATCACAAGAGAAGAGGGACTGAAAGCTTGGTTCAAAGGGCTTTGGCCTAGTTTGCTTAAAGGTGCAGCATCTTCAGGGGTGATATTTGTCTCGTATGAGGCTGTTTGTAGTGGGTTTGCTCACTTATATAAAGGTTGGTGAAAATTTTTTTTATTGTTGAGACAAGAGAGGTGTTATGGAATAGTATATATGTTTATTTGAAAATACTGTAAGATTAATTTTCCACTTGCAAACCCATGTCTTAGAGCCATTTTATCAAAATTTTCTTATGGACAAAACCCCCTCTAAAGAAGGAAATCTTGGTATTGCTCAATGATTAAGGGGCATACTCAATGATTCAGTAGGTCCTGACTGTCAGAGGCTTCCATTCATTGTGTGGTAAGGTTTTGACAGCTGGAATATTGGTGAGGGGGGACTGTCAAGAATAATTTGGGCATTATACATTGAAAATTAATATTAGTTTTAGAAAAGTATGTAATTAACAGTTCAGGTTTAAACTTGTGAAATTTAGGCTGTCAAGCCAAGCACTGGGGCTATTTCAGCCATATATTGCTTAAGACAGTTGGTTAAAAGAGGGAGTTAGAGAAGTTGGAGAGCAAAATAGACATCCTAAATATAAAGGAAATTAAGCAAGGTTTGAAAGGTGGAAGTTAGAGAAAACTACAGTTGTACTGAGAAGTAGTATTTAGAGAGGTTGGAAACAAGATTGAAGGAGGAAGTGGGATGGAAAGTGAATATTTAGATTCGTTACAAAATGTCTCGGGATACTAGTTATAGTCCAGAAAGCCAATATAAGACTCCCGTCTGAGGCATAATCATTCCATTGGGAACTTGGTTTGTTAATGCTGAAGCAGGTAAAAACCTGTGAAGGGCAGAGCCAGAAACCTGGAACCTCCCTTAGAGATTGATTTATGTGCAGTGAAGTAGAACTTGCTCAGACCAGCCTCTCAGAATCTGTGTCCGACATGTTGCTGGATAATCTCAAAGGATGAAGAAGTAGAATGTCTCAAGATTTGATGTACGTAATCTCTGAAAATGAGATGGTCTTAGCAGGGTCTTTCTTCAGTCCAACCTTTGTTGGTCAACTTATAAAAGCAGATCAGCAAACCACTCCAGGTTGGACCAGAATCTTGCTATTAAAGTCACTTTTGTATTTGGGGAAGATGTCCTGTATTTTCTATAAAACTGCAGGTAGAGGAGAGGCATACTCATCTGATGTCTCACAGATACACAAATTCATCCAATATCCAGGCTAGTGGCTCTTGTTGGGACAAGCTGCAAAATACCAGCTTGTTGCTGATGGTGGTGAGCAGGTTACCATAGAGGATCCGTGCAGCTGCTGTAATGCTTTGCAGATTTCAGGATGTATCAGCCATTATGTTGGAAATACCGGAGATTTTCTGCTGAGGCATAACCAAAAAATAATTCACACTGTTCTCTCGGCCACGAGAGTATTCCTATAGATATATACTACATAACTTTCTGATCTTTTACCTCAATGATGTTGGAGGAAGGCAGCTAATGTAATATGATTCTTGAATAGAGCAGATGCTGTTGCTTGATAATCATAACAAATTGGTTCATAGCTTTATTGAGGCATAGGACAAAGAAGCAGTTCTGTAGAAGAATCAGGCCAAGTATATATCTTATAAAAATGTTTAACAATTTATGTAGGTTACAGTAATTTTCAATCAATTCTCACTATTCATATGGAGTGCTACCACCTGGTGAAGTCTAAAAAGGTTATGTGGTTGGTGACAAACAAATAGGGACTCATCACTAACTACTTATCCGGAGACGTATTCCATTCCTGGTTACCCAGATGAACACAGGCACCAATAATCTTGTGAATTTTTGGCGATACATGACAAACCTGAATTGAAACTCTTTCCATGCCCATGCCCATACAAATAAAAGATACAACTCTAGCCCATGGAAATTAGATACTACGATCTGGATATAGTGTGTGCAGGAACTTGAGAGTAAAGAAAAAGATGAAAAGAAAAAGTGAACTAATAGTAATGGTTCCATTATAAATAGGAGGGCCTGCTACTGATGAAGGAATGCTAGTATCGTAACTTCTTTGCATAATAAAAATATTCTTTGTAGCCCCTAATATGTCCCCAGTTGTTCTATCATTCATCTTAGAATAGAGCTCAGAATTTATAGGAGCTGTCGTGAGGTTTTTGGAGAAAGGCTTCAATTTCTTTACTCCCTTGAAGCAAAGTATTTTTTATGTATCACTCTTATCCATCAAACTGACCCGACTGGTTATTGTCATGAAACTAGGGCGTAATGTCTCCTGCTAATGAGTGAGAAACTAAGGCCGGAGAATCCTGCTGAACCTGGATCTCGGAAATATGTTGGCAAATAGTGCTGCCAGGTCTAGCTTAGCTCCATACTTTTTTTACTCATTTGCTGGCCAAAGATTAAAACTTATGTTTTACTAATACAGCTTAATTAATAACAGGTTTCTCTTTATCCCATTCACATCATATTTTGGGTGTTGATAGTCTGAAGACTAACCAGTTGACTAATAAGGAGAGAGAAAAGGGATTTTGACGTAGGAAAAATCTATTTCTGGGCGAGGAAGCCGTGTCGCCCAGTGAAATGTGTCCTCTTTAGCACTATTTCTAGTAAAATATTGCTATGATACCAGAGAACTGCTAAATTGGACATGTCAGAAGTCTCTGACTCGCTCACCTAAATAGAAGGTGTCGGTATAGAACTGGGGCGAGTGTTAAACACTACCACAGCAACCCCTCCAATTAGCCTTTTCCTCATCAAAAGACCCTGAAAACGGGGAGCCGACCTATAGGTCACATAGAAATAGTGCTAAAGAGGACACATTTCACGGAGCGACACGGCTGAGCCCAGAAAAATCTTATAGCCACAGGTCATGTGGTTAGTACGTATGTTACTTTGGTAATCGATTATGTGCCTGCCAATGTTGTCATTCTGTGCCTTTGGGTGCCAAACATTTCCTGAACTAGAAACACTTGAACACTGGCAGTAGGAATGGTTGTTTGTGATGTTCTCACTTCTGATGTCAGCAGTACTCATTTCTGCTCTCCGTTATGCTTTGGTAAATGTTTATCTGTGGGTTAGTTTTTCCAGACCCCTGAGTCTCAAGTAGACTCTTCTCGGGCTGGTTCTCAGGGATCAATCCTGCGAAAAAAAAAAAAAATTAGTTAAAAAAAAAAAAAAAAAAATCTTTATTTGAGAAACCTGTCTTATTTAAAAAATTTATGATGTTATTAATTGAAAAATCTTTGCTTTCAGCAAGAATACTTTTCATTTTTGAATTCCGTAGATAAATAGATCTTTGCTGGGTCCAATTTGGGCACTGAACAAGTAAATGCTGTACTGTCATGGGTTTTTGACATCTGTTACACTTCATTGGGTCAGGATGTGGTGTTGACATCAAGTGACCATGCAAGAATCTTGTGTGTCCTATACGGAGCCTTGCTAGGATCACCTCTTTTGATCTTTCCTCCTGTGAGGATGTCCTCCATTCATACACTTCAGTTTTTAAGTTTATTTGTTGTTGGCACTGAGGCCCATTCTCCTTTCCAATCCTGGTAAATCAATGGTTTAACAGATTTACCCAGTCTGACACTGGGGCATGTGTAATTGGAGGGATAGTGCAGGCTAATTTGGCAGCCGAGTCTGCATATTCATTTCCTTTTATTCCCACGTGTGCTGGGATCCAACATATTTCTATTGATAATCCTGATGGAGGAGTTGATGAATTTTTATTTGTATTTCCTGCACTATTTGGTTTCCTGATTTATATTGTCTTATAGCATCTATAGCGCTACGCGAGTCACTGAAAATAAGAGACACTTGCTTTTGCCTCAGATATCTTATCAAGAGCCATCTGTATGGCTGTGACTTCAGCAGTAATACTGATGATATTAAAGGTAGGGTTTTTTTTTATTAACATACTTTTCAAATATGCAGATGCTCCTACTCCAACATTATTTTTGGAGCAGTCTGTATATACCATAAATTTGTTTCCTTTTCTTCTAATATGCTCCAAAGCATGTTGGCGGTACATTTCTGTACTTGTCATTTGCTTTTTGAGTAGGTAAGACAGGGAGGTTGTCATTTGCTTTTTGAGTAGGTAAGACAGGGAGGTTGTCATTTGCTTTTTGAGTAGGTAAGACAGGGAGGTACGTATCTTTATTCGATTTAAAATCCACGGTGATGGCAATTCCATTGGTGGGTGAAAAATTGAATCCATGTTATGCAAGTTCATTATGTATCTAGCTCTTTTTGGGAAAGAGCTAGTACTATTAACTGCTGTTACTGGATTACAGTTTTGGAAGCAGTCAGCTGCAGGAGACGATTCCGCTTGCATTGAAAGATCTCTTCGTATTATCAAATTACGGTGATGTTTTAAGGGCAAAACACCTGCCTCTACCAGAAGCGAGTTTGTTGGGGACGATCGGAATGCTCCTATGCACAATTGCACGCCTTCATGGTGC
The DNA here is from genome assembly GCF_015104395.2 of Macrobrachium nipponense. Taxonomy (NCBI): domain Eukaryota; kingdom Metazoa; phylum Arthropoda; class Malacostraca; order Decapoda; family Palaemonidae; genus Macrobrachium; species Macrobrachium nipponense. The sequence goes on along the minus strand of NC_087219.1, from coordinate 51,132,093 downwards.
ACTGCATCGAGAGATTTTAATGCAGATTCTGAGGCGGATGAATATATTGGATAGCAGTAATCTATTATGGATAAGACTGTTGCCTTATATATCATTCATAAAATGTCTCGCTTTGCTCCCCAATTAGTGTGTGATAACGTTTTTAATATGGCAAGGGCTTTGATGCCCTTGGCTTTAATGTATTTGATGTGCTCTTTCCAATTTAAATGTTGATCAAATATGACTCCTGGATATTTGATTTTTGTACAAAATTGTATTTCAGTGCTATAAAGGTGAAGTTTGATTGTTTGGTTCTTCATCCATCTTTTGTCTTTGTAGAAGACGATTGCTTTTGTTTTAACAGTTGAAAATTTAAATCCAACTGAATTTGTCCAACTACATATATTTGAAATGGCAGTACTGAGAACTCTCTGAGCATGTTTCAAATTACTACTCGTATAGTAAATGACAAAGTCAATATAAACTTTTTTTTTTACACCACTTGGTAAATTTATAGTAATGTCATTGGTTGCTAAAGCAAACAATGTACACCTCAAGACACTACCTTGAATTCCTTTTTCCTGTTAATAGGTTACTGAGTAGGAATTTTGTACTCTTACTTGAAAAGTTCTGTTTGTTAAAAAGTTCTTAATAAATATTGGTAAGTGGCCTCTTAGTCCCTTGGAGTGGAGTTTTTGCATGATGTTATGTTTCCAGGTTGTATCGTATGCTTTTTCTATATAAAAAAATATAGCTACTGTTAATTTCTTTTGTTCAAAGCCTTTTTTGATATGATCTTCTAAATGTGTTAAGGGATCTAGGGTTGATCTGCCAGCTATTGAACCAGACTGTGTTGGTGTTAAAATGGATTCTTTGGTTATTACATACGTTAATCGTGCATTAACCATTTTTTCTAAGATTTTGCATAGGCAACTTGTTAGAGATATTGGTCTATAATTGGATGGATTACTTGCATCCTTTCCTGGTTTATTTATTGGAATTATTATGGGATGTTTCCATTTATCAGGAAAGACACGTTTTAGCCAGATACTATTATAAAATTTTAATGAATATGATTTAGCTATAGGAGCTAATTTTTTTATAATTTCAAATTATATTTTATCATATCCTGGTGCAGAGGGATTACAAGATGATGGCATTATCTAGTTCATCCATGTTAAAAATATAATTATATTCCAGGCCTTCAAGAGTTTCAAAATTGAGTATTATATTTTCTTTTTGTTTTCTGATATTTTGAAAATGTATATCTAGGCTGGAGTAAGCACTGATGTTTTCAAAATGCTTTCCAATTATATTTGATATTTCATAAGTATCATGGTATATTTTTCCATTTAAATGTATTGCACTTCTTGGAGGTCTTATATGTTTTCCATTGATTTTCCTTATCTTTTGCCAGATATCCCTTGTGGATGTGTTTGAAGATATGTTTGAGACCTATTCCTTCCATGATGCGATTTTTTCAGCTAGTATTACCATTTTTCTAAATTTGGCTGTATATTTGTTATATAGTGGTTTAGTGTGGTTAATTGTTATGTTTATTATAACTATTTTGTTTAATATGTTTATATTATAGGGCATTTTGTTGAGTGATTTAAGGCGAGTTTTGAGTCTGTTAAGATTGCGACCCAATACATATATGTTTTATTTTAATTGAGGTTGTTAATGTTGGGTTCCACCATGGGACAGGGGATTTTGTGGAGTGTGATTTGGTTTTTGGAATACTTTTATCTGCAGCATTTATTATGAAGCTTGAGAAGGATTCACATGTAGTATTGTGATCTTCATTATGTGGGAATGGTGGTATGTTTCGTGTGTATAGGAAATATTTATCCCAGTTAGCTTTTTGAATATATCTTGTAGGTGGCAATATTTTGATATCAAGTAGTTCAGAATGATTGGGAAATGGTCACTTGTGTATGAATCGTCTAGGACATCCCATTCAAATTTCTTGGCTACATCATTTGAACATAATGAAATGTCAGTTGAAGAGAAGGTTAGGTGTGTATTTGAAAAATATGTTGGAACTTCACTTTCATTGAGACAATACAGGTTGTGTTTCATTAGTTTCATTATAGTATTCTCTATGTTGATTCCGGATGTGTCAGTGGGGTTATTAGTATCCCATAATGGATTATGTGTATTAAAATCTACTATAAGTAGGGGGTTCCTGTATACTTTTGCTAATAAGTTCAGAAAGATCACTAAAATTTGCATTGAAATTTGGTTGGTTATATAAATTACAAATAGTGATTTTACTTTTGTCAGGCATATACAGTTTAATTGATGTTATTTGATGTGGCTTAGATGGTATGTCGAAAGGTTCATATGTAATGCTATTATGAACGTATATAGCTGTGCCTAATTTTCCACAGTCAGTTGGTGAATAACAGGCAATTTTATAGTGTTGGATATTTGTAGGGTTGCTTCCTATATGTTGTAGACATATGCACATTGGGTTGTAGGCTCATATGATTCTTTGTAATTCACCCAGACGTAGTCGGGTTAAGAGACCATTTATATTCCATTGAATGATTTTATATTCCATTATTGGGAGGAATTAGTGTTAAATTCTGTACATTGATTGCTGATTTTACTTTGCCTCGTAGTTTATATGCATTTGAATTTATTTGTGGTTTTTTAATCGTTGCATTTGTATGTTGGTTATTAGATTCTGCAGTAGTTTGTTTTTCATAATTGAATATTCTGAATCCTTTTTGTATTTTAAGGATTCAGAACATAATTCGTTCTCTTGTTGGTGTGTTAAAGGGCACCATCTTAATTTAGTAAAATTGTCTATACAATTTCGTACTGTGTCCTCTTGTCTTGGTAGTTAGTTGGTTATATGTACTTACAAAGCATTCATTACAACCACAAGATGAAGCATGTTTGATAATGTTAATTATTGGTTCAGAAGTATTTGGTCTAGCTTTACAAATATCTGGTTTTGTAATTCTATTGGTCCTTTTCTGTAGTGATAAGGACTGTTGGTCTGAGGGTTTTTTTGTTTTGTTGTTGTTAATGGAATATTTGGGTCTTGTGGATGGTGGGGGGGTAATAGTTATATTTTGGTTTGGTTTAATGGTATGATTTTCATTAGTATTATTTGATGGGAATTGTAAAGAGTGATCTTTACTGTCCAGATGTTGGCTGTTTGATTGAGATTGAGGGTAATTGTGTATTTCCACTTGTGATGAGGTTAGTTTAATATCTTTTTTAAAATGTTCTCCTGGTGTAGTTGGAGTTTATTTGGATTGATTGTAATTTTCAATAGTATTTACTTTTTTTCCCCTTGGGTGGGGTTCTTTCCAGAATTCTTTTCTTTTTGCCAGTTTGATTATAATCAATATTTAACTCCTCTTCCATTGGAAGTTCTTTTCCATGGATAACTGAATCATATATGTTAGTGGTGGTATTGGTTGTTGTAATATCACTTATTTTGGGTTTCATTATTATTGGTATGAAATTTAGTTTCTATGTTTATATTATCTTGTTTGTTATTGTGCTGCTTGATGTCTTGATTTTTAGTCACATTTGAAATGTGGGGGTTTTGGATGGATTATTAACTCCTCTTACTTTTAGCTCAAGTCTGGCATCCATGACTGACATTCCTGTCCTATTTATTAACAACTGAAGTTCTGTGTTATATTGGTAAAATGAGCACTCCTTAGATTTTGCGTGATGGGCTAGTCCACAATTAATACATTTTGGTTGATTACAGTTCCAATTAGTGGTATGGTCATCTGATGCACAGACTGCACATATAGCCTTATTACGGCATCTTTTGTGTGTGTCCATACCTTGAGCACTGTGTACATTGTAGTGGTTTTGGAACAAAAGGACGTACTTCTCTATTTTGTCCAAGGATTTTTATTTTAAATGGTAGGTCTTGGCCTGTAAATTTTATTTTGGCAATGTTGATATTTTTATTTTTATCTTTTCTGCTTGAAATAGAGTATATTTCTAAATCGTGGATATTGTTATATCTCAATTTTAAGGAGTCTAGCAGTAGTTGTTTTGAAGGAAGCTCTTGCTCACTATTGGGTAGGATGACTGTACCCTGTACATAATTCAATGTTTTGTGGCTTGTAATTGTTACTTTTATATTATTTATTTGTTATACTTAAAAAGGCTGTGGACTGCTTTTTATTGGTTACTTGGATAAGCCATTCATTGTCCTTGATGTGTCTGCATTCCATGTCTTGTGTTGGATATATGTTAAGTAATTTGTTTGCTAGTATCGCTGCTGAGATTTTGTTGTCAGCTTTGAGGACTAGAAATCTTGACCAGTTATCTGGTCTAAAGAGGTCATCAAAATGTACCAATGTGGGATTGTCGGTAATTTGTTTCTTTTTGGTCCTTGTTTTATGTATGTTGCTTGTCTATTATGATTTTTATATTTTTCTGTATTGTTGGGAGGATTATTTCTCTTAATTCAGAATTATTGTTCATCATATATGGTTCCATTGTTACGATATTGGAGTTTACCAATTTCTTTTTTTCTTTTTTATTTATATGCACTATTTGGTTTTCTGGCTCTGCTGCTTTACTTGGAGCAGGGTGTTCCTTTGTATCATTTATAGTACTTTCATTACTTGTGGCAGTACCAAGGAAATTCAGGAGTGACATGCCAATAGTCATCAACTGTGCCGTAGTTTTTCCATCATGGGGCCCAGGGGTACTCAAATCATTCATTTCAATATAAATAAATTTTGAGATTTATATAAAAAAAAAAGAAAAAAAACTTTAAAAGATATCATTGGCCCTTCGCGAAGTTAAATCTTCCGCCAATGGCACAAGTGAGAAAGGACTCCCAAATGTCCGCATCCCTATCCTGTCCCAAAAGGGGATGGCATAACATGATTAGTATGGCCCAAGTGTAAGCAGAACCTGCTTGCTAGGACTAAGAGTATTACGATAACACAATTATCCCCATCCTAATCACATTATGGGCAGACTGGATAGAATGCTGAGAGTTCTATTCCTAGAACCAGGCCCCCCTGGAATCCGTGGTCCAGCTCCACAGAATAGTTCCGCCTGAAAAGCAGGTCCGAACATTGTCGGGTAGATGATGGATCTACTACGGTTCTCATTATTTAGCTTCGGATTTAACTCCACGTTAAGCCATGATATGTTTTCTCATTTATTTGCTTTCAAAAATTTTGGCAAAAATGGAAAAGGCCACAGAAGTTAACTCGAAAATATATAATGTCATATGGGACTCTTGGGTTCGAACCTGGGAAGAGATTCCGGAGGTTCGAGAGCCCCCCACCACGTCAAGGTGGTCCCATAATGAGGGGGGATATACAGGACTATAATGCAGTATTTCCTGTGAATGTTTTTGGGTTTCACATGTTGATCTTTATAGGCTAGACAGAAATCCTGTGAGCCAGCTGTTAATATAGGGTACTTGAAAGGAAAATTGTGGTGCAGACTGATAACTACTTTGCCTTTAGATGATCCATAAACAGCAACTAGACATCAAAAACATTGTTTGACAGCCTCTAAAATTGTGAATATATGATTATTCCAAGACTTCTATATTTCCTTGGTAAAGCTTTTTGCTGCTGATGTTTTATGGGTATGACATTTGATCAGTTGTATTGTACAATTTGGACAAGACGAAAAATCTGTTGTGGTTTTCCTCCAAACACTGAATATATTTTCCCCTGAAAGCTGTTGGTGTGCATTACAGTAGGATATGCTTAAATCAAAATGAGTTACACTTGAGATTATAAATTTTGTAACTTATATAACCTTTAGATATGTAATCCCTCTTTTTCTTACCCAGGTGCAGCAAGTGACAGTGACCACTGATGGAACTGAACTTTGTAAGTACTCCCCTTTCATTGTAGACAGTACTTCAAAATGAATATTAAAAAATTGGCTTTCATAATGGTAATTTCATTAATGTAAATATATTTATTTACTCTAATAAACTACAATACTGTATCAGTTAAACAAGGTTATATTTTGAATAATTTTGCGGAAAATCTTGCATGTTTAAATGAAACAAGATATTCATTAGTTCTTTATATTTTGCTGGAAATTACATGCTTTTACTAAGTAAAAATATATTAAAACTTGAACAGTTCGGTGCAACTTGTTTATAGGAGGACTGCAAATATTAAATAATATATAACCACCAGGTGATGCTTTAGCAAGTCCATCAATACGAAGACTGGGTCTGCTTAGAAAGTTTTTCTCTTATGATCTCATTTGAAGGCTTATGTTACATAATTGATACAAAAAATTATTAAAGATTGAAAGGACAAAGTAGTCTCCCTCATTTGTTTAATGAATGGTTTCCAAAGGTTGCAGTTCAAGTATAGAAAATTACAGTTGGTCATGAAATTGTTATAAATGTCATTTTTAATTGCTGTAATTTATTGTTTAAAATTGAAAAAAGTGTTATGTACATATTTAATATGTTTATATAATAAATGTTAAGATATTATTAATTACAGACTTATTTTACCTAATCTTAGTTTTACATAATATTTATGGTGGTATTTGGTAGAAAGTAAACTACTTAATTGATATATTTTTATTTTTGTCTTAAAAATACAAAATAAGAAATTTTAAGGTTTTATTTTCCATAGGACATTGAACCAGTGCTGATTGGAAGTTTTAACCAGTGCTGAATGGTTATTTACTACAACAGCCAAATGGTGATTAGTGTTGCCATTGCTAGGTGCCTTATGCCAAAACATTTTGCTGGTCTTATTTGCTCATGTACCAAAAGTATGGATCAGTTTGAGGTGCTGGGAGGATAGCTTTCATTGGAAAAATATAAGGTTTTTCATTAGAGAAGTATGAGGTTTGTATTTTATGGAAATAATAGTGTTGATACAAGTTATAAGCCTCTTGAAATTGTCTATGCAAAGTAACTCTTTAGGGAGATGATTGCTCTTGAGCTTTTCAGCCTAAGTGTTCATGTGAATGAGGTTAGATGGTAATAGGCATGTGTAACTGAATTTGATAAATGTTATATATTTGTTATAGTATACTAAAATGTATTAATGCAAATACAGTACCTAAATTTTGTCATTTTACAAAGGAATGCTACTCAAGTTTTGTCAACAGGGCTAGGTGGAGATGAACTTTGGTGGTTTAAATTTGGATTGACACCCCAACATTGTTGAACACCAGAAAGATTCAAAGCTTCAAGTGCATTTACCAATAATGAGTACATACTCCTATTGTAAAACTGCACTGTAGACCTTGGCTAAAAGCTTTACAGTATTGTGACTTGCTCATGTATATCCATCTGCAACTGTTGTTACTCATCAACACTGGAATGATCATCACATGACCAAGGTGTGTATGCGCAGATAAAGGTCAGTATGTCTACACATTTTAAACAGAGGTGTCTTGTGGCATGTACCCTACCCCTTCTTGATGCATGTGAGAACAAAGCATTTCAGGTGATGAAACTTTCAAAGGAATTTCCACCAGTGAATTCATTGTCCAGCACCAAGCAAGGTCTTTATTCACTCATGACTTAAGGTTATACTTGACGACCAAGAGTGCTTTGCAGGGTCCTGGTTGCACAGACTGCTGCATCAGACCGAGGTTGACTCGTAACCAAACTTGTGGTCTACATTCCCGTAGTCTTTCATATTATTGCCCAAATTCAAATGCTCACGCGCATGATCATGTATGTTCACATTTGATGTCTTTAACGATCCAGGAACACCTCGAATGTGTGCATGATCATGTGCATGTGGCTTGCCATATACTCCTCAGTACTGTAAGGCAGACCTTTTGTGTGCAAACCCTCTGTTCTGCACAACCTCATCCAGGGAATGTGCATGTGTACAAAGAGCTCTGGAGGAACCAGGCACTGCCTGAGGGTCTGCTTGACTAAGAACTTAAAGATAGTCATGATACTGAGCAGTATCATGTTGTGACCTTTAGTGTATAACCCCGCTGTCTGCATGTGAACAATCCTAGCCAAGCACTTTTGAGGGTCTGCATAATCACACATACAGATAGTCACAATCTCAAGCGGTATCATGCACCAGCTCCTTGCCACACGACCTCCTGCCGGCACATGCACAATCCAGGGATCATGTATGTACACTGAGCAAGGAGGTGGCACATATTTTTCTCTACCTCGGCAGAAGTACAAGCAGTCAGGGACAGTCCTTATGTCTTTAAAGATAACTGAAAGGTAGTTTTCATGAAAGCCCAGTGTCAACCCTGTTTTTAGGTCTCCCATTTGTAGGTGAGTGAAAGCTTTTATCAACCCAAGACGTCTAGCGGGAGGGCTCATGAGACCTCTGTCTTAATTCTCTTATGGAACTGGAGTATGTGGAGCAATAAGTTATCTATACCCTGTCATACAATTCAGCAATGTGTACAGGTGCAAAGTTTCACCCAGTCAGAGGAGAATACTGTACTTATTTGATTTTATCATATCATGTGATCTTCAATGGAAAAATAAAGACTGTAGTACTAAGTATGTATATTGCTATACATACAGGAAACTTTTGCCACCTTGATCAGTTAGCCTCTGCAGCCTGAATAACCATAAAAATAATATGTATTACATATATGACAACATCTTTGAAAAATGTTAGTTATAAGACAGCTTGTTATTCTTTCAGGTAAATCAAGAATTGTTAATGCTATTCTTTGGGAACGTCGTGGAACAGTAGAGGCTGGTGTATGAGTCATTAGTCTTACTAGTTGTTGGGTCTCCAGAACTGGTGAATTTGGTGGTTCTTCTGTTTCAGAAATTGCTCTTTGTTGTTTAATGTACTCTTTGAAGGAGTAGTAGTTGGATCAGTTGAAAGAGAATCTAAATTTTTTTTTGAAGCTAAAACTTACTTGGTGAAGAAATCATCCTGAGTAAATGGTTTATTATTCTTAAAAGTAATGATTAGACTTATAAGAGCCTCTTCTATAACCCTACACATACCAGTACTACTACTACTCCTATACAATATATCCGCATTTAACCAGTCAATCCTATGGTTCAGTTCTAAACTGTTTTACTACCATACTTTTCGGGGATTCTATTCTGCTATCTTGTTTATGTTCCTCTAAACTAACAGAAAGGCCTCTTCCTATTTCACCATAATATCTTTTTTGCAGTCTTTGCATGGTACTGAATAAACAACTTTCTTATTAGTGGCACCTGATTCCTGTCTTTCTTATAACCTGACTGCCTACAGAATCCCGATAACTAAAGGCTAATTTCACACTTTTGGATGATAAGGTATTTTGTTGCACGAATTTCTTTGCAGTAGATAGTGATTGGTGTTATGGTAAGACTTAAAGTGTTAGTGACATTGAATTTTTCCTTTTTTTGGGACTGTAGTAATTACTTTTGCCCTGGAAAATGCCTCTGTTATGAAATGCTTTGGATAACCCAGATGAAGAAAAACTTAGTTATATGTTCAAATTCCCTTTCAATATAATGAGGGTCACAGATTCTAAGAGAGTGAATAAGTAAATTCACTTTGACGTTTATTTAGATGAACATAAAAAAGATTGCAGAATAGGACCCCAGAAAAGTATGGTAGTAAAAACAACAGTCTAGAACTTGACCATGAGATAGACTGGTTAAATGAGATATATTGTATAGGAGTTATGAAGTTGGCCAAGTGAGAATAATAAACCATTTAATCAAAGATTTCTTCACTAATAAGTTGGTAAGTTGGTTTGTTTAGCTAAAATAAATTCAGATTCTCTTTCAATTGCTCCACCTGCTTCCACTTCCTCATTATGCAATTTCTGGAACAACAGAAGAAACACCAAATTCACTGCTTTTGGAGACCCAACAAGCAGTAAGACAAATGACCCAATATGCCGAACTCTCCTGTCCCACGACGTTCCCGGAGAATTGCTCAGACTATCGAGCAATTTTGGAGTTGCCTGAAAGAATAACAAGCTGTTTTAAAGCTTCCATTTTTCAAAGATGTTATCATGATCATTTTTGTATACGTATAGAAATATATTTTACTTTAAATTTGTGCATTTAGTATGCATAATGTGATCTCTTACAGGACAAAAAAGTACATAAATACAAGATGTGCAATACAACTGTATACATACTACTAGACACTGAGAATTCCTGTTTGCCAAGTGACAGATTAACACCAACACAAATCTATTGTAATACAGTAAAATTATACTTGAAAATAAAAATAAAAATTTCATATTGGTGCAGTTGTCAAACATACACAAGAATAACTTGCACAAATTTCAAAATGAAAGTGAAATGCTTTGTAAAACATAAAAGGTTCAAAACAATTATAAATTTCCACTATGTAAAGAGTACGTATTATGACACAGCAACTTTGCAAATAAAAGCATTTAGATAAATATTAGCAACTTACACAAAGGAACAGTGGAACTTAGTTAAATTGACCATTACATAATTGTACTTTTACTTACAGGAAAAAAGTGAATTTATCTTGTACATTGTTGGAGTAGAGGATTTGCAATAGTACTGAATGTGTTACATGCTTTTCTCAATACAGCAGTCCATCTCAATATACAGCAGTCCATAAAATAAGTTCAATTATGGTATTAACCAAGCATTTATAATTTAGAAACTGATTTTAAATGTCTTGGAGTGTAAATTGTAAGCTCAGTAAAGTCTAGTGCCTTGAAGGGTCACATTTAGGCTATCCTATGTGGGAAGATTGATTTCAAGCTTATATAGACAAGGTGGACATCCAAAATAACCCTCTCTGAATCAAATTGTACAGTATTGAATATAGTAGAATATATGCAGGTTGTGTACATAATATACTGTGTATATTAGTACAGTCATTTTATTATGCAACACCATATTATAAGATATGCAGTGGGTCCTGGAACCAATTCCTTGCCTAATCCAAGGGCTACTGCATTCCTCCCATGCTAGATGTACATAAATACTGTAAATTTGTAATACTAACTTTGATGAACAGTAAAAGTGATAAAAAGAGGGATATTAGCTGAAGAAAATCTGATACCCTGGTATCTTCACTGTGTAACCAACACTGAAACATGAAATCTTGATGCAAATGGGTCAGACAACTTTCCTTAGGGCCTGTCCACACGACCGGGCCTGATCGGCGGAACTCCCCTCTAACGGGCACACTTGACGGGCAAACCGTCAAATTGCCCGATGGGTCTTATAGCAAAATCACCATGGTGGTGCCCGATGGCTTGAGCTTCGACCCTGGCAGACGTACGTTAACCATATAAATTTCTTTTACCGAGCCATTCTTTGCACCATTTTCTCTTCTTTTTCTTCTTTTTCATCACACACAAAGCAATTATCATGCTACACAATATCTTCTTCTTTGCAGTAGGCACCATGTTTATCATACCGCACTGAACACACTACTGGCATCGTCGGGCACGCCCACCTCTCCATCACCTCACCCGTGTGGACAACATTCACGGGTAAGCCCGCCAGAATTTGCCCGTCAACCCCGGAGCACGCCGATCAGGCCCGCTCGTGTGGACAGGCCTTTAGAGGGGGAGAAGAAATTCTCGACCAGCACTAAGCACTTCCACCATAAGCAGGTATTCAGCCCTCCAGTTGTTCTGCCCTTACCAAGCATTAAGGCAAAATTTTAAATAAGGTATTTGGACACGTTATAACAAGAGAAATAAATGCCAACCAAACATCATTGAGAAATTCAAGGAAGCTTTCAGACAGTAAAATGTATGAAAAAAATATTACTATACAGAATCAGTGATGCTGTTATACACAACACTTATTCGAATTATGTGACTAGTGCTTAAAGTGTTTTGAGTTTATATTACTAAGACATGTCTGAAGCCTTAAATAAAATATCTGATTGATAAAAATATTAGAAAACTTTATTTTGAAGTTTGGTATGATGATAAACTTATAATTTGTTCAGTACAAATAATTGAAGATTACTATACATGTTTGAAGCCTTAAATAAGTTATCTGATTAATAAAAATATTACTGTTTATTGTGATGTTTGGTATGATGATAAACTGAAATTGTTCAGTACAAATAATTGAAGAACCAGATACAAGTAAAGTCACATATCAGTGTATTATTTCATAAGTGAATTGCAGGCGGCCTACTATTGCCAATTAAGTGATATCACTGCACATAAAGTTGACATAAATTACCTGTGGTGATACAAAATACTAACTGTGAAGCAGCAACATGGTGGATGCTGGTACGTAATTATATTTTACTGGTGTCACCAATTTTGGCTCCATAATAATTGTATTTGTACATACAGGTATGTGCTTATGTAGTTGATGTACTTTGTGGAATGTGGCAAACATAAAATGGTTTTAAAACATGAAAGAGAATGGTAAGGTAGTTTTAAAATTACTGAAATTGATAGTCAGAGATATCTTGTCTGTTGTCAAAAGCTGACAATATCCACATGTATATTCAGGAGGACCAATCTATTACAAGTTGAATTATTCTGAACATATATAATGAAACTGCAGAGAGTTCTTAATGCTTAGAGGCAAGTGTAAGTGACAATTCAATTTAAAAGTCTTGATAATATTTTCACAGAAAAACTGAAGACAATTACATGAATCCAAAAATTATAAATTTAAAAATAGAACTCTGCTGCTTATTTGAATGCAATCCTTATTTTATAGGAATTACTAGTAGCAAAAACAGAACAGATTTATCAGGCAGCTTAACATTAACTTAGAGCAAGAACTCGGGTGGCTTTTGGGAATCACTATCTTAATTAAATTACAGTACTGTTGAACTGAGGTAAGATACACTGCTGGTTTCTTTAATAACTTTTACCAATACAAACCAGCCTTTGCAACTACAGTACATTTCTAAATAAAAATTAGTGCAGGTGAAAGCAATATAACATTTGTGAAAAAATAAATTCATACAAAAGTACAAAGAAACTACAAAGGTAACATTAATATGAAGTTCTCTATGGTTTAAATATGTAAATGGAAAAACAAGACATTTTGGAGTTTTTGGGTGCTTATTAATTTTGCAGTAATGACTGAAAAAAAGTCTTTATCGGTATATTAATTTTACAAATTCATGTACTTACAGGCAGTCTTCACTTATCAGTGGTGTCGGTTAATAGCATTCCGTTTTTGCGGGGCTTGTCTAATGACTACGTTAACCGGATTTCAATGTCGGTAACTGACGATTATCGGTTAGCGGTGCTCAGCCGGGAACGAAAACCTGCCGTCAACCAGGGATTGCCTAGTTTGATATTTTAAATATGGCTAGTCTTGAGAACCCTTTTATTAAGAAATACTGTATGTACTGTTTTTTTTTTAAATGTTAGTTTACAAATAATGAAAATTAGCCTTATTCCATGTAAAATGGACCCTGCTACACCAGGATGAAGAAAATCTTCTCAGAATGCATCCCCAGTGCCCAATCCTTGGTCTACTTGTAACCTCTATTAGCCTTCTGTAATAATTCCTACCAGGATGAGTAAGGGGTTAGGGAGTAGTAAGCTGAATATCAGGATTAATGGGCTTGTATAAAAATGTTTATTTTGCTATAAAAACACTGTGATATGAAACCTACTAAAGATAATTTTCCTGGATGCAATTAGAAGGATGAATGCAGCAGAACAACAGCTGAAGAGAACAAAACCCAGATAAAGTCCAATTACTTTAGACATCAAGCAGTAAGTAATGGGTGCAAAGGAAGTCATATTCCCTGATATTACCTACACCTTGCACCTGAGACATAAAACTGGGTAATACAGGAAAAGCACATCAACTGTTAAGTTTAAACAGCAATCAAATCCTAAAGGCATTGCCTCCGTGTTGGGCGAGGACCTCCTGAGAACCCCCATGTGCAACCTTCAAACTATGGAATTCCACCATAAAATAGAAGTCTTGATACAAAACACTGTAGGCACAACTTGTGCAATTACCTTGCTCAGCCATGAAGTCTAGGTGCAATTGAAATCCCCTATGAACAACAATTAGAAGAGATAACATGCCCACTGAAGTACTTACAAAGGACCATGGCAAACAGGAAGACCACCTCGAAGATGGTGTCCAAGAGAAACTTGAAAAGTGACAAGTGAGGCTGAGAGGGAGAGAAGTGGTTCACAAAGTAAATGATGGTGAGAGGGAGAAATGGAAGGCCACAATCTTGATGCAGTAACTCAATAAGAGTTCATAAGGGGAAGGTAGTCTTAGAATATTGGTCACATAATAAAAAGTCCCCAGGAATCTAGCTCCCTATGCCAGACAACCCTATTTGGTACATCAAGAGAGGAGCATCTGTGCTTCTGACAAAGATCAAATCTCTAGGTACAACAGAAGTGGGGAAAAGGCTGGAATCGACGAATTACTTATTTGGCTTCCATGGAACTGGGATTAATGAGAATCTTCAAGAACACTGAGGTTGTAAGGACTTTGGTCCAGCATGAAACAAAACTGCATAGAAGAGCAACCATAAAGTGCAAGATTTCCCTTTGGTAACAGGGAAACCTAAACTTCCCTAAACCATGCTCTAAACTTTCCCAAACCATGCTACAAGTGCAAATCCCAAAGGACCTTAGGAGTGACTGGCCAATACTGAGATGGTATGGAAGGCTGAGCAGTCAACAATGAATAAGCATGAAAGGAGTCGTTGGAGACTCGGCAGAACGCAGAAAATGCAGCAATCGAGCATTAGTGTAAATTGTGAACAGTAGTGGAGAGTGGAGAGAATCCAAAGGACATTCAAAAAAGACATGACAAAACTGGGGATTGGGTGCCCAGCTACAAGTCAAGAGGAGATTATGAAGCCTCTGAGCATTGGGGTGGGGTTCAAGGGAATGATTCGAGACACTCCATCTCAGATCAACAATCCAGCAAGAAGCTACAAATTAGGATAATGGGCAGAAACACAGAAAATGAAGATTGAGGATAACTGATGCGCAATCGCTAAAACACCTGCACAGGCAAAGGGCAACTGAAGACTTTGAAGGCAACAGAAAATTTTAACCCAGCAAACACCGAAAATGTGGTGGTGCCTAACCATATGAGAGGGATTAGGATATTTTGGGGCCATTGAGAATTTGGAGCAGCAGACATGAGGATGGCTGAGAACAGAGGTAGGCAAGAGCAAGTAAAGAGTCAAGAAGGTGGACATACCAAAGAGAATACTATGCAAATGTCAAAGACACTTGATTGTGTCAAAAAGATGTTGCTACCAAGAATGCAGCACAGGAAAAATGGCAGATGAAGAGCTTGAATCTCACACCTGCTGGTAACAAAAGGATTGCAAGGGATAGGAGAGATCTGAGCGAGGGACATCACCCAAAAAGAAGACGCTTGCTCAAAGAAGGAGACTGAAAGCACCAACCATCAAGTACTATAAAAGAAAAACAGAATCCATTCATAACACATGGTTAGTGTTTAAAAAATCCACTGGAAAATCTATGCTTGGTTTATAGTTCACTTTCATAAATAAATGTGCAAGAAATGTTAAAACTAAAAAAATAAAAAAATTGGATATACTACACACTACTAAATGCTGGATAAGTGGTGGAAATCTCCATTAAGGGCTAAACAAAGGAAACAGTTAATCTATCCAAGGCAATCCTGGATACAATGATGAGACACGACAGACCAAAAGAGAAAGTCACCAAACTCGTACACCCATTTAATGGGGGGGAGAGAATGCATGTGAATTATTCATAAAATGCCAATTTGAAAAGCACATAATACAGATATGGATTAAAAGTAAAAAAACTGGGAAAGAACTCGGTGGAACTGTGGGATGCATTGCACATGTCCAGTGCAATAAAAGCTACACACTCAAGAAAGGGAGATGGCGAACTATAGGCTGGGCGTTTGCAGTGGAACAGTTTTTCTTTCAACTTAGTTTGTATAGCTGGGTCCATTTCATACACAAAAAAGATAATTATGATAAATATGATTAATGGGTTTTCATATAACAACCTAAAGGTATATAAATTTATAAATCTCCACTCCTGCCTCATTTCATGAAAAAATTTTAAATATTTTCTTCTTGGTGTTGCTGGAACCTTGTCTTGAATGGAGGACACAACTGGTCAAAGACACAGGATATTGGTTCAAAGCTATAAAAAAAAATCTGGAACAAAGTTTTAAATATAATGTAAAAATCAAATACATAGTTGGTGCATATAAAATTTGTTTATGTTTACACAGACAGACAGCACTACTTCCAAATGTCTTGTTCCACTCAGTTTCCACAGGTCAGAAAGGAAAAGGAAAAGAACTAATTTGTACAGTACACTAAAATACAGAGATAAAACAAAACAATGTAGAGTAACAGACAACAAGATTAACAACATAAATATCTAACATCACAGCTCTATATATGGTTCTAGTTAACAATTTAATTTGCAGAAAATGTATTGCTTGTTTACAAACCTGTTACATGGAAATGCCTCTTCTTATTATCCCTAGTGAATTTTGAACATTACCTGAACAATATTTAGAAGGTAGTCTGTTGACTGGTGGGCAGCAGGGTACAGTTCTGGATAGTTAAGAACCTCACTTCTCATGTAGTCTAGGTATAGCTATGAAAGGGTGGTGGTTTTAGGAGGTAGGATATCAAAAATGCTGGATTTGTACACAAAATTTAAATTTTGTTTTCAAACTCTTAAACTTATTGCACAAAGCCATCATTTATGCTTTCTGAGATAACAATTTAGGAGGGAGCTTGAGTTGCTGAATAAAAAACCAGCCAATAGTTGGCTCGAGTGAGAAATTCAATCAAGAGCTCATGGGCTTGAGATTAATTAAGAGCCAAGTGCTCTGAAGGACAGGGAGTTGTAGCTGTACAAGTCCAAACCCAATGCATATTTGAATATAAGTACGTAGTCCATATTTGTACGTACACTATAAAGCTACAGTAACAGACATAGAAGAGAGATGCACTTATTGAGCTTATTGAGTGCTGTAGTTTCTAAATCCAGACAATTACAATTCAGAGGCTGATAAAAGTGAAACAAAAGACAGCATTAATCAGGCTCTCCTTATCTGAAACTGGAGTAGGTCCTTGAAGTTACTGTATTCAAAAGATCAGTCACCTCAGCTCTCACTCTGAAAGAACATCTTGATGGCTGGAGGATAAGGTCAACTCAGACTGCGTTTTGTATCTGTGGAATACCCTAAATCTAAGAAAGTGAGAGCTAGAAATTCTAAAGTTCAGAAGCTAGATGGTTCACCTTTGAACATGAAAACAGTTCTTGGCATTGGCAAGTTACTGACATAGCTTAGAATATCTTTAAAAAGGTTCAAATAGACATTTTCACTATTAATCAGAATAATCAATCTCCAGGTTAAACAAGGGCTTGCTGCAGTGACAGGAATATGTATCTGACCATGCCGGGAAAGGACTAGACAGATTCACTCAACCATGTAGTCCCAGGGTGCAACATGTCTGAACACTCTGGCATTTCTGCAGTGACCTGTTGCAGCCATCTCTGTCCTAGTGGACTACCTAAATATAAAGGATAGAGTACATTGGAGCATCTTGGATATAAGATGCAACTGAAAGGCAACTTAAGATGTCTGCCCTGACTCTTGCAAAACCTCCTGTGCTAATCATTGACTGTTGTATTGAAAGGCTGATGACATGAGAAGGGCAAATGTTGCAGAGGAAGAATAATTGCCCTTTTTTCCTAACCACCAACCATCTCTAAGAAAAGGTTGAAGACCTTGGAAGGTTGCCTGTTGCAAAAGTAGAATATGGCTCTCCCGAAAGTCAGGTTTCATTCTTAAAAACTAGGAGAGTAGATCGATCCTCAAATTGAAAGTTGTCAATAATTCAACGAAAATGTCCATTTGGCTCCTAATTTAGAGCCAAATTGTTCACATCAGTGTTATATACTAAATTTTATTGTCATCGCAGAGAATGAGGAGAAGATTGTTTGTTAACAAGGATAAAATTAATTAAATAAATACAAGAAACACTGGCTGAGCCTTGCCTATAGACTAAATATTTTAAGTAGACTGGCCATGTACTATATACAAATTTTGGGTATTTCAAATGAGTACATGTGTAATGAACAAGAGATTCCCAGGTTTTGAAATCTTGGTTTTTACTACTATGGGCACAAATGGGAAAAACTAAATTATCACTGATCCCTAATGCAAAGCCAGGTCTTATGTCATAGCTGCAGTTAATGTCAACCACTGCTGCCTTTGTCAGACTAGCTCACTGATTTGTGTCAAGGTTAGAACAACACAAGAGATTCTTGTAGATAACGTGGTCATGCCTGGGCACCAGAATGCTGGCAATAATCCAAACTTTCAAAAGGTAGTTAAGTCTGTCCTCATAAATCATTAACAAGTGCATAGAATTAACAGACCTGAATCTTCTTTTAATGACTTCTTATAAAAAAGAAAGAAAGAGAAGTTAAGAAATTAAAATCACAAAGGATTATGCAACTGCAACATTTTACTGTATGTATATACCTAATGAATTTTTGTTACTCTGTAGAGTTATATGCAAGCTTTACCAAAAATAGGTAGCATTAAGACATTAGGAAAAGCCTTACAAAAACCTGCAAAAAGGTAGGTAAAACAATAAATGAATACAGATAACTAAATATATAAACAACAATTAAGCATGTAAAGCTATTTGCCAGTTACCATACACTGGCCAGAAAAGGGATTTTGACAAAGGAAAAATCTATTTCTGGGGGAAGACCTGTGTTGCCCGGTGAAAAGTTCCTGTAGCTCACTTTTCTAAGTATAAATAGATTCTAA
Source organism: Macrobrachium nipponense (assembly GCF_015104395.2). NCBI lineage: Eukaryota > Metazoa > Arthropoda > Malacostraca > Decapoda > Palaemonidae > Macrobrachium > Macrobrachium nipponense. The sequence continues at coordinate 51,113,393 of NC_087219.1, read as the reverse complement.
ATATACCAGAGAAAAAAGCTAGCATGGTGTACTCGGGTGTTAGCCAATCTAACCATAGAGAAGGACAAAACGCATGAGGGATTAAACCACTTAATATCAATGAGAAATATGTAAAATGAAATCAGTTCATAGGTCTAAAATACAATAATGCTGACAAAGTGCACTGAAACAGGTGAAAATGTTCTGAATTATGCACATACTTGTTACAATAGTGCTAACAAATTCACTTTACATATGAGTAAATATTATAGTACATGAGCTGAAAAGAAACGACTGCAAAAAATGACACATTTGTGTCAAATAACAGCAAAGGAAAAATTAGTGCTACAATCTGCTGTGACTTGTTGGCTCATGAGAAGTGAGGATCTTGCCTACATCGAACCTACAGCTCAAGGGCCTCTTTGCCTCTTGTGTCAACCAGTTAAAAGACCACCTAATTCTTCTTTGGGAATGGAGTGTGGAGGATTCATGTACACTCATGAGTGAGGCAGTTATAAATGATGGGTTTGTACACCAACTACATGTGCAGAAGTTTGGAAAATATACTAAATGGGAATTTACACTAAGGGCAAAAACAATATAATGAATAACATAGGTTGCAGAATATAAAATATCGAATAATACATTGCCGAGGAAAAAAATTCAGTTAACTAAATCTATTTTTACAACACATTTAAAACTAACTTTTTACAAATAGTAGTGCTCTGCCTGTCATTAAAATGGAGTAACACAAAACATGAAAGATGTGTTCTCTTATTTTAGTCCAGTGCTTAACAAAAGCCTTTCTTCAACAGTGTCTATGGGCTAGAGTCTAGACCAATTCCAAAATTTAGTCTCCAGTAGTGGTTTACTGGTCCCCAGGCAGCCCTGCTTGGCATACTCTCTCACTTACTTGCAGATTTAACAGTTTCATAGTATTTTTCTTTTACTTCTTCTTAAGTATGTAGTAGTACAGTATTTACTATAGGGTATTTCTATAATGATTATGGACTAGATTACTTTTATCTCAAAGTTTGTCTTCTATTAAATGACGAAGATTTTTCTTCATGTTTACAGAGCTGTTGGAAACCTAATGAGGAGTTAGCTGCATTTGAAGTTTAATCTCTGGCATAGAGACTACCAGTATTTTATTTAGTGTGAAGTAGCTTAAAAAACTTTATATAACTGGTTTTTCATTCAAAGATGATCTCACAAACACAGAAATCAGTAGGCCTGCCCTTTTCTGAGCTCATATTGTAAAAATATTTAACAATCTTAAATATTTTTACAATCTGGTTTTGTGATGTAAAACAACTCTGAAACAACTTAGGTAATTCAAAACCCTGGTAACATATCCAATACCGTAGCTGGAATGCAAATACTATACTTATTAGTAAATAAAGTTTCGACCTGCTAAAATGTTTGCACAGCCTACGTTGATACAATTTGTACTTGACTGAGATATAAATTATAGGGTCTGTTAACAGTATACTGCAACTATTTATTTGCAAACAAGTGAAAGAATGAAAGCCATGGCAATGATGTATGCATAGCACTATGGAGGGTAGCTAATAACACTGTATGTTCAGATTTTACACCTACACTGTATACGCCATCTCTTTGCAAAGTGTCGTTTCTTTGGTAAGTTTTCATAGCTATTTTGTAGAAAAATAACGCTATATGTTTTCATCGTACTAAAATACATTAGTATTATGGTGAAAGTTCTCACACTGACCAATAAAATTATCATGGATGATACAGCATTGTACCTTGAATAAAAATTTTAAATACTATTTGCATCTTGTGTAAGAACTTTAACAGTCAACCATCGAACTACTTCTCGCCATATTGGTAAAACATCTGTATTGATTATATCACTTGCTCTTGTCCGACATCTGTATCTGTGAACATCACACTGCTGAGATCTGAAAAGCAAAGGTAAATAACATTTTAAATATGATTTTGTGGCAACACTTTAATTAATGCACAAACGTCCACATTACATAAGGTTTGTTCCTGGAAACTTGAAAGATTCCATTCAAGAGAGGTTGGCAATTAATAGCATAGGGATCATGGAACTGCTATAAGAATAGCATTAATAAAGCTTCAGATAAAGATTACAGGAGACTGCTAAATATAATGAATGATTCCAACTCGTAGCTGCTTTCTAAATTTATAAACACAGTTGTACCGGTAATAAATCACATATAGTACTGTACAATACTGCTAAGGTTTCCGTGGACTCTATTCAATGTTTAATATCTAGCAACTATCCATGTAGGGCCAGCAAGTCTTACTTTGTTTATCTAAAGAATGAATAAAATATGTTATATAACGCTACTAAAAATGTTGATTTACTCGGTAGAGCAAAAGCGTACAACTTGTATTATAGTATATTATGGAATGGAATGAAGACACTAGTTAGCATCTTCAGTGTTCAAATATTATGTACTTAATGCAAGGAAAAAAATATTTTTCGTAATGCTTGCCAACTGTGAAATGTAGTTTTATAAAAGCAAATCATCCATTGAGTTTATATAAATACAGCATAAGACTATCATATATGGCTGGTTTATTCTTTTTATTCTTCTCTGTCTTTTTCTGAGGCTCTGGCTCGATAATGGTATAAGATGTGAGCTCAGATACTACAGTTGAGACTGAGAGATTCATAGGAAATGAAGTATTTCACAGGTCAAAATTATGACATGGTACTGTACATTAATAATGAATCCATGATACTGATAAAAAAGAAACTAAGAGCTGTGGAAGCTATCTTTACTCATGAAGGCACTGCTATCCATTCCATAACAACTGATGTGATAAAACCTTTTGGTTGTTTATTAAAAAAGTGGGCCTAGATTTCTTAAAGTTTTAAAAAAAAAACTTAAAAAACTTGTCTTCTTTCCTTTACTTTGTTCTCCCTAAAAAAAAAAAAATTTGACTGCTTCTATGTAAGAAAGGAGTCGGGCTCCCTCTGCAGTATTAAGAAGCTCCCTACTCAGATCGCGCATGTCACCAGGAATTCTGAAAGGAAGTTTGATACCATAATTAAATACATCATATCCAGATGCTATGACAGAAATTTCCTCGTGGCTAAACATTTCAGAGCTTGTATAGAACCCTATAATTTTTCGAATACTTCTCTAGAAAGAAGGTTTGAGGACGTACTTTGTTTCACCATTTATAACTTCTGAAAGAGGAGAGAAGGTCTCTGGCTCCCTTGCTACTTCACACAACACTCTCCGACGACATTCCTCGTGGTCAAGGTGCAGATTAGAAAAGAAGTAATCTAGACGTGAGAGACGCATAGACACATCTAAAGCCTTGTTGCCATTTGTGGTACCGGAAGGCAAATCATCAAAAGATGACAGGTGAAGGGTGGCCTCACATCTGAAGGTGACGGGAGGGTGGTAATGGAGGGTCTGTAAGACACACTTGGTCGCGCAGGAGATGAGGTAGGTCTTCCAGGAGGAGATGAGGTAGGTCTTCCAGGGGAGGAAGGGGTAGGCCGGGACGAGAAAGGCCTCGGACGCGTATTGGCAGGATCATCATTTGCAGCAAAGTCTAAATCTGAAAAGAGTTATAACGATAGATTATATTATCCTTTATCATAAGCATGATACTAAAACCAATAATTGAGACTCTGTTCTTTCTTGCTGAATGTACTCTGCTCAACTTCAAAAAACATGATCCTATTAGATTTACAAGCTAGTCACCTATATTTTGTTTCAAAAACATTTATTAAGAGACCATGCCCAATATTCCACGTTAATATGAGGAAAAGTAACGTGAAATATGTTATAAAGAAAATGTAAACTAGTTTGCCGACTGGAATATGCTTTTAAGTAGTCTTTAAAACTGTTCACTATCAAAAGTATCTTTCAGATTTCACCAATAATCAGGTGAAATTAAAAAAAAGAAGAAAGAAAGAAAGCAAAAAAGAACGGCATTAGATTAGTTGCAAACCAATTATTCCAAATACAAAACTTGTGAACTCTGTCATGAGTAGCACATTACTTCCTGTAGTAGTTAAATGAAATTGCTTCTTGAAACATCGTAAAGTTTTTTTTATATTAACGTTCATACAGTGTGTGTTCACCAATGCAAACATATATCTGGCAGGTGAAAAGATGAAAAAGTTTGAATGATTTAGACCACATACAGTAACCAACATCTATTTAGAGGAACGATATACCTTTGTGGCAGGCTATATGAAACTATGCCAGTTTTTATAACCTTAAATATAGTTCTCAAAGTCCAACAGCTTAAGAGCAACTCCTTTTCCAAAGTAGAGTGGTACAAAGAAACCTTAATCTTCTAAAACACAGCCTGGTTACTCTTCCTTATGAATTGGAAATTCTTATATACCAGTGCATTTTACCATCTCAAAGGTATCCGATAGAGTTGGCATGCGCACCTGTTAGCCACACTCCATGTGCTCGATTCATTTTTGTCACTTTGTAAACAAAATTCAAGATTCTCTTTAGACGGATAATTCTGTGTAGTTTACGATGCAACATCAGGCCCTTTTTTCTTGAAAAAAGGAAGAAAATCCGTTTGCAGGTTATTTATAGAGCGAATCAACGTTTTTATTTGTAACAAGCGTTCAGCAAATGGCAACAAATATGTCTTACAGTGAAGAAAGTCCTAAGGAGGCTTCTTCCAAAACAGAAGTTCTAGGGTAGGGGCTTCTTCCAAAACAGAAGTTCTATGGTAGGGGTTTCAAACAACCTCAAAATCCTTTCGAGGGCCAATAATGCACTTGGTTATGGTCTCGAGGGCCATCAAAGATTTGGTAATTACTTATTCCTTATTTCTTATAACTCATTAAGATTTGCAATAAAAGAGCCTTATTGCCAGCAATTATAATATGAAATAAATTAATAAATTATTGTCATATGAATGAAAGATCAAACTTATTATGTCTCGTTTTAACAGTTTGGTAACTTTCGTTAAATTTTCCTCAGTTCTAACAGTTATAGTAGCTCGAGTTGACAAATCTCTTGGCACCTCGAGGGCCACTTAAGACTATCCCGCGGGCCATGAGTTTGACATCCCTAGAGGGTTTTACGCCTTGTGTTATGTGTACCACTGAAATACAAAGGAAATCGCACTGAAACCTGCACCATATTATACAGAGTAGCCATTGCTTCCTGTCATGTAGCCAATTAGGGATGAAAAGGCTATATGTATGCTGTATGGAAGTCTAATCCTGAAATGTATGTTTAGTTAATTTGTCATCTTGTATTTTTCCACCATTTCAATTAATGCAGATTGACGTCGTCTCTTTACGGTATATGTATACTTTTCTGATACTTTATTGCGGTGAGAACTAGATTTTCCACTTCCTAGACAATCCCAGAATATACTGTAAGCAGTATATTCTGGGATGAAGGTGAATTTCGGTCACACTCCCAACTTCAAGAGGATAATTTTTCTGTTTACTGTAAGTAGGGCATACGAAAAAAATTGCGAAACTAAAAGTATGAAAATTTAAATTTAAATTTTCTTAAATAGACGCTAATGAAATTCTCGGCAAGGAAAGCTGGGATCATTACTTCAGACAGAAAATCTGTGTTGGATTAAGAAAATACTTAAAGGAAACCAAAGTAAAAAAAAAAAAAGTACTATATCTCGCTTACTATGCATATGTGAGGAGAGTGAAACAAAATGAAGCTGTTACATTTAAGCAAACCTCTCCTTTTGGAGTGCTAGATGTGGAATATGAGTTATGTCAAGTTGTAAAACTTACGGAGAGCATACAGTTCTGGCATTTGACTTTAGGCCTCAATGAAAGTTTCATCCATTTGTTACTGCACATGACATCGGAATACAATATCAGGAAATATATAGAGAAAACTTAAGACCTCATATTGAATATTAATCTGATTAACACATTATCTTACTTAGGCCTATGTCAACGAGAACTTAAAACTGCTTTATATGTATTTTCAAATGAGAAAAAATTAAATTTGTCCCCTGTCTATAAGCTTTTTAGATTATTTTGCAATATTTACTAACTGGAAATGTATCGTTATTTTTTCATAAAAGAAGCTAAAAAACGGTACGTTATTATCTTGCTAAGCTTCCGCGGAGCAGAATGCACGAGTAATTTGACAACTACATCAGGAAACCAGCAGTCTATTGAAAAGTAGAGAAGACTAAAAAATTTTGTGATTAAATTACAGAATCTGATCACTGCGAGGGAACAGGCCACGTTACATTAAATAGTATTACAGTTTTTTTCTCGCGTATAATAGTATATTGAGCATAAGCTACATTGTAGTACGTCCTATTTTGGAGTTTCGTGTTAATATCATTAAAACTGTTGTATATCTAATTTTTCTTATAATATTTATATAAAATCTGATGTGTTGGCCTCATCTGAATGTCATTCATGCTGTCAAGTAATTATTTCAAGTTTTAACTTGTTATAAACATTTATTGTAATTTCCCAATATAGTTATCTGTATTTAAATTTTGTAATACTACCAGAGTACCATATCAGCCCTGATGAATGACGTTTGTCTAGTAATCAATAGGGTGGGAAAGGTATGTATAATACCACAGCTAATGCCATTCATTCAAGAGGGCTTTCCCTTACAAGCATACCGCGTCCAGGTTGCCTGTTGTGCTATGCTTTGTAAGTTTTTTTTTGCACAATAAATTGTTTTCTCTCTCTCGCGGTCATGAGACAAGCGACCATAATATGCAAAGTCTACACAGTAAGTAGATCTTGATAATATGAATCTTATAGTAGTATCCCTCTGATGACTTCCAGTTCAAGGATATTAATCTCCAATTTGTCAGTGACGTCACTTACCTGGACGTCTATCGGAATCAAAGGCTGTGATGCTGTTATCTGTCACGAAATGGATGTCAGACCACAAGACCCGTCTCACAGGAGCGTGGCCGGCAGAGTGGTCATCGGCGCCATGGTCCAGCTTTTCGCCAGACTTCATGAGATCGGAATGGTGCGCTCCTCCTCCTCCTCCAATTGTCACCCATCCATCTCCGTCGCTCTCCACATCTCGCTTCTGCCTCGAAAAGGTTTTACTTTGCGAGTCCACAAGAGAGTCCGAGTCACTCGGGTGGTCGCCCGCAAACCTTTCGAGGTACGGGACTGCCCAGTCTAGGAAAGTCTGAATGCTCCGTTCTAGAATGGGGCTGGTCAGGTCGCCGAGCAGAGCGCTGGCCGTCGCATTGGTCGTGAGATGCCTCAGGAACAGGGAAGCGATGTAGGATGTTGGGTTTTCTGATCGCAGAGCTTTCTCGATGTCGCGACTGGTGACGAAGAAGCCCCCGATGCTGATAGGGATCCAGAACTGGAATGCCACGTTGACGCGTCCGCCTGGCGTGAAAGGTGGAACCACATAGTCGACCTGCCAGAACAATTTTCATTAATATATTGCCATTATTTTGTTAAAGATTTCCTTACTCTACGACAGCAAGGAAGGTACATGTGAAAACTAACATTCCCTGGTTCTTTCTGCATATACAGGCACTGAAGACCTAACCAGTGTTCTAGTGCGTCAACCTAATAACTCATAATACCCTAATTAAGATAATATGTCCTTCAGGTCTGCAATTCAGAATGACTGAATAAATTCATGGAAGGAATTTCATTATCAAAAACACATCTGTGTGCAAGTATTATGTTATTTCTCATTGTCAAATATCTGCAACTGACACATTTCACATCACTTCCTATTATCATTCAGTGTACGAATGCATCGTAAATCTTGCGTGACTGATAACTAAAAATTCCGAAAATATGAAAATATAAAAATATTCAGAAGCAAATCAGAACAATTACTATGGTGCTCCAAAGGTTCAAAATAACTACTATATACAAAATGAGACTCGTGGGGATGTCACATAAACATTGTTTTCCAACCAAACTAGCCCAAGTAGCAAATAAGCGAATCATTTTTCATATTTGTGTACAATCTGAGTTGGGTACGTTCGTTACAGTGATGATGCACCAGCAAGAGCTTAGATAACTTTATTTCTGGCAAGTATTTCAGGGAAAATAAATCAGTAGACTATAGGTGGGCCATGCTATTCGCTTATTCTGTCAAAAAGATACTAAAGGCCATGAAATCTGCTTATGTGACCCTGCCCTTCGGAAAGTACACACACACACACATACACACACAAACACACGTGTGTCTATTGTATGTGTGCGTGTGTGTGTATGTACCAGCATAACTCTGAAACCCATTAAGCAATTTCAACCGAACTAGGTATACATATGTAACACCCACAACTGTGGGAGTAGGACATCAAGGGCACTGAAGGGGGTGGGGTTGGAAGGAGGCGACAGAGAGAGAGAGAGAGAGAGAGAGAGAGAGAGAGAGAGAGAGAGAGAGAGAGAGAGAGAGAAGGAAAAAGTGAGTGAGAAAGAATGAATTTATCGTTTGTCATTCAGAGTTATCCCGGGGACTGCAGGGCTGGTCAGCTAGTATTTATATAAAATCTGCCCGTTAAATTCTATCCTGAAAAACTCGCACCCTTGCAAAAATCAGAAAGTCACGCATTTCAGTTAAACAAATTACTACACTTCCATCCGTCGTTCAGAAACAAGCAATCAACTCACATCTTTATGGCTGACGACATCGTATCCGTTCTTGAGATTGTTGCCGTAAGTGGACGAAGGACCCAGCAAGGTCGGGGGCCCGATCTCCAAACGCTGGTTGGGGCTGCTGAAGTGGTGGTGGTGGTGGTGATACCCGTGGGGTATCGGCGGTTGTTCTATGAACCTGTTTCTGTTGGTGTAATCGATTGCGTTCCCTTCTTCGTCGGGATAGATGATAAATCTGGAAGGATTAGAAATAAAGGGTTATTGGATATGACGGAGGAAGTACAACAGTCCCGCAGAAGGTGTCAAGTTATTATTTTTATCATTATTATTATTATTATTACCCAAGCGGCAATGCTAGTTGGAAAAACATAATACTATAGTAGATTCACATCAACCGTGCATCTGATGTCAAGGCCAGTCCCTTACGACGCTCCTGACTGGCTGTTGATAAGCCAATCACAGGGCTGGAAACTCTCAGTCTCTCGAGAGAGTTCACATGGGCAGGATCTATGCTCCACCTCTCCTGAGGTATACTTCTTTCAGGAGAGGTGGAACATACATCCTGCCTAGGTGAAACTTTTGAGAGAGACTGAGAGTTTCCAGCCCTGCGATTGGCTTATCAACACCCAATCAGGAGCGTCGTAAGAGACTGGCCTATAGACATCAGATGCACGCTTGATATGAATCTACTAAGAAGCCCAGTGGCCCAGTATGGAACACAACCTATTCACGAAAAAGAAATTTAGAAGTGAATAATAAAGAATGTAAAAATAAATTACGATTAAAAATATAATCTGAAGTGAGACTAATGTCAGACATAACAGCTAAAAAGAAAGAAAGAAAAAAAACTATGACGCCATTTTAATTTCCACGGATTTTGTCTCCAGTAGCTGATTCACATCTTGAATGCTTGGACAAGGAACTAGAGTTCTAGTACTAGATATACAGTTAATCTTAAAGAATATTTCCTTTTCTTTTGTTATTTTTAATACAAAAGTTTTATATAAGTTTTGGCCCAGCTGTGACTAAGTTTTGAAAAGATCTTTCCCAAAACTCTCAGTCAAAGCTGGGCCAAAAAAATGGGAACAATACTTATAAGATGGCAGAACAAAAGCATACAAACATTTCCCCTGGATAAACATTTCTCCAAAAATCTTCGTACACTTTCCTAATGTACAGATTTACTCCCTTGATGCTCTGGTCATGTTCGTATATGTATATCACATATTCGCTGTCGGTTGGAAAATGCTTTTATAGATGTCTACGGCTGGATATCAAGGGCTCCTTGTTATTTCGTCAATATTATCCATGTCTGGATACCAATACTTCCTTTGTTCATTTTCCAGAGGTTCTACATATACACAAATCAAACACCCTTTTAAAAAACATCTGGCTACCACGACTTCCTTTTTAAAATGTATGGATATCACGAACGGCAACGATAAAACCGGGATATCGTCACGAATGCCGTGCGGGTTCGTGGATGTAGTATTGCGCGGGAGAATTCTTTGATGTTCCGGGCGTTATGCGTGTCTGGATACCAGCCGAGCGCGACCGCCGAAGACATACTGTTACAAATTCGGGGAAATCTTAAGGGTTCTCCCTCGATTCACACGATCGGTTCAACGAAGGCGTCGCAGGTTCGTAGAGGATTTCGATCTGGGTTCTTTGTGGATAGGCTTGAATGAGGAATCAATTTAGCACTCGCTAACAAAATTGATTTAACTGGTGGATTCATTGTTGGGAGGTTTAATCAACAGCGCATAAACAGTAGCGTCCACTCAAGTGTAAACTAAATATTAGGAAGAAAGTACTAAGAAATATAATGTACAGGCAATGCATCTTCAAAAATATCATGCACGCATCTTCAAACACGTCAAAGTGTGCATATAGATATTTGAAGAGAGAGAGAGAGAGAGAGAGAGAGAGAGAGAGAGAGAGAGAGAGAGAGTTACAAGGATTAATTAGGATGTCTCAAAGACTTGTTAGTCCATCCGAGGAGACATCGTGTGCTCACTTAACTCTTGGAGCTCACAGTGTCCTAATGATATTGTCTAGCTTTCTTTTAAACTCTTCCACACTGTTGCTGTTTACAACTTCTAGTGGCAGTTTATTCCACGTATCACATATCTTGTAAGTAAAGAAGTTCCCACTATGGGATGCGTTGTATCTCTTCAGCTCTACTTTCCGTCCATTTTTTCTTGTCTGGTTTTCGTTTTACGTAAATGGGTTACTGTCTACTTTTGAGAGAGAGAGAGAGAGAGAGAGAGAGAGAGAGAGAGAGAGAGAGAGAGAGAGAATCAACTACTCGCTAGACTGGTGGCTCGAATTAGTAGTTTAAACGAGCAAATGGTTAGAAAGTACTCAAATCCCAGACAGCGGAACCCAATCGTTACGCAACACGAGTGATTATAAAATTGCTTTCCAGCATGCAAACTATACCACACATTCCCACTTAGTACCAAAATCATAAGCAGTTACGTGATGGAGAACAAATATAGTAACACCCCCTTCTCTCTCTCTCGAACCTCTCTGACTCTCTCTCTCTCTCTCTCTCTCTCTCTCTCTCTCTCTCTCTCTCTCATATCTTAACCGATATTAATGAACAGGTATAAGAAATTTTCGTTGAGTCTAATGTCTTTTCCAAATACGGACACAGACAAACAGATGAAAATACGACAGGCAAGTGTTCTTTCAGTGGCAATGAAAGCCTAAGAAAATCAAGGCTGCTTAAAGAGATGCTAAGAAACGAAGAGGTTTGGATCCAATATACGATTCCAAAGCCGTGCGACAATTAATTTAATCCTTTGTGAAAGGGAACACGCGAACATAGAATCTAGTTAGCCTACTGTGTAGGTACAAACGCCATACCTCACCAAGTTCATACAGATATTATTATTATTATTATTATTATTATTATTATTATTATTATTGATTAAAGTACACACATTCATATCGAACAAGCCCAAACAATTTACTTGCTGTCCACAAAGCTCTTTTAAAAGAAAACGGTACGGAAAAAGAAGCAAAATAATAAATAAATTAATTTAAAAAATAAAGCAAATTCAAGCCAAGACACATGAAGAATCCAACCAATTAATATAAAATCGCACGAAATGGCACGAACAACAGATGAATAAACGGAGTTAGTTTAGTTGAAAAATAAGGCCGAAATCCTAGGACTAAAAGGACGCTCCTGAGTTGCAATAAAACTGAAGGCCGAATATTAGGCCGAATATTGAAAAAGAAACCCACAAAATCACTTTGTAACTTGTATACTTCCAAGTATTTACATTTAGTTTTACTCCACACTCGAGTACTTTCAGGCCCTGTCTGTGGCCCATTCTCAAAGAGATGTTTGGGATGTTAGCCTGGGTCAAGGCCCAGTAGTCTTCTGGAACTTCTTCTCGTTGAGCTGTCCTTTATGTGATGGCTGTTCTGGTTTTCTTGAGAGTTGCCAATCCCCTCTTGTCGCTCTGATATCCTGAGCTGATGGTCAATGGGATTCACCCTTGTGAATCTCCAAATGCTTCCCTACACTGGAAAGGTTCAGGTGTTGCTCAGAACTACGTTTGTGATCTGCAATTTTTCTCATCAAATTACATCTCTGTAGGGTGACTCAGAAAGACCCCACCACAAACTTTTGTATGACAACTCCAGTCACGGCACCGGAAATATAGCGAGAATAGTCCTGGCAACAAAATGTCAACTCCAGACACTGGACTTAGAAGTCAAAATTCAGAGCCAAAGACCTCGCATCTTTCCTGGACGTTAGTTTTTTTCTCCTCACAAAAAATCTATTTCAAGCCAACACTTTTGGACCAGGGCCTGTCAATTTTTTTGCCTGCACTTCCCGCCGGCAGCAGGTGCAAAAACAGAAGTAAAAATAATCTTGGATTTAGAAAGTCTTGGTAACTCATGCATGGTGATTATGGCACAGAGTGAAACACATTGTTTCTGCAGACCTTTAGCTGTTGTTCTAAATGTGTAATCAGGTAGAAGCGATTCCTATAAAAAAAAGTCTAGAAACTGCTGACACGCCAGCAAACATCGTCTGAGAGATCTCCTATCCAGTAAACGATTTCTTGAGCACTGGCAGCATAGAAAACTGCGCAACCAATGACTAAGCCCAGATACAGAGTAAATTGCGAAATGCAATGAATAATACAAAATATGGCTATTGCAATGGATGATTAAAACAGAGGCGTAGATATGCCCCAGAGAACTTTACAGTCTTACATGAAATTGTGAAAAAATACAGGGACGTTAGAGCAAAAATAAAGTTAGACTAGCTACTCCGTAAGAGAAGTTGCTCCTCTCTTGCCTGATCAAATGGGGATGTGTCTCTGGTCTTCTTCTGAGATGAAATGGAAATATCGGTTATTCTCACTTTTCATATATTAAATATAACTGAAAGTGAGATTACTATAATTATTCGAAGTTTTGAAGGCTTTCTTCCATCGATAAAAAAAAAAAAAAAAAAAACACGCACACACATTTGACAAAATTTGGAATCAATCTACAAAAAGTAGTCCTCGCAGGGGGTTAGTGCCGTCAGTGCACCTCATACGGTGCACTGTAGGCATTACTTAAGGTTCTTTGCAACGTGCCTTCGGCCCCTAGCTGCAACCCCTTTATGTAATTCCTTTTACTGTACCTCCTTCCATATTCTCTTACTTCCATCTTACTCTCCGCCTCACACTGAGGGACCTGGGGCAACCCGAACAAGATGTAAGGTATGTAAGGTAAGGCCCTCTCCTAACAATTGATTCATAGTGCAACTGCTGTTACACCTTTCAAACCTTTTACCATTAATTTCCGTTTCAGCGCTGAATGACCTCATAGGTCCCAGTGATTGGCCTCTGGCCTAAAGTCTTTAATCAATTCAATTAAATTCAATACAGAGAGTAGTATTTTATGGAGAATATTCTATGAAATGTTTTTATGTCTCATAATGGAAAAGGTTCCGAATCCAACTACAAATATAAAACTAAAATTTAGACTAAAATAACAATGAACCACACTCGTCGTTTTCAAATCCTTCATTCGTCTACAGGTCAGTACATAATTATTCTTCCACCCACTTTGCTGGGACGAGATTTCTAAATATGGCACTCACAGTACAGAATAAATCAAATAAGTAAAATAAATATAAGCTCGCCAGAGGCACGCGGTAAAGATTTGGCAAACACTAGGAACAGAAGAGGATTTCCCCTCTTTTATTTGCTCTGCAAATAATGGAGTACATCTATCCCTATTTTCATTAAGTTTGATTCTCTCTCTCTCTCTCTCTCGTACGAGCAACAGTTGTGGTTTATA
>NC_087219.1:51014511-51094511 GCF_015104395.2 Macrobrachium nipponense | reverse complement strand
AAACGCATTCTGCATGCAATTACAAACAATGTAGAGTAAATTTATAAGGAAGGATTTCACCATAGTTGCAATGCTCACAGCAGTCAGCCTAGTCATTACGTACAAAGATTATAGCAATCAGCACTCATCCAGGATAAATTTCCGAAAAAAGTGTTATCATTTGTTAAGATCACGAGCCGTATCAGATATTTCCAGTTTTGCGAAAGAGACGATACTTCATTATCAACAAAAGTTTTCCATATATGGGGCTGGCTATCGCCGCCCCGTCCACCGGCGTACTACTAAAGGAAAAACTGCATTATATCCATAACAATACACTTTAAGGTACGCTTAGATTTGTAACCTGTCGCTCTACGATTTAGCTCAGCTTCCGGAAGTTCAAGTTATATATAATACTTACTCTTTGCTTTCCCTTTTCTATAAATTCCGTTTTAACGCCTAATCATGAACTCTTTAACCCCCCCCCCCCCTCTATTTCTGCTGGGAAGAAGCAACTATACTGCCAATAAATAAATAAATAAATAAATAAATAAATAAATAAATAAATAAATAACAGTCGGAAACCGTGGCACTTATTCCTATTAATGTCAGGCCACAAAGAAATTCCTAGTTAAAAGATTCGAAATCTTCCTGTGCTGACCTACATTGCTGAATGACAGGCTCCATTTTGCAAGTATAATGTGAAATTTTCGAATGGCTAAACCAAGCAAAGGAAAACTCGCAAGATGATGCTCTCTCTCTCTCTCTCTCTCTCTCTCTCTCTCTCTCTCTCTCTCTCTCTCTCTCTCTCTCTGCCTATCACAAGAGAGCCCGTCCGGGATAACGTCTGCACAACTGCCCTAATATTAATTACCATTCTAATTTTTAATGATCACTTTTCCGTTGTATCTCTGTATTTTGACAAATCCATTCCTTAATGGAACTATGCGTATCTTATTCGAGGATAAGATCACCGTTTGCCTTTTCAATGACAATTACGTCGTTCAGATATCGTACCATAACCATTCTGAACCCAAAGAGTTCTAAAACCTTCCTTGTCACCTTCACCTGTAGACAAAAGAAGACTGAAGTGCATTTTGACTAAAGTACTTAATAAAAAACGAAAGTCATAGAGGCAGTGGTAGCCATCTAGGATCAAGTATTGTTATTAATTAGACTGTCCAACAGATATGTAGCTATTGGGCCTACTTGGGGCGTACGTCTAACATAGAAAATTTAGCTGCGCGAAAGGCGTAGACAACTGGAGAAAGAAAATCATCTTTCTGTCGTTGCTGAAGCTCTCTCAAATTTCTATTTGGTAACAGGAATAAGAAAACAATATGACAATGATGGGAAAGTCTTCAGTGTTACATTTTTTTTTTCACGTGTAATGAGGAAAATAGAAGTAAAAAAAAAAAGTTCTGGTTCAGGCCATTCTCTATACCACAGACAGCTGATGGAGTAGTACTATAGATACTTGATGCACCACTTCGCAACCATAGGTCTATCGGAGAGGTGGTACGGC
This sequence comes from Macrobrachium nipponense, assembly GCF_015104395.2. Classification (NCBI taxonomy): domain Eukaryota; kingdom Metazoa; phylum Arthropoda; class Malacostraca; order Decapoda; family Palaemonidae; genus Macrobrachium; species Macrobrachium nipponense. The sequence goes on along the minus strand of NC_087219.1, from coordinate 51,093,007 downwards.
TGCCTAATTTACAATCTTGAAATCACCCAAATCGAGATACTTTGATTGGAGTCTAGGAACACAGGCGCTGGTGATGAAAAAACGGAATTTCCAGTTTTCTGGAAATTCCAGTCAACAGACCATAAACCCAAGAGGGTTCTCAAGAAAAATCAGCCTGAGAAGAGAGGCAAATTATAGGAAAAGGAGATAAATACATATGAGGGAAGAGAAAAATAAAACAGATACATTAGAAATGCAGAATAGCTGAGAGCAAGAATGAATTTGTTCATCGCTTAAATATTTGGAAATCAGAAGATTTCACAACTGCGCCTGGAAAACTATTCCACATTTTAGTGGCGGCCATGAAAAAACTCCAAGTAAACTCTACAATATGTCCTTCCATGTCTCCGACTTTATGTTCAACTTCTGTGTTACAGCTACCAAGAGACAAGGTCTCATAATGTCATTAGAAATTCACAGTGAGAATTCAGTGAACTGGGAATTACAAAGTCACAAGGATTAGGATGTCTCGAAGACATGTTAGTCCATCCGAGGAGACATCGTGTGCTCATTTATCTCTAGAAGCAGGTTTTACTGTTCATTCACAGTGTCCTAATGATTTTGTCTAGCTTTCTTTTAAACTCTTCCACACTGTTGCTGTTTACAACTCTTGGTGGCAGTTTATTCCACGTGTCACATATCTTGTAAGTAAAGAAGGTCCCACAATGGGATGTGTTGTATCTCTGCAGTTCTAGTTGATTTTACTTGAGAGAGAGAGAGAGAGAGAGAGAGAGAGAGAGAGAGAGAGAGAGAGAGAGAGAGAGAGAGAGAGAGAGAGATATGGAATTAACGTGAATGGTTCCAAAACGCAAATAGTTTCTTAGATGATGCAATTTCTTAATACAACTAGGTTAAAAATCATGATATTATACTAGTGCACAATCTGAAGGAACACTCCTCTCTCTCTCTCTCTCTCTCTCTCGTGATAGGCAATGTTAATTCCATCCATCAGGTTACCAAAGACTAGAGAGCCCGAACATGTACGACTTAGAAACGCGACGGGTGCGAGGACACCTAATAGAAACATTGAAAATACCGAAAGGCATAACAACAAAAGTAGACAGTAACCTGTTTACGTTAAACGAAAACCATACGAGAAATAATGGATGGAAACTAGAACTGAAGTGATACAACACATCCCATTGTGGGAACTTTACAAATAAGATATGTGATACGTGGAATAAATTGCCACCAGAAGTTGTAAACAGCAACAGTGTGGAAGAGTTCAAAAGAAAGCTAGCCAAAATCATTAGGACTGTGAATGAACAGTAAAACCTGCTCATACAGACAAGTACACACGAGTTCTCCTCGGATGGACTAGCAAGTCTTTGAGGCATCCTAATCCTTTTAACTCCTTGTAACTGTAACTCCTCGCACGACGAACAGAAGTGAAAACGTCTTGAACATACAGGAGCATCCGCCTACAAAAGACCCTTTGTTCTCGGTCGTTTTCTAAATTTTCTGCCCCGAAAGGAAATTCTTTCACAAGAAAGAAGAAAAGAAAAAAAAAGCTAGAAACGGGAGTTGGGAGAAAGTGTGACTCAGCCTCCAACAAAGGCACGGGTGACGCCAAGAAGAAAATTAATTTAACGCAAATTTCCTGCAACGGTTTCCACGTACACTATAAGCAAACAACTATTCGAGAATTTCGTCAGTAACTTTAAAGTTACCCTGTCAATACCTACATAGGTTTCCCTATCACATGAATTTTTGTGTTGTTGTTTACAATGTTTTTGATGAAGACACAATCTCAGCTGCTTTTACGGACCTTTGTTCATCACAAGCAAACCAATCTTTGAATGAATCGTATTTCACTATTAGGCCAATGGTCTATTCCAAACGTCAAGATACTGTACAACCTTCTCACGCGGACTCCTGATTCACTTACAGGTATCACTGACATCACGACTTGATTCTAGTTATAATAAAAATATCGGACTTATGAGGCAAAAGAGCATCTATTAACCACAGAACAAGGAAAAAGACGAGAGAGAAAAAAGGTCGGATCAGAGGAAGTGACATGGGCGGGGAATAATGAAAGGAGTCTGAAGCAGAACGCTTCCTGTCCAAGGGAAAACGAGACACGGAGAGATAAGCATCGCTGCGATGCTCCGTCGTGTACTTTCTCGCTGGGGAGGCGTTTCAATGGCAAATACCGACAACTACTACTACTACAGTCATTTCCGTTCCTTCTCGTGGTAAACACTGGCGTAAATCAAGAATAAAATCACACTGAAACTACGTGGCCTATGCTACGTCTTTTGAACCTCTGTGCTTATAATTTGTTTATATAATTAACTCTTATTTATTTGTCAGATAAAAACGACTTGCTAGTTCCTCTCAGAAGCACCATTATAACGAAATCTTGTTTAATTTATTGTTTTTGTTTGTTCGTTGTGTAAAACCATGTCACTCTGCTTCCCGTCATAAACTCGAAGATTTATAGTGTTTTTATAATCCGTGAAGATTATTCATTCAGTGCAATTTCTGTCACATACGGAAAGAATTAAATAGCTCTAATAATTAAATAATTTATAGTTATAAATCCTACAATTATAAAATATAAAATATTAAGTAAAAAAAGAGATAACCCGAATTAAAATATCAATCTACTCCGAGATCATCATCATGGGCATTCACAAGGTCTATGCTTGTTAACTTACAGGGTCAGCGCCTATAGATACCATAATCTAGAGCCTGATGTCAATCTCGAGTTGTTGGAGGATGGTCTGCAGGTTAAAAAATAATGCGGGAAAGCGTAGCAGACTATTTTAATCAGCCCCTTTGTACTTATATAAGTCCCAGCAGGATTCGAAAAAATGTTGCCTAGATTTTGGGCTAATATGAAATTTGACATCAAAAGCAGGAAAATAAGTGTTTAAAAGTTCGAGGTCGAGAAGAAGCAACACGATCATCAAGCATCGCTTTTTTTTTAATGAAAAACAAAAGAACTTCTCTCGGCATAATTAACAGATTCCAACTCCCTATAACAAGTCCCAGGAAAATAAAGTGTTTAAACCTTCGAGGTCGAGTAGAAGCAACACGATCATCAAGCATCGCTTTATTTTTTATGGAAAACAAAAGAGCTTCTCTCGGGCTTAATTAACAGATTCCAACTCCCTATAACCGAGGGCGCAAATGAAAGCCAAGCCCTCTTCCTGGGACAACAACTATCACGGAAACGCCGCCACCTCTGTCCGTGCACTCGAAAACATGACAAGAGGAGGAGGCACGGCCCTGAACCCTGGTGAGAGCTCAGACCAAGGACATTGCGACGCTAATGACTTCGTATGCTGAAAAGCTCTCGAATTCAGGAAGGTATTTGACCGCCTCGCCCAAAAGAGATCGCGATTCTTTCCAAACGTGAACTTCAATTGCCGTTCCTTTCCATCACGCGGAAATGGCCCAGTGAGTGTGATAAAATTAGCATAAATTGAACGTGAGTTATATCAGGAGTGTAAGGGCGTATACATTGCAGACGTAAATCGTGGAATGTAAAACCCAGCAATTTAATGAAAAGGATTCGTCACGTTTTAAATTGTTTGAAATGGCACTAACGAAGAGCACAGAAATATTTATTAATACCGAATACCAATTTAATTAGCAGATCTCGACAAAAGTTGTAGACGTTACAGAAGACTGTCTGTCAATATTACTTTCAAACTATCAAGCCACTAACGGGTATCTGTGGCGGTATACCCACGGTCTATCTGGACCGTGGGTATACCATACCGTTTTAAAAACAAGCAAAAGAAAAAAATGTATTTAAACAAACAAGATGTGTTTCAAATTTAAACACGAGCCAGTCTTCAAAGCGAGCTTGAAAAACATCTGAAAGCGCCCTGTATTTTGGTATATTTTTTCCATCAGTTACTTAAAAATTTTATGGTTATTTGAGTACATAGGATCGGCTGCCAAAATGTTCATTCTTATATGCTTCTTAGTTTCAACTGCATTTAGCTTTATCTAGTAAAGAGTAAAATGTAGCCATTTACAATTTTGCCTTGTTTACAAGAAAGACCCAAGTCTATATATTGTTTGTTTGTTTGTTTGTATGGTGTTTTTACGTTGCATGGAACCAGTGGTTATTCAGCAACGGGACCAACGGCTTTACGTGACTTCCGAACCACGTCGAGAGTGAACTTCTAATCACCAGAAATACACATCTCTCACTCCTCAATGGAATGGCCGAGAATCGAACTCGCGACCACCGAGGTGAGACGCCAACACCATACCAACAACGCCACTGAGGCGCTCTCAAGTCTATATAAACGTCATGTACCCAACCTGTCTTATTTTACCGTCGTTTTTTGGTCTTTATGGGTAACCTATACCAGTAATAATAATATTCATCATCAACATCATCATCACTGTGTCAATAGTTGCCGTCAATGGGTTTATCAGTAAGGCGAATTCGTTCCAAAAGGCCTATTATATAAGGGAACACCTCCACGAACGTAACAACTTCACTGGTTTGTGGTCTTGCCGCTCAAACCAGCCTCCAAAGGTCTTTTGGAAGTTTGGAAGTGTGGGATGAGATTTTTTAGTCTTACGCCTAACTCCCAAAAAGTTGGTCACGGGAGCTTATATAACAACAAGGTCAGACTAGCGCTGGTGATTACCCATCCAGATACTGGCCACACCCAAAATAGCGAACGTTCTACTGCCTGCGAACTCACTACTGAAAAAGAACGAGAGAGAGACTACGCAACAAGATGAGTAGCTCAAATAGAATTCGGGGATTTCGTAAGCCACTGAAAAACTTGAAAACATTCCTTGACGTCATTTGAGTCCCTTGGTCTGGGAGTTGTCTATTTTTTCTCTTTCCGGTTCACGGGAAGATCACAACGAAAAGCGAAAACGGGAGAGGGAGGGAGGGAGGGAGGGAGGTCCGTGCAAGGGGCAATAAACGTGACAGGGCTGCCACAAACCTTTGATACAAAAAGACGGTGAAAGTGAGACTAAGAAGAAGAAGAAGAGTTTGTTGTGATGACGTCACCCAGAGAAGCACAATGGACCTTACTTCCGCCGCTGGTGACGACCGTCCTCCTTTGTACGAAATTAGTCATCGTGACGACAGCTCGGAGTCAAAGGTCTGTCTTAAAAAGCTCCCGGCATTTGGGCCGTGAGATGCCTGATGCTCAAAGGCAAAGACGACAAGAAAACATCTAGCAGTTTATTTTGGCGCCAAGTTCGTCAGTGCGAAAATGCCATGAAACAGCTGCTGTCAACTCTGTGTTGCCCAATGGAGATGTTTTCATGTGAAGTGCAATGAAAAGGGATATGGTAAATGATGTCAAAAAATGACAGAAAGTAATGTAAAAAGAAAAATGGGCAGAAAATAAAACAAAAGCCGATAATTCAGCAATAGGCATCTTAAGATCAGTCTTCAGACACCTTAACGATGATGTTTTAGAATTGTGCAAGTTTTCATGATACGACTTTAGTCGTCAGAGCAAAACTAGAGCAGGAGAAAAATCCCAGAAAGGTTGTTAACCTTACAGCATGGCTCTATATAAGTGAAATGTAACTTATACTAAAATCCCCCTTTTAATAATTAATTGATTGCCCACTACTACTTATAACCCAATCAATCTACCAACCATGTAGTTTGGTAAATCGACGATTTATATATATATATATATATATATATATATATATATATATATATATATATACATATATATATATATATATATATATATATTATATATATATATATATATATATATATATATTATATATATATATATATATATATATATATATATATATATATATATATATATATATATATATATATATATATATATATATATATATATATATATATACACACACGTATATTATATGTATGAATTATCACATCACCGTGATTCATGTATATGCATTAAGCTACATTAGTCCTTTAATATCTAATTCGCTGTACCTCGGAATTAATATATTTTCATATACGTTAACCGCAGGGGAGTTTTTCAGTTGATAAGAAATTCGTCTCGTGATAGCCTTGTGGATAAAGAGCTTCACTGTACGTCCTGAATTCTTGGTTCCTAGGTTCGCGCCCATGAGCCGACGAATATCTTGCCAACAAAAAATTTCCCCTTCGGTTAACATACATGAAAATATATTAACTCAGAGGTAGAGCCAATTAGACATTAATGGACATTTGTAGCTTAATGCGTATGTTATATGTAAATACACACTCATACTAAGCATATTTAAGAAAAAATATAAATAACTACAAAACATTCTACTTACGGCATACTCCTTCCGGCATCTTCTCGAGGCCTCTCCACGGGAACGCTCTTGTAGCGGCCGATGTAGAATCTTGCTTCGACACACAGAGGCAAGAGGATTAGCGCCTGTGACAGCATCACAATCGGCGCATTTTGGTGGACGCGGAGCCACATGGCTATTTGTCTGTCAGATCTGGAATAAAAGGATAAAATAATTGATGCCGTGATTGAAAGATTAGTCATGACGTTCTATTTGGTTTTGAGAGTTGAGCTGCATTTAAAATTAAGGTACGAAAACTTATGGGGATATTCCTCGAACAAAGACAGAATTTCGCAGATACGAAATGAAAAGCGGTTTGCGCAGGTGCCAAACTGACACTGTAAAGTCTGCGCAACTACTACTTAACTTGACCTATCATAAGGCACTGTGCCGTGACCTGAACAGGCTCGTTGCATCAGTGCTTCTCTAGATTGCAATAATTTTGTCAGTATGATCAATACTAAATCAAAAGACTATTTTCTTGTCGATCAGTGCCTGCATTTGTTTTAGCAACGGCTCTCTCCATAACAAATTGCATCCGAAAAAAGAATATAAAAGGAGATAGAATCCTATACTCTGCAAAAAAAAAAAAAAAAAAAAAAAAAAAAATCCATAACTTCAAATCACCTCATTTTCCATCACTCTAAAGTTTTACACGTACTTCCTTCATGAAACTTGATCAAAATATTTACAAGCTATTGAGGATTCCTTTAAAATCCCATGGGACTGAGAAGGTGGTTGTCTTTTCACTTGTGTCTGTGTGCATCAGAAATATTAACCCCCAACCCCGCCCCCCCACCAATTCATTCTTGTAAGTGGAACAATGACTTTCTCCACTGACTGATGGCTGGTTTAGATTAAATCAGGCTTATGCTAACACGGCCCCTTGCATAAATTGGAACATAGAATTCCGACCAAACGCCAAGCTCTGGAACCCAAGATGTTATTCACCGCCGAAAAGGAAATTGACAGTAAGATAGTTTAAAAAGTGTGACAGGAGGAAAACCTCGCAGTTGCACAATAAAACAATTGTTAGGAGAGGGTGGAAGTAAGATGAAGAAAGAGAATATGAAAGGAGGTACAGTAAAAGGAATGAAAGGGGATGCAGCTAGGGGCCGAAGGGACGCTGCAAAGAACCCTATACCTACAGCGGGCCACGTAAACGATGCACTGATGGTGCTTCCCCGTCATGGGAAGTCCATAATTGCGGACAGTATGTGTGGTAAGGTGTAAAAGGGAGTAAGAGACCTGGTGAGGACCTCATGACTCTTTCCAAACCGACAGAGACGAATTTGGCAGTTGGGAATACGTAATGGCAGAAAGGGGTCAAAGATATGACCACACTACTGCAGTCCTGAGGACTGAAGATATAAATGGAATAAAAAACATAATGAGAGGATATAAGCCTTGTGATGATAATCTAGAAGACTGGCCATGTTAGAAGAAGTAAGCTTAGTTACTTACAGTAGGTTGTATCACTTGGTAAAAATTTTCGTCTATGTTACTTTTCTCATGCTTGAAAATCACTCAGTTTCTTCATGTATTCAATCGCATACCTGGTTTTATTTTACCCGTTGGTACATTCTGAGAGGTGGACTATGGATGGGGAAGAAGCCTACTTCATCTTAAATGCTACGTCCCTTAATAAGGGTTTCTCGTAAACGTTCTTTGTACCTGGGAAAATGGTCAAACACAGATTCATGCTTTCAGAAGTCCTGGCGTTTCATTGGACTGTGGGCCACTGATTGATCATCAGTACACTGCTGGCGTTTCAGGCTGGTAAGAGTGATTGCTCGATCAACAGTTCTTTCCTGAACGCAGGCATTGTCACCAATGCATTCCCGACGCCGTTGGTACATAATTTGTTTGTTTGTATGGTGTTTTTACGTTGTATGGAACCAGTGGTTATTCAGCAACGGGACCAACGGCTTTACGTGACTTCCGAACCACGTCGAGAGTGAACTTCTATCACCAGAAATACACATCGCTCAATCCTCAATGGAATGGCCGAGAATCGAACCCGCGACCACCGAGGTGGGACGCCAATACCATACCAATCACGCCGCTGAGGCGCTGGTACATAATTTAGCTACCTCATCCAAAACAAAAACGCTTGGAGACGTGCAAAAGACCTTGGGAGTCTATTGCTAGCGTCAATGGGGCCATAACGAGTTGAAACAAAACTTGTGTCAGAATGTCAGAATCAAAATTACGGATATAGATTAAAAGACAGTCTTTGTAATACTGAGCTAAACAAAATCACAGAGAACTGAAATGACAACCGCCTAATAAATTACATCATGGTAATTGAATTAAAATTTGTTCAAAATAAAGAATTGAAAATGTAAGACGGTATTAGGCCGCCTTTTCCCCTCCACTAGAAAACGATTTTTAAGGGAAACTTTCGGCTGAATGACCCCAAGTCCAGAGGGCGTCTCAAAAATTATGTAACACCTTCAGAAGTGTGTGGGGCGTTACGCCTAAAGTTACAGGGTGTTATATAGTAATGGGGTGTCTATTCAATTGTTACACAAGAGGTTTTCTGTAAGATTTGTTAACCGTTCTCGAAGAAATGTGGAAAAATGTTACCAATCCCGGATAAATATGGAGGGTTGGAGTCTTGAAAGGCATTAATCCTAAATCATCTACTATCGTTTTGAAAGTTGGGACAATATTTCAAGTAACAACTTCACAGACTTATTGAGAACACAGTCCATTTACAAAGTGAATTTGGGTTAACATCCTAACCGCCATATTAATTACGTCTGAAACGTATCCGCTCATTTCACTCGCACCCCTTGTTTATATATATAAGATATATATATATCTATATATATATATATATAATATAATATATATATATATAGATATATATTATATATATATATATATATAATATTTTTTTTTTTTTTTTTTTTTTTTTTTTTTTTTTTTTGCGATCTCCGAAACTCTGAATCCGGTGGTCCGAAGTTCGATTCCCGGCTCGGCCAACGCGGAATCAGAGGATTTTATTCCAGGTGATACAAATTCTTTTCTCGATATAATGTGGTTCGGATCCCACAATAAGCTGTAGGTCCCGTTGCTAGGTGACCAATTGGTTCCTAGCCACGTAAAAATATCTAATCCTTCGGGCCAGCCCTAGGAGAGCTGCTAGGCAGCTCAGTGGTCTGGTTAACCTAAGATAGAATTAACTTTTTTCCGAAACTCTGAGCAGGCTTCCTTCTTCCTGGATCTGCACCAGATTCTTGAAATCACATGCAAGATGATCGTCGACAAACTTAAAGGATCAAAGGACATTGCGAACGTTTTGTGATAACTCCTAAAATCGTTTCATCATGATAGAAAATGTAAGATAAGCTAATCCTTCATCATGATGGTGAACACTGCCGGTCTAGTAAAAAAATATACTCGATCTGATATCGCGAAAAGGAGCTCCGGAACCCAACGCCATCTTGCCCCTTTTAGTAAGGAACGCTCATTATATTCCGTGAACGTATCTCATTATTATTAAAACTAAAGCTGTTATTTAGGTTATGTTACCGTAGTACAGTTCTGGCATGAGTATGACTGCCGTCTCTGTTAGTCTTATTTGTTTTGCTTTTGAACTATTATTATGTAAATACATTATTACTGAGGGATGGAAGAATGTGTAGAAAGCATTAATCATATAGTAATGATAATAACAATAAAAAACTTTACCAATATCATTGAGGGACGAAAGAATTTGTAGAATGCATTAATTACATTGCAATAAACCTAGGTAACACTAATGGCGGAAAACGCGGTAAAATTTCGCCGAAAGTTCCGATCACCTTAATCACCCATTCGTAAGTTGACCCTTTGTTCCTTTCATACAAACCAAATTGTTCTGTAACTTAAAATCACAAAAGTTTTAAAAATTCAACATAAAAAATGAATGTGCTTCAATTTAAGCCCGGAATGAAGGCGTTTCCTGAACATTTTGGATTTGTTTGTTTGTATGGTGTTTTTACGTTGCATGGAACCAGTGGTTATTCAGCGACGGGACCAACGGCTGTACGTGAGTTCCGAACCACTTCGAGAGTGAACTTCTATCACTAGAAATACACATCTTTCACACCTCAATGGAATGCCCCATAATCAAACTCGCGGTCACCGAAGTGGTACGCCAACACCATACCGATCACGCCACTGAGGCGCCAGTTTTGGTTTGGCGCAAGCGCGTCTCCTTGTAGGGGTGGGAGGCCTCTGTGCATATCACGGTCTAGATATCTGGACTGTGGTGCACGTATACACATTCATTTATTTACCGATTCACCTTCTTGGCTTAATTATTATCCTCCAATTCCTCACCATTTTCAATTTGGCGCAGGCGTACTTCCTTGCAGGGAAGGCCTGTGTATATATAGTACACACTAAATTATTTGCCGACTCACCTCCTTGGTTTAATTATTCTTCTTCTACATCTTTTCACTTTTTCCTTGATAGGTATCCTATTTCGAGACACCTTGGTTTGCAGGGTAATGACAACGTAGGCTTGGTCTATTGAAAAACATACTAAACATGTTGGCCACTAACAAAAACAATAACAATTATGACAGAAGCACAGGCACGGGGGACCCATGCTGGTATAGGTCTATCAGTGGTTCTCAAACTTATTTTAGTGATGGCACTCTGACTAATGTATTCATTACCGTGACACCCCCTTCTTCACTAACCCATTATATCGCATATATATATATATATATATATATATATATATATATAGATATCACATCTATATATATATCTATATATATATAGTATATATATATATGTGTGTGTGTGTGTATGTGTTAATATATTACAGTAAACAGACTGATAATAATTATACGAAGACTTTTCTGTGGTGCATCACTGTACCGTGACCGGAGATGATGTGTTTAAAAAATCGCAGTTATATATATGATACTGTATTTTTGCTTGTTTAATACAAAAAGTTTTCTGTATTTGAAAAAAATACAGTATCATTATATAACTGGGTTTTTTTTTAACGCATGAGGACTTTTGCAAACTTTTTTTTTTTTTTGACAAATGTCCAACGAGATGATCTAGCCCAAGACAAAAATATTGACAATCCTGCGGCACCCGGCACCCGTTTGAGACTCACCGACTGTTTCCAGCTTATTCCAATCATTATCATCACAACCCCTGATACTTTCCTCCGGTCTCCTTCAACCAGGGAGACCTCGGGAGGGGTGGAACCCGTTCTGCTGCTTGGAGAGGCACAGCCACGAAACCAGTAAAACCAGCGGCGGAAAACTCTCATTAACTCTTCCCTTCTATATCACCTACTTTGATAAGCGGAGGTTGTTGAATAGGTCTAAGCGCCGGGGCTTAATCTCCTATGCTAATACGGTTGTCTTTATCTATAGGTAATCTAAAATGTTTCTCTCATTCACACACACATATATATATACACGCACTAGAGAGAAATCATTTTAGATTATTTATAGTTAAAAGTTAAGTACATCTCAGTTTAACCAGTCCACTAGGCTGATTAACAGCTCTCCTAGGACTGGCCCGAAGGATCAGATATTTTTACACGGCTAGGAACCAATTGGTTAACTAGCAACGGGAGCTACAGCTTTTTGTGGGATCCGAACCATATTATTTCGAGAAATGTGTCTGACCACCAGAAATAAATTTCTCTAGCTTCAACTGCGTTAGTATGTATTATATTATATATATATATAGATACACTAGTGAGAAAGCATTTTAGATCATTTATTTATTTATTGTTTTGTTCTATGTTGTAGAGACTTAAATAATCAAGTTCTTTCCTTGTAATTGTATGCAAATATTTTGTGGCGTTAGATACACGCAGACAAACACTTTTCCATTTTCAATTCCCATTTCAATACTTCAAGATGCCAAATACAATCATTATAATATTTCCCTTCTTGCAACACCTTTCGCCCTCGTAGCCTGGTGGTTTCTCGTGAGAATTTTATTCAGTTCTTCTGTCATTTAATATTTTTGGAGAGAGAGAGAGAGAGAGAGAGAGAGAGAGAGAGAGAGAGAGAGAGAGAGAGAGATCCCACGCATCGGTAAATTCCATTTATAGAAAAATCTCACGAAGAATTACGAAAGCAGTACATTATAGCAAATAAATTAGGCTGATAAGAACTCGCTCTCACAACACACGTGTTGCAAAATACACGATTAATATCAAATCCGTTAAGTTTCCTAAATGTGGTTATCAAAGTGTTTTTTTTTCTTTTTTTTTTCCAAAAATTCGAAGGCGCGGACACTGATTCTGTCTTGCGGGTAAGACCGCGAACGTGCCTGTAAGTAGCTTTGTAAAAAGCTGGAAGAAATCTTTGTATTATTTGGGTCAAGAGATTCGATGGAAAGATAGGCTATAATATCAGATTTTGAATGCGGAGTCTGATCGTTAAGTGAATGACTCCCCAAACAACCCTAGCCGCCCATTTACACTGAAATTGCCTTTTACAGTCTGTTTGTAAAGTAGGGCGTGAGTCACTTTGTAGTTCTGAAGTTGCAGAACAGCGAGTTATTTTCCATTATTATTAAGGTCAGGACTTCATGAATGGTAACTTAATTACAGATTTAAAAATGAACAAATACAAAAAGTTCACCGCATATTAATAAAGCCAAAAAATGGTTAGATGATATAGGAAAAATATGATTTGATTTTTGGCATTAGGCCAAGAACTGGGGCAACTAAGGCCATTCAGCGCTGAAATGGAAATTGGCAGTAAAAGGTTTAAAAGGTGGAACAGGAGGAAAACCTCTAAGCAGTTGCACTATGAAACATTTGTTAGGTAAGGGTGGACAGTAAGATGAAAGAAAGAGAATATGAACGGAGGTACAGTAATAGGAATGAAAGTAGTTGCAGCTAGGGGTCGAAGGGACGCTGTAAAGAACTTTAAGTAATGCCTACATTGCACGAATGAGGTGCACTGACGGCACTAACCCCCGATATGGATCCTAAATCTATGTATACCACATCCTCCATAACTATACTTATACAAGAGAAATTACGAATCATGGACGAGGTACAGAAAATTCTAGAAATAAAAAAAAATGTTAAAGGTACACTCATAAGCACAGCTTTTGAGTTGGCCGTCATCCAAAACTACAATGAACTTCTATCAAGTATCCCGGTAGACAGAATATACAATTTAGGCCGAAGGCCAAGGGATGGGACCTAGAGGTCATTCAGCGCAGAAGGGAAAATAAAGAGCAAGAGGTTCTAAATGTTTAACAGGAGGAAAACCTCGCAGTTGCACGATGAACCAATTATCAGAAGCGGGTGGAAATTAAGATGGAAGAAAGAATACGAAGTGGGGTACAGTACTTGGAGTTTTTAGGTAAATACATCAAGTGATGCTATAGTAGATTCACACCAACCCTGCATCTGATGTCTAGGCCAGTCCCTTACGACGCTCCTGATTGGCTGTTGATAAGCTAATCACAGGGCTGGGAACTCTCAGTCTCGTATCCCTCAAGAAAAGTGGAACATACATCCTGCTTATGTGAACTCTCTAGAGAAACTGCAGGTTCCAGCCCTGTGATTGGCTTATCAACAGCCAATCAGGAGTGTTGTAAGGGACTGGCCTAATCATCAGATGTACGGTTGATGTGAATCTACTATTGTACTAGAGTCTGGAGGCTTCCCAGCAACGTGTTAAGAAGAAGAAGAAGAAGAAGAAGAAGAAGAAGAAGAAGAAGAAGAAGAAACAGCAGATGTTTAGTGGAAAAAAAAAAAAAACTTCAAAAGTGTCGCTCACAGAATGCTTAGTCTAGTCCTTTAAATGTATTCGGTTGGTTGGTTTAGATCAAGCAGACCTTATGCCAGCAGGCGCCCTTGCGGGATAACGCGTGAAATAACCCAGGAGGCTTGGTGTGGACCTCTAGGCTCTTACCGGTCAAGATTGACAGCAATGAATTTGTTTGATTTGTATATAATCCTTTTTTAGGCTACAGTTCCGACATACTCGTCAACTCCATGGAAATCTGTAATCATCTTTGGATTACGCGTCTGGGTGATTGTTTTCTTTTCGTCTACTGCCATGCACTGGAATTCTCATGGTACTTCATTTAATGACTCATCATACTCTGTCTCGCTCTCTCTGAAAAGCATGTCCACGATTGCTTCCGCAAATAAGCCTCGCTATTCTTCCTTACAATCTTCTCTTTCAACCGGCGCTAGTAAAGCTAGGCCAATGGTCTAGAATGAATTCTGAAGCACACTGTCCTAAAGGTCCCCATACACTGAACGATTGTCGTTATCGACCCACTCACACACTATTCAGACAGTATGAACGATCTCCGCACTAATTTCAGTCTTGAGAGTACATGGCATCATCTCTAGGAGAGCCGCCAATAGCGTTATATCGGCAGACAAAACATACATTGAACGACCTATGTATGACAGACTTCAGTCGCAAGCCAGCAACCTGGTCGTGACAGATTCCCGCTGAGATCGTTCAGACACGAAGCTCTGGCCAATTTTGCATTCAGACAGTTTTTGTAAACGATACAGAAAGCCGTTCAGACAATCGTTCAGTGTATGGGGGTCTTCACACTTCATTATCACAAAACAAAGACAACCCCATATCATCTAGCGGGTCCCGGTTTTCTGAACAGACTAATGCAATTACAGTGAATACTACAAGTATAAAACTTAAAAACTAGGAGGATTAACACTGACTTGGAAGAACACGCGAACAAATGCTTTCAAACTATATTTTGCAGCAAAAATCTAAAGTAATTCCAGGTAAACAAATGCTGCCGTCATCATCCATCAACCGAGAGGCTTGGCGTAACTAAGCTGACCACCTAGCGGGATGCACCAAGCAGAGAAGAGGTGCTTCTTCTCCTGCTGTCGACGATGACGATGATTTCTCGACGCCTGCTAGCAATACGGACATGCAAAGAGACGATGTTATGGAATCCTCAGTCATACCGCCGACTTTTTTTTTTTTCCTTGCGAGCGGGTAGACGTGTGAGAAGTGAACGACCCTCCCAGCCGATATGTCATGCTCTGATACCCTCCCACTTCCTTGACAGATGGCAATGCAAGGATAGATAGATCGATGATCGCCAATGGACTGATTCAACGAGAACATTATCCGCTATCTTTATTTTCTTCTATCAGTTTGTTCTAAGAGTATCACTATTCTTGTTTCTTCTGGTGTATTAGTCGCTAACCAGGCAAGTTTTTCCATCTCTTAAACGTGAAAATACTTTCACTAGACTTATTGAACAATGTTGGCGCAGATTTCCAAAAGCTAATGCCCATCTGCAAATTGCTTTTGCATTTCGCTATCTTATACAGCTCAGACCTATAGGCCTTAGTCATGGTTTTAGAATTGTTCTCAGCCTAAAGTCTTCTACCAACTTCCTTATAAATATATTGGTTTTTCCATATATTTTCATTTTCGCCTTGATATGTACCCAGTGCAATTGTGAGTACTACAGCACCGGTGCTGTAGTACTCACTTAATTTTTCCGCTTTATTCGTAATATTTTGTATTTTCTTTAGTTAATCAGTTAGCAATGCCGAAGGCCGCAGCAGATGAAATTACATTAATCTAACACACCACTGACAATAATTTTATATATATAGATTTTTGGTAATATGCCAAGCACTGGACAACTAAGGCCATTCAGCGCTGAAACGGGAGTTGACAATAAAAGGTTTGAAAGGTTTTTCAGGAGGAAAACCTCGCAGTTGACGGTGGACAGCAAAATGGAAGAAAGAGAATATGAACGGAGGTACAGTAAAAGGAATGAAAGTAATTGCAGCTAGGGGCCGAAGGGACGCTTCTAAGAACCTTGAGTACTGCCTACATTGCACCGAATTAGGTGCACTGACCGCTCTAACCCGCTACGGGACACTGACAATTATGGAAGAGCGTTTTAACACCATGTCGTCTAATTACCTCTTGGTACCTGCAATTATCCCCAGGTGATACCCGGTTACCCTCAGCAATTTATTGATCTGATTACTTCGACGAAGAGGCTTGAAACACTCCCCCACCCCACCCCTCAATTTTACCCCTTTTACCCAACCGTCAGATATCTACTAGTCTCATCTCCAGTTAATCTGAACAATTTCAGTGGCTTTCCTAGATATTGGTCCCAAAGGATTTTCAGAAGTCGTCATCTATGACTAATATTTGTTGGGTTCATTATCTTTACGATATTTACAGACTTTTGTTTATGTTTTACGGTCATCCCCAACGGGCTCGTAGTACTAAACCCGCCGCACATACCGGGTTAATACCCATGAGAGTAACTATACTCTGTTTTTTTCCATCTGTCCATCCGCCTGTGGTGTTTTCGCATGGTAACACTGCGTCCCGGGCTTTAGATAGTTACAATCAGCTTACATTCAACAATAATAACAACCCTATTTCGAACATTAACAGTGTAATTCGCATACAGTAAATTATATTAAAACACTTTTCAGTTGCAAATGTACGCCCAGATATCCTTTTATTTACCTAAAACTTACACGTAGCGTAACTATCTAAAGCCCGGGACGCAGTGTTACCATACGCAAACACCACAGGCGGATGGACAGTTGGAAAAAAATTGAGTATAGGAAAGACAACGTTCAATTTTTACTCTGTATAGCCTGAGTCAGGTAAACCGCTGCGTCGTCGGCAATAAGTTTATATTGCCAGATAACAAAGGAGGAATAATGGACAGAGAACGATACGGCTGCTGGCGGTGTTAAACGGTGTTGTTGCGGTCATTCCTGAACATCAGGTGCTCAAAAAGGTGAGCTGAACAAGACTTTTGACTTCAAGCGCGCTGCTCAACGTTAACTGCAAAGTGCTCAGGAATTACCTCTTAAGTACTGAGAATTCCATTCGCTGTTCTCCAATACAATTTTTTTCACGAGTTTACAATAAAACCGGAAAGCATGTTTAAATCTTGGTAAGTTTTACCGACATAACTCGTCTTGTTAGGTGGAAAACAGTTACTTTTAAAGTAGTTCACTAAACATAAAACCTCATTATGAAAGCTACTATAAAAATTAGATCAGAGTCCTGTTATTTCAGTTTCAAGATTAATTCCATTTTTATCCTTCTGAACAGAGCACTGGGCGCCCCATCTCCAACGCCCCCCCCCCCCCCACCTAACTGGAATGCCTTTCACCGTATTTTATTTCTAGTTAAATTCTTCAAAAGTAACTGTTTTCTACCCCGGTTATAGTAGATTCACATCAACCGTGCATCTGAGTCTATAGGCCCGTCCATTACGACGCTCCTGATTGGCTGTTAATAAGCCAATCACAGGGCTGGAAACTCTGTCTCTCTCTCGAGAGTTCACATAGGCATGATGTATGTTCCACCTCTCCTGAGGGATACTTTTGAAAGACGTATCCCTCAGGAGAGATGGAACATAGATCCTACCCATATGAACTTTCTCGAGAGACTCAGAGTTTCCAGCCTTGTGATTGGCTTATCAACTGCCAATCAAGAGCGTCGTGTAAGTGACTGGCCTAGACATCAAATGCACGGTTGATGTGAATCTACTATGGTATATAAATTCCTAACTCACATAGGGACCAGACCCAGATTTTTCAAATGAAGGTCCAGGGCGTTAGCAAACTGCTAACATCTCATTCGACTTAACCCTTCCCCATGAGATATGATGGAAATGAACACAAGGGAATGTGTTTCACAGAAATTAGTTCCCGAATCACTTCAGGACCGAACTCCGGATGAATTGCTACTGTGCTGGATTCTCGCACGAATGAACGGGGTTTGGTCCCTATGGAAGTCCGAAATTTATTTCTGCGAAACACGTCCCCTTGTGCTCATTTCTATTATACTTTACACACACACACACACACACACACACACACACACACACACATATATATATATATATATATATATATATATATATATATATATATAGTATATAAGAAGCACGATTATATGAAATATGATATATATGAGTATATACTTCCTTAAAGAAAATCATTGAGGAAGTATTAGTTTTCCACATGAAAACAGCATTTTCATAACACAATGAAAATGTTGTAGTACCACAGATACACTAGGTCAAAACACCGTCTTAGTCAAACGAGTTGACAATAATTATCCTTCAGACAATGATAATATCGGTGTTGAAATACACAGAAACAACAAAATGTAGTTTTTACAATAAAAATTAAGGTACCCTTTCTCTGGGACTCTTAAAGTCTTCTGAAAATTGCGACCCCAGAGACAAATTGACCGTTGCTGAATCAAAATTTAGTTATAACTGTACAGATCAACATTTTCTTTTATTTTCCTCACATTGGTATTAAATTCCGATCGCTCATAATTACAATCTAGTTTTGTCCCCCACTTGCCGTTACTTGCCGTTGTTGGCCTCTCTTTATCTCTCTCGTCATAAATGATTACCACAACTAAGAGCAATAAGCCCTGATTACTATAATGGCGGGAATGTAGCACAGCATCATTATGATACGAAAATATAGATTTCCCGGTAAACAAATACGTAGGCCTAATTCATAACCAGTCAACCGTTCAAAATCACTAGGCTTAGTCTATCATAATCCGTTCAGCCTACTCAGAGTTTTACCATCTGCTTCGTCTTCTTGTCTTTCAGTTATCTTTGCCGTTTCCTCTTTTAATTAACTATCGAGTCAATTCAGAATCGCAATAAATGAGAATTCCTTTGAGCAAGACAGCGTAGGCTACCATTTCCCCAAGCACCTTTCAACGAAAACGGACTGGCTTGAAAGGGAAAAGTTCATCCCGTGGATTTTAAGCTGTTCTCCACTCCAAAATCCTTTGAACTCTCTCCTTCTTATGTCACTTCAATTTTAGTTTTAAAAATCCAGGCTGTCATCTAGATAAAATGCATAGTGCTTATAGTACTTGGTCCTAAGGAAAAATATAACTAACACTTTTAGCAAAAGCTGTATGCAACGGAGGCATCTTTAAAAATGCTGTTCAATATTAGGCGTCATAAGAGATACGACGACTTATCACATGGCGCAATGACCTCTACTTAAAGGTACGAAAAGTACGAACATGAAATCTAAAAAAAAACGATATCTATATATTATATATATATATATATATATATATATATATATATAATATATATAGATATATATATATATAACTACTAAATAAAAAAAACCACTACTTTTCCCTAAACTACTTGGGATTTGTCAAAATCCCGGGAGTGCTAGTCGAGTCCTGTTTAGGCCGAACCCTTAGATCTTGCCTTTAAATGGCAGACTTAAATGGAGGATACAAAAGTTGAGACTTGAATCCACAAATTGCAGTGAAGACTACAGAAGCAAATACTCTTATTATAGGATTACTTCTACGTGAACAAATGCTCAGATTACAGGGGAGCTCCCACGCTCACATGGTCCTATAAAACTCATTCTTCAATTATAGGTACGCTCCTACAGCAAACATCCTGACGTTCACTCAGCTGTTTACAAAAATTACCTGGTTCATCATTTCATAGTCCATCCATACACATAATGCCAATTATTAGCCAGGGGAAGGAAAGCATTACCGGCTATTTGCTCTCGTTCCTGTTATCTCGACATTGCAATCTTCAAGCCTTCTTGTGCGTGTTCCCACAAGAAAATGATCGTATTAGAATAATTTTAGAGACTGACTTCTGCAGGATATAGAATATAAAATTTAGCACAAACGCCAAGCGCTGGGACGTACGATGTCACTCAATGCTGAAACTTTAATTGAAAGCAGACAGGTTTGAGAGGTATAACAGGAGGAAAACCTAGCAGTTGCACTACCAATGGTTTAGAGAAGATCGAAAATAAGGTGGGGGAAAGAGAAGGGGAACGGAGTTAGTGTAAAAGTAATGAAAGGGGTTGCACATTGCTATCTAGATGTAGACGGCGATGAATTGCAGCTTGGGGCGAAGGGACGTTGCAAAGATTGGCTCATGTATAAATCTTGGTTTATTTCTACGCATCTCTCTCTTAAGTAGGGTAAATAATAATGAGCTAAAAAATCTAGGCCAATGCTCACCCCTGTATGTCACTTCGGACAGTGTGAGCGCCCTTTAGGCCAAGGGGCGTCGCCTCGGCTTGTGGTTAAGGGAGCGAAGCTCCTCGTCCTTTGGGCCGAGACAAGGATCCTCCCAGATAACTGATCTCTTACTACAAGATTCCAGTGGCTTCAACTCCTCGTCTGACACACACTCGTTCGCACCAGATGCCTGTGCTGGTTGGATATTTCCATGAAGATTTTTTTCTTATTCTGGACTCCCTAATAAAACTTCGTCTTGCAACAGCCAGTAATTTTGATGCATTGCTGCCTGCATATGATCCATAGTTTTATTCATTTGTTTCTTATATGGTTATTTATAATTTGAAGGCAGGGGTGTTTACAATAGTAAATTCACATCAAGCGTGCATTTGATGTCTAAGCCAGTCCCTTACGACGATCCTGATTGGCTGTTGATAAGCCAATCACAGGGCTGGAAACTCTCAAGTCTCTCTCGAGAGTTCACATGGGTAGGATCTATGTTCCACCTCTCCTGAGGCATACGGCTTTCAAAAGTATCCTTCAGGAGAGGTGGAACATACATCCTGCCTATGTGAACTCTCTCTCCCGAGAGAGAGTTGCCTGTCCTGTGATTGGCTTATCAACAGCCAATCAGGAGCGTCGTAAGGGACTAGCCTTGACATTGGATGCACGGTTACTGTGAATCTACTATAGTGATCAAATCTCTCATAATTACGGATGTAGGACTAGGATGAGGGAAGTGGAGAATGTCCGTTTTTTTGACCGCTAGCCTCCAACCCCCCGTTAAAAAGAATACCACCAGAATAGAAGACTTTAAATGCGAGTTTTGTAGGGGGGGGCGGGGTGTGTCTTCGTGATAAACGACAGCCCGTAGCGGGTTAGGTCTAGCTAAACTTGCTAGACTAAACCAAAGTATCCTACGTATGTTTGGTTTTATTTGACCTTCGTTCATAGAGAAACTTGATGCTCTTGAGAACTTCGGCTCATATGAAACATTTAGCGACATGTTTCTAATATATGCAAAGGTTAAGAGCAATCAAAGAACAAAAATACTAAAGTCAATTTTTGAGTGAACAGAGCAGTAACTTCGGTGAATTGGGCGCAAGAGGAGTTCATTTTAGGCAGGCCTTAACAACAAGAAATACCTTTAATATGCCGGAAAAACCTTGATGGGCGGGAATTCTATTCATCACTAATATTGATCTTCTCTTCGACACTGTGTATATCTTCTTGATAAACACTATTCAGAGAGTTTCCTTTTTAAATCGTATTATTCATGTCAATTTGGAACTTGGATACCGAAAAATTTGTATTCAAATAAAAAAAATTGAAAGTATGAGAACTAAAACCTGCTATACATGTCCTTGTGGGATTACATACAGAATTCTGGATAACAATAAACGCACCTTGGACTCTAGAGCAAAATAACAAAACATGGTATAGCTTCCTAAATATAATACAAAGCTTCGGTAATCACGATAAGGTGCTTTATGACTAAAATGCGCCTTTTTCGTGTAAGAACCGTTGCGTACCAGTTCTTATTTGTCCGGGTCTTATTGTAATCCACTGCTGCTCTATCTGGACACTCATGAAATGACTTGAAGTCAAAATGACGGTATATGAGAAAATCTGCTGGGTATTTGAGAAGAGGAAAGGAGACTGGGATTAAAGGCCCACATACACTGAACGATTGTCATTATCGACTCATACACACTCACTATTCAGACAGTATAATGAACGATCTCCGCACCGATTTCAGTCTGAACAAAGATTTTGTCTCGAGCAGACATGGCATCATCTCCAGACGAGAGGCGCGCGATAGCGTTATATCGGCAGACAAACCCATACATTGAACGACCTGTGTATGACAGACTTACTAAGTCGCAAGCCAGCAACTTGGTCGTGACAGTTTCCCGCCGAGATCGTTCAGACACTTTTGCATTCGGACAACCTCATACACAATGTTTTTGCGAACGAACAATCCTTCAGTGTATGGGGGCCTTAAAAGAGCGTGGCAAGAGCTAAGCCGCACCCAGAAACTATTTGGGTCGTCTTTAGGCTATGTAACTTAACAGCCGGTTATCTAAGACTGCTGCTGCCGAATTGTTAATGATGACATACGAAATTAGTCTAATTCCTAAACTTGTGCCATGTAAGCGATTCAAAGTCACTAAAAGCGGCCAACGGTAATATGATTTTGCATGTTTCAAGGAGCACATTCAGTGGAGTGGGACTGGAGATGATGCGTACTACTGTAAGTTACAAAAAAAGCTGTAAAAATGCGTCTAAGAAACTAATCGTGTTTCTCCATAAATATTCTTGGATAATGATATTTCAATATTATGAAAATCTGTCTGCATTAGACTCCAACAATGTACGAGAACTATGCTTCAGCCAGAGATGTTATGCGCCTTTTATAAAAGATATTAAAGAGGTGTATAATACTCTTGCAGCACCCGATATAGCACCCAGGGAAGGGAGTAGTCAGTTCTGTGAGCCAGGGAGTGTTAAAATGAAGATTAGAAAACTGTTGAAAAAAAAAATCTAGAAAGTGTCTCCGACTACAATTTATAGGATGATGACATCTTGAATATTACTGATATTCACTTCCCTTGTGAAGATCATTAGCACGATTTACGAATACAGTAGTTAAAACCGGTTTTTGAAGATTTAAAACCGATTGCTCAACCATACGTAGCTGCAAGCACAGCATGAACAATGAAGCTCGAGGGAGCCATTTATACTGCCCATCATCAACTGACTGTCTGATATATATATATATATATATACATATATATATATATATGTGTGTGTGTGTGTGTGTGTGTGTGTGTGTGTGTAATGCAGAACTGTGTTCTCTGGTAAGTGACTACTAGGCAAATGCATAATCATAACAGCCCATCAACAGTTCCAGAAGATAAACAATCCAACAGATCTTTTACGAACAGAACCGCCATCACGAAGGTATTTACCACAAGCCTGTACCATGGAAGTCCATACTTTCTGTTAACCATAGACAGTACTTTGAATGACATCTATAATCGGGTAGAAGTGCATAGACCACATACCCAATTTTTCTTGTTAATATACCTAAAATAAAATTTTAAAGTATTTCATCTTGTATATACCTATATAATCAATGACATTTATAAAAGAAAAGGATCCATTTTGGGAAAAACGACGTCCCCCCCCCCCCTCCCATGAAAAAACTCTGGGTAAGGACCTGTACCAAGATGAATTACCCATTTGGTGGTTTCATTTCATCGGAGGAATAATTTCCTACACGAAAATCAGACGTAGAAACTGAAATGAACCTCACTCTAATCAAGGTCTATATTTGTTTGTTTGTTTGTATGGTGTTTTTACGTTGCATGAAACCAGTGGTTATTCAGCAACGGGACCAACGGCTTTACGTGACTTCCGAACCACGTCGATAGTGAACTTCTATCACCAGAAATACACATCTCTCACTCCTCAATGGAATGGCTGAGAATCGAACCCGCGACCACCGAGGTGGGACGCTAATACCATACCAACCATGCCGCTGAGGCGCTCTCAAGGTCTATAGAATATCTGCTGCTTCCATCGCTGCTGCAAAAAGTACACGCACGTGTTTGATCTCCAAAGCACAGCTGCTTTGTAGTCTCCTGTTTTGCCATACTTAATTGTAACCGCTATGTTATTTGTTTCTAATCTGCTAACTGTTTGTTATTTTTGGTTGTCGCCAATATCGTCGACTTTTTTCTTACAAGTTGTGCATATTTGCTTGAAGGTTGGTGTGTTTAAGCATTTATTTCCAAAATAATACGGAAGAAACGTTGCGGGAAATTGTCTTTCATCCTGGAGATGAGACTAGATATCTGATGGTTGGGTATAAGGGGGTAAATTTGAGCGGTGGGGGTAGGGGTAGGGGGCGAGAGTGTAACGAGCCTCAGCGTCGAAGTAATCAGATTAACAAATTGCTGAGGGTAACCGGGTATCACCTGAGGATAATTGCAGGTACCAAGAGATAATCAGACGAGTGTGGTGCTAAAACGCTCGTTCATAATTGTCAGTGCCCCGTAGAGAGGTAGTGCGGTCAGTGCACCTCATTCGGTGCAATGTAGGCATTACTTAGTGTTCTTAGCGGCGTCCCTTCTGCCCCTAGCTGCAAACCGCCATTCCCTTTACTATACCTCCTTTCATAGTCGCTTATCGTCTTACTTTCCAGCCTCTCGTAACTATATTGTTTCATAGTGCAACTGCAAGCGAGTCCCTCCTGTTGTTTCCTTTTACTATACCTCCTTTCATAGTCTCTTTTATCATCTTACTTTCCACCCTCTCCTAACTATAGTTTCATAGTGCAACTGCGAGCGAGTCCATCCTGTTGCTTCCTTTTACTATACCTCCTTTCATAGTCTCTTTTATCATCTTCCTTTCCAGCTTCTCCTAGCAATATTGTTTCATAGTGCAACTGCGAGCGGTTTCCTCCTGTTGTACTTTTAAAACCTCTCTACTCTCAATTTCCCTTTCAGATGAATGACCTCACAGGTCCCAGTGTTTGGCCTAAATCTTGTATTGTATTTCAGTCCATTCAGGCTGAAGGCAGCGCTGGGAGAAAAACCACACAGTTGCCCTAAAAAAGTGATTGTTGGAAAGGTTGGACAGCAAGACTGAAGGAAGCAGTAATTTAGGTAAACTAAAAGGCTGATATTATGCAGTTGGGTGCCGAAGGCATTCTACGAGCTCCCTTAAGCAATACCTACAGTGTACCGTGTGAGCTGCCCTGACGGCATTACCCTCCTTATGTAAATTAACATTTTTTCCCACTGTTTTTCTACACATTTCGAAGATAGACTACTGTAGACTCTATTCTTTTTCAATATGGCGAAAATGCATTTAAAATTTGGCAGGAGCCTGACGGTGATTGGTTGAACTTAACGTGTCCGAATAGCATCGTTATATTTCATTGAAGGACTCAGTTATCCGGAGAAAGCTGAATTGACAGCGTAAATTTCTCACTCCAATACTACTATCTTATGTTTGTTAATAATGCTATAGAGTTGACGAACTACGAGAAAATGTGTTTGTACGTCATAAAGTAAATACATAGTCGCCGAAGTCAACTTGAAGTTTTGAGTAGGATCAAATTTTTAGCAAATGTTGATAAGAATTTCGCCATGGAAATTTGAAAAACTGTATCCGAAACATATGCTATGTACTACTTCTGGATTCATCAACACATTTTCTATAGTCTTTCAATTTGAAAGCATTATAAACAAGCAAAGCATAGGCCTATACTTAAGACGAGAAATCTGTTAATAAGCTTTAATCCGGATCACTAAGTACTTATATGAAATATAACGATATCATTCTGACAAGTTACTTTCCACCAACCATCGTCAAGCTCAAAAAAAAAAAAAAAAAAAAAAAAAAAGTACAGGTTTAAGCCAAGTTCATACAAAAAAAAAAAAAAACAGGTTTAAGCCAAGTCCATACCAAAAAAAAAAAAGAAAAAAAATACAGGTTTAAGCCAAGTTCATACCATGTTTTAGTCTCACAACTTGTTCAGGTCTTGAACTACAGACAGATTTGTCGAAACAAAACCCCCATTGCATTTGTAATAAACAAAGTGTCTACCAGAAAAAGTTTAAGTCTAATTTACAGCTAATGGCAAAATCTCGAAAAGTGTAGGGGTCATATCCGGTTTGAAAGTTAAAAACAAGACTAGACAAGTAGTACATTTTCAAATGACTTCAGTACCAATGGAAGTATCAGTTATCTGAGTTATCTGCCCCTCAGTTTCCACACAGTAAATAACCACACAATCCCCAATTTTTACATGCGTCAAGACAATAATAAATTTCGTTGAGAACGTAACACCAGTAAAATAACGTTATATCCTGAAATAAGTTATATCCTGAAATAATTAGGAACGACAAAACTTTCTCCTCCTTGGCTTAATCCCTTAAGTACCTACAATGCAAGGTGAAGGTCAGTGCCCTTTAATTTACAAAGATTAACAACAAAACTTTCAGAACTATATTGAATAAAGAGTAATTAACACACATTCGACTTCAACCGCAATGCACGACAAACCGCCCAATTCTCATTAAAGTCCTCTAGACTCATAACCATAGACTCAGCTAACGGTTACCGCCAACTCCATCGCCACAGATTTCTCCTTTACCACATTTATAAATAAAGAGAATTATTATGATAATAATGGAATGCCTTACTCAGCAAGACGACACGCTCTACCAGTGTCTGCAGACTGCAGAGTTTACCGTGTGATGTAGGGTTCAAATATTGGCTGGATGCTGAAGTTTATGCGCCGAGTCCACGAACTATTTCGGTGAGTTCAAAAAATAATGATAGGGTATACAGTTATGAGTTCCGTAAGAATTTAAAATCTATTGGTGATAAAAAAAAGAGAGAGAGAGAGAGAGAGAGAGAGAGAGAGAGAGAGAGAGAGAGCTCCACGGGCGATAATTCAATTGTAACGATTTTTTTTAAACATCAAAGGGAGAGCGTGCACGATAATCGCACCACGCTGGTTATCTTGTTTGATATCTGTTCCACACACAACCACCTTTTGTTGCACTTGTATGACAATGTGTAATTAAATACAAACCTTTCCCCAATACAGAGAATTATCATTCACTTCATTTAGCCATTCCAAGGCTATATCAGCAATGAATACAAAAATCAAGAGCATCTGTTAAACACTGATCATATTTATCTTGCACTACATTAATGCAAAAGTCGGTTGTTAAACATTTATCTAATTCCACTTCATATGAGGTCTTTCATTTTCGGATACCTTAATTCCTACATCAATAATATTTCTCCAGCCCAGGATACAACCTTGTGTTCAAAACTCCCGTACCTGTTCCAAACGTTGACAAAACTTATAAAATAATTTTGTGCTCTACGTATTCTGTCTTGCTTAGGGCTATTAGCCTAGATGAAACCACCATTTTCCTGGTTTTCTCTAAATTTTTGTTCCCAAAGCAACAGAGCCATGAGCATTTTTGAGAGTCGATGTTGATCTCTTCGTATACTTACAAGCCACTTCGACGTAAATTATGGTGTCGCATAAAACGCCACTCTCCCCACCACCATATTATTTATAGTACCTTCTTTCGACTGTCACTTTCCTTGCTTAGCATACAATATCGTATTGTGCTTTGTCGGCCCTGAATACCAAGGAACTTACGGGTTATAATCATGGCGACATCGCGTGAAGCGGTCCAAAGGGTGAAAATTGCCAGAAACCTTACAGGTCGGGTTTCCTCCTAAAATTAAGGATTTGCTTAAAAGCTTACAGGAATTCATTTGGTGCTTCATACAGCAAATATTTACAACCTCACCATGGGCGCATATTTTCCAAGAGGTGGCAAATTTTATACACACACACACACACACACACACACACACACACACACATATATATATATATATAAATATATATATATATATATATATATATATATATATATATATAATATTTAAGTGAAGCAAAATGCAATAAAGAAAAATTACAATGTTATATTGACTTTTATTTCAATAGTTCCATATACTGTTCAGCTGAATTCAAATATTTCTGGAAAGAACAACGCAGTTATATGCAGTATACACTATCATACAATACGTAATGATACCTTTAATTTACTTAAATTGAAAGAATATATGGTAAAATGGAAGGAAAACAAAGAGACGTAGTTAAATAAAAGATATAGTGTATATACATACATACACACACACACACATATATATATATTATATATATGTGTGTGTGTGTGTGTAATTTTTTCCAGGATTTCAGGGGGGGGGGGTGGGGGGGGGGGCAAGCGCCCCCTCTTGCCCTATGTGTGGGCGCCCATGAACCTCACTCTTTTCGTATTTATTCTAATGCCGTAGTTTGAAGCCACGGGGCACAAGTAAGAGACAGGCGCTGAGCAACTAATGGTAGAATAACAAGGAGCGTTTAAGAGATGGGAGACCAGGAAATTCAATGAAAGATTAGCATTAGAGAATTTTTCAAGTTTTAACAGACGAGAAATAGTCACTGTGCAATCCAACGGATATTACTCAAAATTTGTTAGTTGGTCATTTTAATGTTTCGAGGGCACTAACCTGAATTAAAATAGCTTTTAAACAGGCACTATACTTTCTCAGTACTTGTACAAAATTTAACTTGCATATACTTTGAATCATTTGTATAATTTTTTACATAAACTCCTCACGTAATCAAGCTCTATAATCCTCACTTGTCTGGAGAACACACACACCCGAAGTCTTCGACATGATTTGTCTTTTGAACAAAATATTACTACCTATAGTCTGAATGATTGGAGAGAGAGAGAGAGAGAGAGAGAGAGAGAGAGAGAGAGAGAGAGAGAGAGAGAGAGAGAGAGAGAGAGAGAGAGAGAGAGTTAGTTTCCTAAAAGCTGAAAATGGGAAACTTTCTCTCGTTCCGGAAACATAAGATTTGTTCACAATAATTGTAAGCCTCAAGAGGTTGTTGTCTGGTACTATGGTACTACGACATAACTATGGAGTGGGTTTTAAATACTTCTCGCTAGGCCGACGAAACCCACACCATGGAAAAGACGCCTTTGTTAGCGTGGTTTCAGTTACTGTAGCAAGACGTCGGGAAACTTAAGTCATACCATTGTACAAACCTTAGTGCGAAAATACTCCGGGGTTACAGTTAACTACATTCTGTTACAGTCACCGTAACGGCAGAATTGCTTTATCGGCACCTGATATCGCGTGATACCTCATATAACAATAATCGGGGTGACGCTACCTTTGCATCCCATCATAAGCGCATTCAAAATTTTGACCCGTGAACCGAACGAAGCAGCTTACGGTTCATTACCTCTGTGATATATTTGAAATAAGACGTTCTACTTTGCCTCATGAGACGAAGTTATGAACTGTTTAGAACAAAGTATATTGTCGAAGTAACTTACTCCAATAAGATGAAGCCTAAAAACGAAATAGTGACAAAACCATTAGCCTACTGTTTATGAATCCGAGTAGCAATCTTCTATTTATGTATTCTTCAGTCAGATAGTTTTCTGAAACTTCTTTCATCGAATTTAAAAATACAATGGGAATCAGGTTTCCATTACTGATTTAACTGCATTTATTTTCTCCAAGGCCCATTTAACTGAGGTTAGACGCTAACATCAAAAGCATTAATCGCCTTAAAGGTTGGGTTTTAAACGCTCTTAAGCAAGAACTAACCATATTTTTAAAATTATTTTTCAGCTTATATACCGATATACCAAGTGGTACTATAGACGTGCTGCATGTAAGTACTAACTTGTTAAGATGGCCTTCACGAACTTGAGCAATTAAGAGTCCAATAACGAGGTGTTCAATATCAAGATGCTTTAATGATGCCCCGAAATGTGCTCGAGTAACGAACTTCAATGGAACCCACGGGTATACCTAGACCGTGGGGAAACCTATGAAGCATAAAGTTGGCTTATGTTTTCCTCTTCAGTGATACGGAAGACAGAGGTCTCACTTTAACGAAGAAATGCCTTTACAGTAGCTGCACTTATATATCGAAGCAAAAATAAATTAGTTTTCTGACATAACTAATATTTTGGACTAAAATACAACCATTTGAGAGCACTCGTGTCACGAAAATGGTTGGACAGAGAGAGAGAGAGAGAGAGAGAGAGAGAGAGAGAGAGAGAGAGAGAGAGAGAGAGAGAGAGAGAGAGAGAGAGATTTAAAAACAATAAATACTCCCTAATCATTATTCTAGCAACCCTACTTCATTTCATTATAAACACTGTCAATTCTATTTTTAATTAGGTCTACCTCATTCGCCCTCTAACCATTGCATTAATGATAAACCTAGTCTCACATCTACCCAACCACTACGGACTGCTCCACGAGCAAGAACCCGTGCTGGCATAAGGCCAGTTTAATCTACAACAAATATAACAACTCGGAACAACTTCATGTACTAAACCACCATCCAATTTGCATGACGTGCTTAATGACTTCCCCCTATCTAAAATACACGTGCTCTTCCTTCTGGATTATAGCCCTACACAGTCTAACTCGAAAGCTTTTCATTCATTCACTATGACAAGGTAATTCACTATCATGACTAACTTGCCTCATAGGTACGCTACCCATTTTAGGTGCATTGGCATGTTCCCATGGAAAAAAACTATAATTGATAATGTTATAAAAAATTACTAATAATATCAAAACAGGATTTTTCACTATGAAGTGAAATCCACTCGTAAATGTACGTATACCGAATTGGCAAAAGCACGTGCAGATAATTGGACCTTATTAAATACATATATTTGCCTCGACAGTTATTTCCGAGTAAATGATGGGTGTAGTAACATACTAATTAACAATAGACGGCTTCCACTGAACGACTCCAATCTTTGTGCAAAGAAAGCATAAAAATTAGAACAAAAATTTGCGCACTACAACACAAAAGTTTGTGTTCGATAAATTGCCATCGTAATTGAATTGTCGAATTGTCTCATGCACACCAAATGAAATGATAATTAACAAGTGATGCCTAAGGCGTGGAATCTTCTTCTAATAGGTTATAATTTTTTAAAGATGATCGAGATACAGTTTTTCTCTTTTAATTTTTTTTTTTTATCAAGATCAAGAAACTAGGAAGGTACGAATGACTCATCACAAGTCTTCGAACACAACATCTGTTTAGGAACAGCCCAAGTTCTAGAGTCTAGACTACAGCACAACCTTAAATTCATTATTAGACCGATCAGCAGTATTCTCCTGACTGCAAATATTTATACTGTAGTACTGCTATTGATTTCAATATCTCACTTTAAAGCTTTGAGTCTAATTTTCAATGGGCACCTACCCTAAGTATAACTTCTAATGCCAAAAACGAACTGGATATTGGTACGGCAGCCGTACCCCGATCTCGGTAGATATTGGTACGGCAGTGAATTGCGCATGCGCTAACCGTTGTTTACCGCCTCACGCATATCCAAAGACTAGTATATACTGAAGTATATACACAGTCTTTGGGCATATCAGTGACAGCAAGATAAATGGTGACGGAACAGCATGAACCGCGGAATAATACATTAGTTTTCGCCGAAAAACAGATGTTTTCAGGCTTTAACGAGCTGAAGAAAGCCATAGACATCTATGAAGACTCAAACTTTCAAAAATTGGGTAATTCATGGTATATACGTAGGTCACGAACGATCGAATCGGCCCTGAAAAGAATTCCGAAGAGGAGATTCAAAGAGGATTATATATAAATATATACACTACCATCGTACCTTTGGTGACTTTCTCGGCTCTTTATTCTGCCCGACGTCGGCAGCTGCAAGGGCCGTTATATACTTTACAATATTCTTTTAATTCACTTCATTGGGTATATTGCAGCTGTCGGAGAAGACGATAGAATTACCAGGTCCATTAAAATCTGGATAGTGTTGTTTTTGTAGTACAAAAAAGCGGGACACAATTCACAAAAGCTAAACAAACAAAAACAGGGGTGGGACATTTTGCTAAACTGAAAAAAGGGGACAGATGTTCAAAAAGCGTGACTGTCCCACCTAAAAGCCGAGCTCTGGTTTACATAATACAGTATGATTAGCAAACTGGTAAACGGATACAGCTAACTGCCGTATCTACAGCAAGTCAAGACCGCAAATACGGCGCCAATGACAGAATCTGCCGTACCCTCACCGCACTATATTATTTGTACGGCAGGAAGTCTGAAATTGACGCATGCGCAATTCACTGCCGTACCAATATCTACCACGATCGGGATACGGCTGCCGTACCTATATCCTGTGCCTAAAAAAAAACTATCTACATCGTTTTAATATAAGCTTCGTTTTAGTTCATAACAATCTTTTATCGCACTATAGCATGGTTGTTCAGAAAATAAAATATTAGTATTCTAAAACTTGTAATACAATAAATAACTTGAGCAACTGAAATGTGTTGATATAACTTCAATAATAACACGTGACAATAATACTCACAAAAGATGCTTCGCAGTACGTTATATTTCTTCTGACTTTATTGTAAAGGCCGTTTTTAAAATAGTTCCATTTAGAGCTAAAAGAAGGCCTCGGTGTTTTTCACGGTATGATAAACTTAAAAAATATCTGTCGACAACACCATTTTTTGCACACATCAAAATAATACAATGCACAGAACTGGGCCAGAGGCAGCAAGTACTATATAGTCACGGGATGACAGACTTTCAACTTTCCACGACGCAGTCCACGAAGTGACTGTCGCCACTGCCAGTGACGGTGATACTTTACGAGTAACTCTCTCTCTCTCTCTCTCTCTCTCTCTCTCTCTCTCTCTCTCTCTCTCTCTCTCTCTTCTCGTGAGACATCTGCGGCTAGGCTGAAAACATTTCCGGAATCTTCGTTTTTTTAGTCGTCCGGAGCTTCTTGAAACGCTTTCGGCAAGGAAACAATCGAAGAAGGTGTCAACTCTCTCAAGCGCATTATTTGGTTATACGAACAAGAGCTTTTTTTTTTTTTCTTTTCTTTTCCGCACGTTTAATTTCCCCCCAACGGCTTTTGCTGGCTAGGTTATGACATTTGTAATATTTCAGGTCAAACAATGAAAATAATAACAAAAGCTCAGGTCGAGGCAAAGCGACCAGGTTCTGCTCTATAGTGAAGAGGATATTATTGCAAGTGACACGAGTGGTATTCTGGAACGTTCACTGCCAAACAAATTTTACTGTAACGACGACTTTCTTCAAGGGCCCCTAATAAGTAAGATCCCGCCGTGGCATAAGACCAGTTAAAATCAAAGTGAGCAAAAGCAATGTATGTCACCCCATCGTGTGAGGTTATCATGAGTATTTTATTGATCATAGACAGAAACGCAATGCGCACCACATGATTTTGATCTGGTGAAATTCTTCGACCAGAAAATTAAGGGTCTTGCTGTGAACTGTGCTCCACGTAAAAGTGCACTCGCTGAAGGAGCTATTTAAATCAGACTACAGTACATATAATTTATGTATCAAGAGCATCACGATATTATTATTATTATTATTATTATTATTATTATTATTATTATTATTATTATTTCATGAGGAACAAGTCCAAAATAATAGACTTACTGAGCAAACTTACAAAAGGTGTAATACCCTTATGCGAAAAGAGAACAAACTTAGACAAGTTGAGTTAAAAACCGATGAAAGTAATGAATGAACACATTAATACACTGAACATAAGTGAAAATAAAGTATATATATATATATACATATATATGTGAATATATATACATATATATGTGAATATTTATATATATATATATATATATATATATATATATATATATATTTATATAGATATAAAAATATATATATATATATATATATATATATATATATAATAGCCCCATACAAGGAGTTTTCAGCAAGTTCCTATAGGATAAGGCCGCTACCCCTAGCCTTTGTTCACCAAGGCTATGACCCACGGCAGTTGTCTAACTAACAGGCACACCCGATTCACTGTTCAATATCAGCATAAACACTAACTCCAGCATACCACAGGCACTACTCAAAACAACAGCGGAAATTCCCCTTTGGCATGAACTTACGAAAGAGTCTCAAGAAAACCAAGTAAAAAGCGCAGAAGAATAAAACTCTCAGCCGGTGACCATGACACTTTCAGTCACAAACCGGTGGTGGCCTGTGCTGTAGGAACCTATAGCACCACGATCATAGTTAACTTAAGCCTTAAATAAAATCAAAACCGCTGAGGCTAGAGGGGTGCAATTTGGTATGTTTGTTGATTGGTTGGTGGATGACCCACCAATTTGCAGCCCTCTAGCCTCGGTAGTGTATAGGATGTGAGGGCGGACAGAAAAGTACGGACGGATCGATAAAAGGCAACTCAATACTTTCCTTTTACAAACTAAAAATCACACACCTTGGAAAGGGATAATGCGCTTATATCTTTCTGTAGTTTCTACTATTTCCTGATTTTCAATTGCCTTACATTTATAGCTACTTCTGGGAAAGGATATTCATTCAACAACTTTCTTCTGTTTCTGTTTAGTTGGAAAGTTAGGAGGTCCATTCCAGGCCTGCTACCTCTTTTCACATCTTACCATCCTAACGTAAGCATACGCACATACGTTTATATGTACGTATAAGACAGTTGAAAATGGATCTTAAACAAAACAAATACGTGCTGAATAGACTCCGTTCCTTTCTGAAAAATTAAATTTTTTAATATTGTTCATGTTTTCATTAACGGCATAGTTTTTGTTAAAAGTACGACCACATTTTGCGCGTATGAAACATCTCGGTGTTCATAATAGGATCACTTGAAATAAAATTTCCCGAGTTGAAGCAAAGTGATGAGAAATTCCTCGGCAAGCCATGCGGGCCTTTGAAAATTAACAGAAAGCAATCACTTGGCAGTTAAAGCAGCACACAGAGATTATGCGGTCATCTCATTATTCATTAACCGCACGACGGAAATTCAAAGATGTGCAGTTCTCTGCGGTTTCAACTGGTGCTATTGTTAGTTACCGGAAACCAGCTTAATGTACCCCAACACACCTGCATTCCATAGTCTCATCCTTCGTCTTACTATGGGAGAACGTTCAAAACGGTCTAAAACATTATACAGGCTTAACTATTGCCATACATACTCCTTAAAAATTTGATATTTTGCCTGATGACATACGACTAACGATCTCATACCTTAGGCTCAGCCTAAGCTCCAGCGACCTGCCGTACTTGGGGTGCACACGTCCTGTTCAATGTTTTACCCTTAGTTTAAAAAAAAAAAAAAAAAAAAAAAAAAAAAAAAAAAAAAAAAAAAAAAAACTTTTTTTCCCATCTGTTCATCCGACTGTGGTGGTCGCGCATGGTAACACTGCGTCCCGGGCTTTAAATAGTTATGATACGTGTTAGTCTTAGGTAAATAAAAGGATATCTTGGTGTACATTTGCAACTGAAAAGTGTTTTAATAATTTACTGTATGCGAATCACACCGTTAATATTCGAAAAAGGATATTATTTAAACCCCGGAACGCAGTATTACCATGCGCAAACACCACAGGCGGATGGACAGATGAAAAAAAAAACAGAGTATAGTCACTATTTATTGTTATATGTGAAATCATTTAATATCTATTCATTCTAATTCATTACTTCTTTTTTATTATGCTCTAATTTATTTATAGGATTATTCGTCATTCCATTCTGTGGTATATGCCAAGTTAACAACGTAAATACAGTAAAAAAAACATTAAGGAAATTAACTGTATTCTAATAAAAGTATAAGTGTGTTTTATACATTTTTCACTATATCATAACGAAATTTTGCCATTGAGGCAACCTGACACACCAAGGAAATCTCTCATTGTGAATACGTGATTGAAGATGTACAGAAATTCTGACAAGTTAATGTAATAAGTTGACGGGTAAAACTAAGCAAACTCATTCCTTAGGAACTTTATAATTAATTTTATCATGTAGACACTCCTTTGCAACAAAATACTAATCCATTTCACCAGAACCATCCACGTTTAGTGGTTGTAACGAAACATAAAAGAAGATAATTTTACCAACTTTGCGTATCGAATCGGCGGTATACATGACGGAATAAAACTTACATGACAGGGTAATAACGTACCATACTTTTACTAGCATCCCATTCCCTACTCGTTCCTAAACTAGCTATCGAGATTTTGGCACTAATTACATTTAATTACAAGATCGTGCTCTGAAATACACCTCTGAAAATGAGCGTCACTTATTGTAATTTCCATATAAATATGCAAAATAAGGTAATCTCAGACTCAGCTCCTTTACAGCACCTTCCCCAGATTAGTCTTCGTCACGGTAGAGGAAACATCCACGCAGCTGAGTGCGTCCCGCTTTTCCTATAGCCACCCGTCTCTCGGGAGGTAGACTTTCCCCCATTCATGTTCTTGTCACGGATGGATTATCAATCTCTCTCTCTCTCTCTCTCTCTCTCTCTCTCTCATTACCGTTACAAAACGATAACAATGCTGCTGAATAAATTAACTTTCTATCTCGTGATCCCCGGCGTCTTCGTAGTCTTCGCCAGTGCCAATTATCACAATTAGATAAGACACTACTTTAGACATTACCGTCTGTGTTTGAATAAAAGAAAGAGAAATTCTCGGGTTCCGTAAGAAGAGCGTCTTGAGAAATGAGCTCTAATTGTGCCCCTTAATGAAAGTATCCTTTTAAACATTACACAAGACCATAGAGTAACTGCAGCGAAGAAATTAGCACCTGCTTTTTTCTATGGCGCCTGAAAACGCTGTCTTGAAATAAATGCTACTTCGTAAGAAATTGCATAAACGGGAGGACCACTTAACAGTAGATTGCTATGCATTATCTCCACAGTCGCTGGTATTAAAATCACTTTTAAAACAGTAGTTGGTATGTAATGGGAAAAATATTCCTTTATCAGTGATTATTTAGGAATTGATTCATCATCATCCTCTAATATCTTTGCACTACTTTTGTAAGAGTGATTGGAACTAAAAAATTTTCGTTTTTGTTGTGGACACGCCTGCGTGGCAGTGTAGCCAGACCCTTGTTTTGTTTTTCTTTCGCTCTGAGTATGGGAGCGCTGCCCTGAATCTTTCGTCTGCAATTTGGTAACACTAACAAAACCATGTAAGGATCACGAATGCTCGAAGGTGTGAGGACGTCAACCGGTCCACCCTTTCATTTTGGATATTTTACCAAATTATTAATACAAATGATTGTCTATCCCTTGCAAGGAATCTAGTCCAGGGATCTAGTCCAGGAGTTCTGAAGACTATACTCTGTTTCTTTTCATCTGTCCATCCGCCTGTGGTGTTTTTGTATGGTAACACTGCGTCCCGGGCTTTTTGATAGTTACGCAATGTGTAAGTTTTAGGTAAATAAAAGGATATTTGGGTGTACATTTGCAACTGTAAAGTGTTTTAATAATTTACTGTATGGGAATTACACCGTTAATATTCGAAATAGGATATTATAATCGTTGAATGTAAGCTGAATGTAACTATCTAAAGCCCGAGACGCAGTGTTACCATACAAAAACACCACAGGCGGATGGACAGATTGAAAAAAACAGAGTATAGGTAAATTAACCAAGTCCAGGAGACTAGGCCGGGGAGAAATTTGTCGTTATGTAATGAGTAATAAAGAAACAAGCTGAGTACCAGGAATTTTTTCAATACCCCTAAAATGGAAATCAGCACTTCAATTACCTGGTCTCATCAGTAATAAGACCCATACACACAAGAAATATCATGTAATAGCAGGTAGGACAGGCCTACCCTAATTCCCAGGCAGCGCAAACATCAGTCTTCATACCCACCGTGTCAACTATGACACAGTACAATTCTCCAATCCCTGTCTCCAAGCAAGAAGACTGATAACAGTACATACGTATAGTAGTACCTAGTATTATTATTCTCGTATCTTAATGTCATGGTGGGGAAAAATCCGTCCGCGACAGGTAGTATTGTAGTACCTGAACTATTCTATGTTATTTCTCGTTCGGTATATGTACTTGGAGGCACCATAAGAGGAATCGGTTACGCATATTTATTATACTCTGTCTCTCTGTATTAATTTATGTACTATAATTATGTGTCTTGCCGTGAAATCTTCCTTTGATAATGCTGCTGTGTTATTTTGGAACTTATGAAACCGTAGGCCTAACCAAAAAGACTTATCAACAAGTTTCGTATTCCATTTCACATAGGTCTCTTAATAATAACAAAAAAAGAAAGAAAAAAAAAAGGTGGGATGGTCAATCTTTGTGAAACTAGATACAAGCATTTTTTTTTCTAGTTATGCATGCCCTTTCTTGCAATCCACGATCTCCGTAGACTTAAACCACTGTCTACATAACCTTTCAAGACCGCCGTGGCCGTGCCTTGAACTAGGCTATAGCTACGATCATCTTGATAGCATGCGCTTCGGATGCTCTTCATAATGTTACAAAATCGGCATTTGTTTTCGGTTTTCTAGTTCATTATTTGAAGAAAAATGAGTTTTGTGCTGTAATGGATATATTAAGTTTCTTCGGGAGGAAGAAGAAATGGTGTGAAGGTAGCACCTCGGTAGTTCTTGATTAAATGTTGCTCCATAAATTTGGCCTACAATTCTCAAAATAAAGTTTCGGTTACGCCATCTTGAATAGTTTACGGCAAAATTATATCTATATGGATGGGTTACTTGTGTTTTTTAACAGTTACACTGCCAAACAACGTCTCCATAGTACGGTAATATCAAAGTCACATACAAACCGTTTTTTAGTTCTCTATAAAAGAAAACTATTGAGTTGGCTTTGTCTGTCCGCCATCAGACCTTAAAAACTACTGATGTTGATCATCCACCCTCCAATCATCAAACATACTAAATTGCAGCCCTCTAGCCTCAGTAGATTTTACTTTATTCAAGGTAAAATTAGCTATAACATGCGTCTTTCATCGCTAGACAGGCCGCCGTGGCCGAAATCTTCATGGGCCACGGCTCATACCAAGACCACCAAAAGATAGATCTATTTTCGGTGGTCTTGATTATAAGTTGTACAGAAAACTCGATTGAGGCCAAGAAACTTAGGCCCATTTTTTTACTAGGTAGCTTATCTAACAGCACAGTAGCGAGTTGGATAACAAAAATGTATACATATAAATATGACATCCGCAGGGCAATATAACGACCAAATGGCTGAATTAAACAAAACAATATTTGGCTCTATCACGAAGGAAACCTCAGGTACCTAATCACTGGAGATAGGGGAAATCACTAGAATTGGGGAGGACAAGAGCCTGGACAGAATTCCAAAGCTTGGCCAAAACGAGCCAATGTTGACAGGATTAAAATCAAGATTGGGAGAAACCAAAGCAGAAAGCTTTATCAACCTTATTAGGGTTGATCGACAAAATTCTACCATCGTTGTAGCTTGGATACTTGTGTCCAAAGTCACAAGCTACCCAGCTTTTACAGACAAAGAAAATTACACAAAATTAATGGTAAGAACACCTAGAGATATGACGAAAAGCTTGGATGTTTTGTCAAAATTTGAAAAACGTCTTCAGAGAGAGAGAGAGAGAGAGAGAGAGAGAGAGAGAGAGAGAGAGAGAGAGAGAGAGCATTTTTATACCACAAGCCAAAATGGAAATGGCAAAGATCCTTCGCATCCAATTTCAAAAGTCAAGAAGATCAACAGCGTCTCTCTCGAAGAGGCTGTTAACCGATTTCATCATACAAGATGGGGTGTTTTATTAATATGTGACACAATTTGATCTCATTCCAAATGAAATGATGTACAATTATATGACAAGAGAAAGTGAAACCAGTCATTTTGTAGTACAGCAAACATTAATGAGGTCGGCATTAATTACAACACCCCAACTCACTTAACTTCAACCCAGAAGTTCGAAGCAGACTTTGTTGCACATCTGGTTTCACGTAAAAACACGAGAGTTGCCTATATGGAAAACATTTAGAAAGAATGAAGTCCTAACAAAGTGATCTTCTTCTTCACAGCTTTAACCCATTTTCATATGGGGTTGCCGTTGTGAATGGGTCGACTCCGTCGATTTCTGTCCTGTGCATCGTTCTCGTGAATACCTTTCCATAACATATCTTTCACTACACAATCACGCCATCTCTTTCTTGGTCTTCCTTTCTTCCTTCTACCCCGCACTTCCATTTCCATCGTATGTCTTCCAACATGATGTTCCTCTCTTCGTAACAGCCTTCCCTCCTATATTTTCTTTGACATTTCAATTACCTTTGTAGTTCCTCTTATATGCTCATTTCTAATCCTATCTTCCCTTGTTACTCCCGACATCCATCTCAACATTCTCATTTCTGCTATATCCATCTTCTTCTCTGTTTTCCTCATACTTGCTATTTCTGTTCCAGATAATATTGCTGGTAAGACCACCGTCCTATGAAACGTTCCCTTCAGTGAAGTCCTAACAAAGTGATAATTTGCCATAAAAAAGGCCATCTAATATCTTCCCAAGTCTGTAACTAACGAACTCAACGGATAATTCTTCTTATACATCAGAGAATTCAGAAATCAACTCAGGTTACAGACTTGTGAGCTACCCGGAAGTACATACGAAAATACAAAGTGTGTTTTCAAGTCCATCGCATGTTTCACTAAAAAAGAGAAAACGAGAAATCCAGCAAACTATCTTATCAAGCACGATATAGTGCGTTATCATTCCCAGTGACGGGTTCTTTAAACGGATCAGTAACATTTCTTTTTTCCATTTTTTTCCGTGATCCCAAACAGACCCATTGAAGACATGCATAAACAACTTCCTGTTGTTCACTGTTCTTGTGGCAAAGTGGAAGAAAGCCACTTTCTCCGTTTAATAATAGGACTAGATGAGGAGATTATTTCCGTCTCCTCCGCCTCCAAAGTCTCCAGTGAAAGTAAATGTGTATTTTCTAAATCTCTCCCTTTCTTCGTTATCTCTTTTACATACGGAACTTCCGCAATTTCTCTAATGGTTACATTTCTCGCTCTGACCTGCCATCTGAGTCCTTATATCGTTCTTAAAGCATTATCCTTTGATCGACATGATCCATGTCATTAAAGTGAGATAGATCGTACTTGGCTATCTTATAGATTTACTTTTGTACTATTCAATCTGAGTTTACTATTTGATTTTCAAACCGCGCTTAAATGCCCATTTTGCAGTTGATTTCTGTTTTTTTTTTTTTTAAATCCATCTCAAGAGAGGCTGGATTGGATATCATTGTTCCTAAATAGTTAACTGGAAGACACCTATTCCTTCCTTTGAGCATAGGCTACTACTCTCCACGTTTCTATTTTCCTAAGATTTATACAATACCCCATCTCACAAGAGGTATGATCCATTCTTTTGGGCAACCTTCATATTCTTGTAGTATTTTGTTTGCTAAAACAGTAGGTACCATATGGTGTATTCAAGCTGTCAATTTCTCTCATTACTCTAAAATAAACGTTCTCTTCCATCTCCAACCACTTTTTTTTATCAATTTCTCTCATTACTCTAAACTTTATCTTCCATCTCCAACCACTTTTTTCATATTGAAAATTTCAAGAGAAGGGTAGACACCAAATGTACCACCCTACCTGTTACTGCAAAAGTATTCAGCTAAAACCCTCGAATATGGACATCACTCTTCCATGTATCCTACATAATGACTGTCTTGTTACTTTTAAATACTGTGCTCTAGCTTATAAATCATAATCTTTCATTCAAAATAGTAACTGCACTGTCCCTTTCCCGTAAGGTGTGATTTCGCCATTTCGTAGATAATTAAACATCCTTAATGTTTCAAGATACCTGTTGAAGGATACAATGCTGTAAAACTGTCTGGTTTTCATGGTGATGTAGTACAGAACTTAACATCCAGTTTCTTAGTTACTTAGATGCGTGAAAATAGGCAAATATAATGAGACCTTTAAATTACATTTCTTGGTTACTTAGTTGCGTTTTTGTTTGTATGGTGCTTTTACATTGCATGGAACCAGTGGTTATTCAGCAACGGGACCAACCGCTTTACGTGACTTCCGAACCATGTCGAGAGTGAACTTCTATCACCAGAAATACAAATCTCTCTCCTCAATGGAATGGCCAAGAATCGAACCCGCAACCACCGAAGTAGGATGCTAATACCATACCAACCACGCCGCTGAGGCGCTTTTGTGAAAATAGGCTTATAATGCTGCCTTTATTTAAATTACATACATTGATATTCAATGTACATCTTTACCTGGTTACTCGAGCCAATACTGATACAGAAATTGCAAAATCGCACCTTCCCGAACAGGGATATGGTAAAAATATTAAATGAAAGATTAATATTCCCATGCGAGAGTACTACAGCATTTAGAAACAATGGTCGAGTCACTAGACAGGTTATATGCGAAAATGCTCTTGCTTAAGTGGATATTTCGAAAGAATTTACAGTAAATAGTGGGAAGGTACATGGGAAATCTTACGTTACCTTCTTTCTCGTGGATTTTATATTGAAAAAAATAATTGGTTGGTGGAAGAACATGTTTAGTTTTTCGTAAAAAAATAAAACTAAAAATTGGTTGGAGATGGAAGAATGTTTAGTTTGGACAAAGAAAAAAAAATGGTGAGAGATGAAGACTAGGTTTAGTTTGGAGTAAGAAAAAAAAAAAAAAAAAAAAAAAAAAAAAAAAAATGGTGAGAGATGAAGACTTGGTTTAGTTTGGAGTAAGAAAAAAAAAATATTGGTTGGAGATGGAAGAATATTTAGTTTGGAGTATTGATAAAAACTTGACATAATTATCATACACTAAAAGGTTATTTTAATGAAAAACCACCAAATGATTTACGAATCTTGCTTAACAGAAAACATGACATATCTAGAGAAATGGGACTTAGACAGATCTGAGAACCCAGAAATAATGAGAAGAGTATGCATAAAAGGATGAAATAACACCAACCTGAAAAAGAATAAGGTCTTTCAAATATCTATGAACAATGCTATCCAGTAATGGGTTCTCTGAGATAAAATTCGGTGAAAGAAAAAAATGCCAGTCAACCAATGGGCAGGCTGAATAAGATTTGGAAATCAAATATAATGAAAAAAAATCCATAAAATAGCTGATATACATCTAGATCATGGGTTCTCAAAGTGGTTGATAGTGACCACCAGAGGTCATTCAGACCATCCAAGGCGTCAATGAAAGGCTAAGAGAGAAATGTTTCGGAATGCAACAGCCATTGTACAAACAAAACCACCTCTGCATTACCTTGCATTGTTTGCAGTGCTTTGTAAAAAGAATGATGAAAGCTTTAACCAATTACTCTTGCACACTGAAGGGTCAGAGCTTGCAAAGACTTGTAGAGAAATACAAATCAACTGTAGAGTTTCTACCAAATCTGCGGCTGGACAATTCTATTGAGCTTTTAAGGCACACTGGCACTGAGATTTTCAGCATTTATTGAACTCACAACAGTTGGGAGAAGTGACAGAATTTTGGATGGTGACATAGAAATATACATAGCTCACCTAACAAACTAATTTTAAAAACTTTGAAGACCTGGAGCAAATGCATGTCTGAATGGATGTACTTGCTATCTGACTTGGAAATACAAAATGCAGACATTGACTAACAAATGCAGGAAGAATTCGGTGACATGACTATGGGTCTCTAACCAAGTGCATTGTTCAGAAGGAAAAGCATAAGTGGAGGTTGAAGCAATGAAAATGCAAAATACCCTCAGCTTTTTTCAGTTGTCAAGCCATTTTTGGAATATAAATAGAATTTAGACCAAAGGCCAAGTTCTGGGGCTTATCAGATCCATCAGCGCTGAAAGGAAAATTGAGAGAAGAAATATTTACAGGAGGAAAACCTTGCTGTTGCACTATAAAACCACAATTGTTAGGAGGGTTGATAGCAACAGCGAAGAAACAGAATATGAATGGAAGTACTGTATAGTAAAAGCGATGAAAAGGGTTGCAGCTAGGGACTGAAGGGACGCTGTAAAGAGCCTTAAGACATGCAAACGCACTTCTAACAAAGTAGAGGGTAGAATAAACGTAACAGGGAATGGTGATCTATGACTAAAACTCACTAATCTCCATCCAGTGCCTTTGCTGAAGCCCATCAGATGCATCCTTCACATGAATGACCAAAACTTCATAAAAACGTTAACCAGCCCGAGAAGAGTCTACTTGAGACTCAGAGGTCTGGAAAAACTAACACCTATTAATAATAATAATTCATAAAAACGTTATAGATTGCTAAT
Source organism: Macrobrachium nipponense (assembly GCF_015104395.2). Lineage (NCBI taxonomy): Eukaryota > Metazoa > Arthropoda > Malacostraca > Decapoda > Palaemonidae > Macrobrachium > Macrobrachium nipponense. The sequence goes on along the minus strand of NC_087219.1, from coordinate 51,048,866 downwards.
AGTCCTGATGAATATTTTTTACTATAGCATATTACCTTTGAGTGTACTACAATTACCACTACGTACTACTACTACAATTCCTCATATTATACCGTATTTGCTGGTGTATTAGACTTTTTTCATGTTCAAATATATAAAAAAACTGCTGTGTCCAATGCGGCTGTGCTACGGATAGGAGAACGAGCGCCATAGGGCAGGCTATGCCTAGCCTACAGCAAGCATACTGGGTAGGCACACAAATTGTTGCTATTAATAAAACATTGAAAAACAAGCCTAATTATTACAGTAAATTACCTGTTACTGATAAAATATTGAAAACACCCCGAATTATCAGTCGATTATGATAAACTACGAAATATTGCTTACAATACGTAGGCAGTTATCCAATAAGAGAAGCTCACATCCTCTCATTGTATCTCCTTCCCAAGCATACATAACCCACACCTGTCTTACAGACTGTTTTACCTTTAGGAACATTTACTTATTCTCTAAATACATAAAATAAAATCATTCATCAGCCTGTGTACCATTTGCAATGATTGGATGTAAACAGAATCACTGAGCCACACTGGAGGCCGGTCGAAGTAACAAATATACTACAAACAACTATATAACTGACCTGGGAGGAGTTATGAATTTGGGTACGGTTTCCCATAAAGTAAAGTTCTAATTTAAGGTTAATTTCATACAGAGTCCAAACCCTTGGCTGAAAAGCGAAAAAGGCACTCTTATAACATCAAATTTAAACTAGAATCACACATTTTTCCCTACAAAATCACTTTAAAATGTCTTTAAATAAATGTATGATGACACACTAGTGTTTAGCCACATAATATCCTTGTAAAATAGGCATGCGTCTCATGTGAGGGTGCATCTTGCAAGCCTGCAAATACGTTAATTTTGTCATACATGTCTGTATTTCACAACTTTTCTCATAACATAATTTTCATTTAATGTTTGGGGATCGTTAAATAACTTTAATATTCACTAAAGGATAGATGAGCTTAAGAATTTGGAATCCCTGCTCTAAATAGTGGAACCATTATCAGAGAGATTGTTTAGGTTAAGTGCAACAAGATGTACACAAAAAAAAGACAGAGAGAAGAACGTGGGCTTAGAATTTGTGGATTCTCCTATTCACAGATTTCTCTGTGGAACATATACGTAGTATACACATTATTTGCAGAAAATTTGCCTATTTACTGTACTTTTCACTGAGAAATATTCACTAATTACATTACTTTCATACAATTTTCATGACTAAATGCACTTTTTGTGATAAAACTATTAAAATACTCAAGTATAAGCATTTTTAGAGGGTTTTTAAGTTTGAATAACAAAATAGGCAATTCTAAGCATTTTTAACAGGGTTTTAAGTATTCGTGAGGGGGATCGGGTACCCATGCCTAGCAAATACAGGGGTCCACTGAATTTCTATAAATGACGTAAATTCATACTTGGCATTTAATCTAGCATGGATCCCAGTCATTAAAGCTATTTTTGGCTCCTAACTTGATGGGTAAATTAAAGCTTATTTTTCACCATCATCCCTCCATTGCCTCTTTTCTCAAACCCTTCTATGAGGTCATTCAGCACTTAAAGGGAAAACCAAAATAAAACTTTTTTATAAGGTTTAACAGGAGGAAGACCTAGCACTTGCACCATGAAACAACTATTAGAAATGGATGAAAGGTAATATAGAATAAAGAGAATATGAATGGAGGCACAATAAAAGGAATGAAAGGCATTGCAGGTAGGAGGGACTCTGCAAAGAATTCTAATTAGGCATAGTAATGCCTACAGTGCACAGTGGGATGGCAGTAGTATCCCCTACAGGGGTTGTGGGAACCTGTAATCCACAAGTTGCATTCCTATTACAAATTCCTCTCAGCTGCTAGCATTTGGAATTTTTATCTTATGTAAAGAACAGCTGATACTCCTTACAGTGTGGTCTGCAAGGACATACAAGTCTGCCGGATGAATGTTGTTGTTTGATTTGAATGACACCAACAAAACAAATGTTGTTATATATTTCTTTTCAATAACAGAGAGATCTTTTAATTCATAAACCATACAAAATCACTACAATAAATATGGACTGTAATCACACATAAGAGCAAGCACGTATCACATAAAAGACTGAGGCTAGACTTCACGTGGCACACCCGCATGGCATATGACCTATCTTACATGCAGCCAATACTACTATGCTACAGCAACCAAAGCTGTATTCGAATTCAATAGTTTCCACAAGCTACCAAACAATGATGAATATATGGAAGAACAACATTTGTAATACATAAACCAAGATAATAAGCACTGCGATGCATTCAACACAGCTAATGGAAAACAAACGTTGACTGAAAAAAAATGATTGGACTATTTCTCTCAGAAAACATTATTACTATCTGGATAAAAAACAAATTTGAAAACTAAAGTCGACAAAAAGCTGGCACATACTAGTTGCAAAAGTTTACATATTCCATAGTTTTGTACTTAAGGAAAAACTAACAACACTACCAGCTCACTATAAGCATTAAGAAGAGTCAACATTCACTTTCTGAGCATGGTATTGAGGTACACAAAAAAAGGGGAAAATCTTTCAAGTAAACCAAAAAATTAACTCAATATTCTTGAAAACCTATGGGTAAGCAAGTTTTTTTTATTTAAGGTTGTCCACACAGTCTACGTTCACCTGTAACAGAAGCACATACCAGCATCATCTGTCAGTGTGACACTGCTGAAATCTACATCAAATATACAAATTAAGTAAACAGGATTGATTACAAACAAGGTTTGTATTTACATGATGGAAATTGTGGCTGAAACCAACAAGGTTAAGTTTCAAAAGGTGAGTCCTTATCCAAAATGAAAATCAGGAATATTTGGAATTTTCAGTTTCCTAGGAATTTTTTTTTTTTTATAAAAATCCATACCAATTCTACACAGATTCCTTTCTTATGTTCACAAGCTTTATACAGTACTGCAAACTTAATTTGTATTTACAAAACTTTTACTGTAAACCTTTATTATAGGATGTTTCCACAACTGTAACTGGTAACCAAAGAATTCAGTATGCTCACAATGACAGAAGTATACACCCTAGATAAACAAATTAAATCATACATAAAAACTTCAATGTTTACTGTATTTTTAACTTAGTTTCCACTTTTAAATTGTTATAATAAACACCTCTGAAAATTAGAAGGGGGTTGGCTTTAATTGTCTTTAGTATCATGGAGTGAGGTCATCAATTCCAAGGTGTTTTGCAAGGTATATTTCCATCAGATGACATTGTCAAACACACTTCTTACATTTTTCATTCAGATTTACAGTAGTTAGAAGATCTACCTAAATACAGTTGAATTACTGGTTTCAGTTTCCTCAGTTACCTATGTAAAAATCGAATTTATACATTCACAAAAGAGATGTGGTTACCCTTTGCGATGCTGACAACAATAATTACAAAATATAGTATACAATCCAGCACTTACAAGTTACTATTAACATCAAGATATAACTGAAGACTGAACTGTTGTACTGTATTATCACAATGCTGTTCAACAAGACAGTACATCAAATTTCTAGAATAAACAGAATGGGATGAAAGATTTGTCCTTAAATGAAAGGCAAAAATGGATCAAGGAAAGTTAAAGTAATTGGACAGTTATGTGGGAAGAAACCAAAAGAAACAAGAGTAAAACACTATTTGTACTACTGAACTGTGGAGAGTAACAAATATTCAACAACTGGATGAAATTAGAAAGAAATTAAGATTAAAATAAAACAGAAACACCTGAATGGGAAAATAAATTGTAAAATAAAAAGGGAAAACTTACAGTAACCATCAAAAGACAGTGTCATATGCCAGCCCTCACTACTCAAAAAGAAAAAAAAAAAGAAAAAAAAATTATTTACATCAATAAAATCCTGTACAAACAAAAGATTCCCTATAAAAATGAGGATGAAGGAAGGAATGAACATGAAATAAGAAGTAAAGACTTCCAAAACACAGCAAGCAGTGATTCTGGGAGTGCTTCCGTGTGATGCTGCCAAGTCACACTAAAGTTAGGGTGATGAAGGAGATGCGTAGAGGGGATCTTTTGTTCTGGAAACGTGTGGTTTTCCTACAAAAGAAATATGGTTTTCTAAGCTAATCAACAACGATGATTTTCAAAAAGAAGAAAAGAACAGGCAAAATGGGACATTTTCATGATGACTCCACACAGGTCTTATTCTATCGCTCAGTCAAGTGGCGGAGCTACTGGGGTTCCTGTGGCCACTTGAGGAACTGTTTGACCTGGAGGAAGATTTGTGGTTTTCTGCGCTGTAGAACCAATACTCTTGCTTATCCTGTAGCACACAGCCCTTATGATTCCCATCCATACCACAACACTGATCTGAAAGCAATTGACTACATCTTAATAGCCATTGAAGAGCCATGTCATTCCATTTGCAATAAAATCATACATCATCTTCTATTGGCAAGATTTTACTCGCATTCATTTAACTCTTGTCAATTTGGACAAACTTTGCAAGGGGGATTGATTTTTCAGGTAGTTGGTAATTACAAAATGATTAGGAAGGTGGAAACTTGCACAAAAACATGAGATAGTACTTCAAAAATCATTCAAATTTATTTAAGATGCCATCAGAATAAAAAATAAATAAAAAATAAAGGGCATCACACCACTGAAAAATCAGTTCTATAGCTAAAAACTTGAAGTACAAAATGATATTTTCATATTAAAATAAATTTTTGAACATACTTACCTGGTAGTTATATATATATAGCGGCCAGGGACTTAAGCTATATATATATAACTACCAGGTAAGTTAGATGTTTAAAAATATTATGCATAACACCTTAGGAACAGTATTACATATTATAATGCTGTGATAATAAAGTCAAATATATGAAACAAATACAAATTCCTCAATTTGCTTACTTGCTTACCACCTCTGCATTACTAACAACATCCCAGAACACCCAAAGAAAGATGAGAAATAAAGGCTTGTTTCATTTTATAGCAAATAAATTATTCTGCATCGCTAGAAATTAGCAATTTTTCAGTCAAACTGGAATCCTAGATGTTTCAATCCCTTTACAAAGAATGCCAGAAGTAGTCACATGGTAGAAAATTGCACACATGGGTAGATCCTCAGATAGCAGAGCATACCTCTGGTAGTAGCAGCTCTGCCTGACAACACATGCAGTTCACGAAAACACCTCAAAGATAAGAGGGCTAGCAGAAAAGCAGTTTTCACAATAAACTGCTGAAGGGATGGCTTTTGAAGTGGTTCATAGTGCATCTTGGTAAGACTGGAGATGTAGAGAGGTCAAACTTTGGTGGCTGGTTTACCTTGGACAATCTTTCTCCAACTGATGGAAGAGTCTTCTGGGAGCAGCTACTTTAATGCCACAGTATTCTTTAACTTGTAGGAGGCTGTCTGTAACTGTACTACAGAGCCCAACAACTTCTGACAATGCAAATGCAAGAAGTACTATGCCATCAAAAGAACTTAAGTACACATCAGGTTGCTGTCCCTTTCACTGCACCAACTATAAAATCTCACCAACTATAAAATCTATTTCACTTGGTATAGGTTGATGATAGAGATCTTGCAGTAATTGGTGATAGCTGCAGCAATAATATCTGAAAAGTCCCAAACACTGCAACCTTGCTTGATAACAATTAACTTCAACAGTTCCTGAAGATACTCCTCTACAGAGTATAAGCTGGAGATCAGCATACTTCATCAGAACAAATACATTCTTTATCTACAATAGGATCCACAGTAATAATATTGATTATAAAAAAGAAATGTACTGAAAAAAATATGATCTTTATGATCTGAGATTCATAATAACAACCTTCACATTTTTTCTTTTACAAAAAGTGAACTTCAACTAGTAGGCAGAAGGTCTTCGCTCATTTTGTGTGCCACTTCAGTTGAGCAACTGACTCTCACCACAATCAGTACGTATAGGGCAATATAACTAAGAGGATACATAACAATCTTATTGACTACCTTGAAGCCTTTTCCTAAGATCCTTGGATGATATGTATTGTGATCCTTGAAGTTCTGTTGTTCAAGTGAATTTTGGAGTAAATATTGCAACTGTGAGGCTGCATTCAAGTCTACTGAAGGTTGAGAAACAGTTTGCCAAGCACAGTGCATGAGTGTTGAAGGTGTTAAAGCTGAATAAAATATATAGCAACTTGCTTCTTGTGGTGACAATGAATGCTTCATGGCAAAATAAGAAGAATCAGGTTCCTTTAGAATTTCTAAAGCAGTGGGACTAACTGACTGACTGTGCCCATAATCAATTGTCATCGAAGCATTTGGCTTTTGCCAATGACAATGAAACGTGATGCTGTAGAATTCCAAGGTGGGAGGGGAGGGAATTATATATAACTGCGCATGCATTGGAAGATTGCAGTGAATACAGTATACATTTTGAATATTATTAATAAAAGTATAAAATCTGGCAATGTTCCAGAAGCACGACTTTTTCGCTTCTCAATAGCCATATAATGGGAGTGGCTTTGTACCTCACTGCCTTGTGTTTCCTGATTTTCTACTCACCAAGAGTGAGGGGTAGTCTTTGTTGGTTCTCCTGTCAAAAGTAGTTGCAGATCAAGCTCACTATCCCCTTGGCCTCTTTCCACATAGCTAACTGTCTTGAGAGGTACTATTTGGAGAACAGGAATCTATCAGTGTGAAGCCTTGGATTTTTGAAGATCTTTGCTTTAGCTGCCATCATGATTTTCCCGAATGCAATCTTCTCCATAGTCTTGTCTGTTTTCCTGCATTTCTTATTTGGCCATTGCACAAGGAGGTGGTTCCTTGATTGCAACATAACCTCTGTGCTGACCCAGAGTCTCATTAAGGAGGTTTTGTTGAGGTCACTGGGATCCCTACAGCTTTTCCCATGTTCCAAGATTGTCGAAAGGACACCTTATCAACTTCACCTACTGGTTCTTCAACTACAGTATACCTTTTCCATAGGGAACAGTGTCCATAATTCCATGTTGTCTTCTGTGATTTGCCGCATGCTTCAGCTTGGTCTGGCCAAGACACCTACAGTTTTACCATCCAGTCTATTGAGGCAGCTCCTATTGAGCCTTCAAGCTGTTACACATCACCAACTCTCATACACTTTCTGGTCACAGCAAAAGCAGTTTTGCTGGCTAAAGTTCTGTATTTTTGGGGAATGTTCAGTGTTAAATGGGTGTTTATTAAATAATTCTTCTATATTGCAGTGCTATACTGTTCCTCTTTCGATAGAGTCCCTATGTTTTACCGACTTAATGTAGTATGTTTGCACAGACTCTGCTAAGTCAGGCTAGGATTTTTGGGTAATCTACCATAGATTAGAATATTTATCGCATATTACTTACTCTGGGAGAAATTTCCATCCCTTTAAGACCAATTATTAAAAATGATAGTTGGTCTCTGAATTTAATTTCATCCTTATAATCCACCATCATATATTGAGGTTTATGGTGAATATTATATAAATTAAAATGATATTGTAATGATACAATAAAGTTTGTTCATACTTACCTGGCAGATATATATATAGCTGTATTTTCCGAAGTCCGACAGAAATTAAAAAACTTACGACACACGTAGTGGGAGTCAGGTGGTTAGTACCCATTCCCGCCGCTGGGAGGCGGGTATCAGGAACCATTCCCATTTTCTATTCATAATTTTATTTCCACTGTCTCCTGAGGGGAGGTGGGTGGGTACTTAAATTATATATATCTGCCAGGTAAGTATGAACAAACTTTATTGTATCATTACAATATCATTTTGTTCATGAAACTTACCTGTCAGATATATATATAGCTGAATCCCACCTTTGGTGGTGGGAAGAGACAGAATAGAATTTTGGGAAACATAAACATGCAGATAATTGATATCTTGGTTCCTTACCTGTTAGCATAGCTGGCTTCGTGGTTACTGCCACGTAAGTCTTGCTTGTGCTACTAGAGTTGCCAGCGAGGTAGAGACCTATAAGCTGGTGCACTCAAGATGATCTGTCAACGGGGGCGTGACCACGATGTGACTAGACCATTGACCATACAATGAGGGCAACGAAGTAAAAAACCACCTGGCCTAGTCTACCAAAGGTATTCCACTAAACTAGACTAAAGAAGGGAGATCCGCCTCGGGCGGTCGACCCCACAACCAAAAAACACACACAATTAAAAGCTCACCTAACCACTAAAGGAAAGGATGAGTGCTACCTCCTGCCCCCAAAACAGTGTCTGCAGCGAAGTATGGTCCAAGCGACGAGCAATGTTCGTATGTCGCTTTCACCTCCCGCAGGTAGTGTGAAGCGAACACCGAGTTGCTCCGCCAATATGTGGCACTCAAAATGTCACTGAGTGCCATATTTCTGTGAAAGGCTATCGAGGTCGAAATAGCCCTCACCTCGTGGGCATTCACTTTTAAAAGCTTCATGTCACTATCACTACATGTGGAATGAGCTTCCTTAATGGTGTCTCTCAAGAAGAAAGAAAGCGCGTTCTTTGACATGGGAAGATCAGGCTTCTTAACAGAGCACCACAAGTTGCCCGAAGGTCCTCTACAGTCCTTCGTTCTGTCTAAATAGAATTTGAGAGCCCTGACAGGGCACAGGACTCTCTCTGGCTCACTACCCACGATCTCTGTCAAACCCTTGATTTCAAATATCTTGGGCCAAGGGTTGGAAGGGTTTTCGTTCTTTGCTAAGAACATAGGGCTTAAAGAACAAACAGCATCAGAGTTCTTAAACCCAACATGCTTGCTTATTGCCTGGATCTCACTAACTCTCTTCGCCGTCGCCAGAGCAGTTGAGTGTCTTCCTTCCTTGTAAGGTTTCTAAGCGAAGCTAAGTTGAGCGGTTCAAAATCACTGGACATCAAAACCTTTAGAACAATGTCTAAGTTCCAAGAAGGAACTCTTGGTTGAGATACCTTCGAAGTCTCGAAAGACTTCAGAAGATCATGAAGGTCTCTGTTATTGGCTAAGTCCAGCCCTCTATGCCTAAAGACTACAGAAAGCACACTTCTGTAGCCTTTTATCGTAGGCACCGCTAAGCGAACTTCATTCCTCAAGTAGAGAAGGAAGTCTGCGATCTGGCTCACAGAGGTAGAGGTGGAGGAAATGCCTTTCTTCCTGCACCAGCTCCGAAAAACAGCCCACTTGGATTGGTATACGGCAATAGAAGAAGGTCTCCTTGCCGTTGCGATCGCTTTCGCCACAGGTCTTGAAAAACCCCTCGCTCTGGCCAACTTCTGGATAGTCTGAACGCAGTCAGACTCAGAGCGGGGAGGTTTTTGTGATACCTCTCGAAGTGGGGCTGTTTGAGTAGATCTATCCTTGGAGGCAGAGTCCTTGGAAAGTCTACTAGAAAAGACATGACCTCTGTGAACCAGTCGGTCGCTGGCCAGAAGGGGGCGATGAGAGTCATCCTCGTTCCCTCTGATGCCGCGAATTTCCTTATTACTTCCCCTAGGATCTTGAACGGGGGAAAGGCATATACGTCTAGTCCCGTCCAGACCCAAAGAAGGGCGTCTACTGCTACTGCTCCTGGGTCTAGAACTGGTGAGCAGTACAGCGGGAGTCTCGTTGTCCTGGAAGTTGTGAAGATGTCTACGAGAGGACATCCCCATAACTTCCACAACCTCTGGCATACTTCCTGATGAAGGGTCCACTCCGTCGGCAGAAGTTGACCTTGTCGACTGAGCAGATCTGCACGGACGTTTTCTACTCCTGATATGAATCTCGTCAGGATAGAGATGTCGTGTGCCTTCGCCCATAACAGGATCTCTTTTGCAAGGAAGAACAGGGATCGAGAGTGGGTTCCTCCCTGTTTTTTGAGGTATGCCAGGCCTGTGGTGTTGTCCGAGTTGATCTGCACCACATTGCCGGAGACTTCGTTCTGAAAGAACTGGAGCGCCAGATGAACTGCTGCCAGCTCCTTGAGGTTTATGTGCCAGGACACCTGTTCCCCTCTCCAGGTGCCTGACACTTCCTACCCCCCCAGTGTTGCTCCCCACCCCACGGAAGACGCGTCGGAAAACAACACTAGGTCGGGGCTCTGAAGCTTGAGGGAAAGACCCTCTGCGAGCTTCAAAGGGTCGGTCCACCATCTTAGATGTTCCTTTACCTCTTCTGATAACACCAGAATCGATTCCAAATTGTTTTGGTGCTTCCAATTGTCCGACAGGAAGAATTGAAGAGGTCTGAGGTGCAACCTCCCTAGGGAAACAAACTTCTCCAGTGAGGAAATGGTCCCCAGCAGACTCATCCATTCCCTCACCGAGCATGATTCTTTCCCCAGAAAGGTTAACACTTTGCTTAGGCAATCTAGTTGTCGCCCCTGGGACGGAAAAGCCCGAAAAGCCACTGAGTCCATCTGAATCCCCAGATAGACTAAAGACTGAGAAGGGGTCAGATGTGACTTCTCGAGGTTCACCAGAAGCCCCAGGGACTTCGTTAACGACAAGGTCGTGTGAAGGTCCTCCAGACACCGGTCTTTCGAGGAGGCTCGTACGAGCCAGTCGTCCAGGTAGAGAGAGATCCTGACTTTGGAAAGATGAAGCCACCTCGCAATGTTCTTCATCAGTAGGGTGAATACCATCGGAGCAGTGCTGAGTCCGAAGCAGAGAGCCCTGAATTGAAACACTTTTCCTTTCAGGACACACCGCAGGTATTTCCTGGACTGGGGGTGGATGGGGACGTGGAAATACGCGTCCTGGAGATCTAGTGAAGCCATCCAATCCCCCGGTCTTAAGGCTCCCATCACTGACTGAGGTGTCTCCATCTTGAACCTCTGCTTGATGACAAAGAGGTTCAGGTTGCTGACATCGAGTACCGGTCGCCATTCCCCCGACTGCTTTGGCACCAGGAACAGTCTGTTGTAAAATCCGGGGGAATTCAGGTCGGAGACCTGTTCTACGGCGTGTTTCATGATCATCTGATCTAGCAGATCGTAAAGCACTTGTTGCTTTTCTCCCCGATAAGAAGGTGACATGTCCCTGGGTGTCGTAGACAGCGGGGGTGGTTTCAGGAACGGGATCCGGTAACCCTTCTTTAAGATGTCCAAGGACCATTTGTCCGCACCTCTCTCTTCCCAGGCTTGCGCAAAAAGCTGAAGCCTGGCTCCAACCGGTGACTGAAGGACTTCTGTTTCACTTCTTGTTCTTGGCAAGCGCAGTGGCTCTGCCTCTGGAAGTGCCTCTTCCTCGAGGGGCTGGTCTCGAGGAAGAACTACCTCGAAAGGGCTTCGATTAATTGAGAATCGAAACTCCCGAGGACGAAGGAACCGCAGGTCTCCTTGAAGATTGTGCGAGGAGATCTTGCATGGCCTTCTCCTGTAGGCTGGTAGCAATGTCTTTTACCATAGCCTGGGGGAAGAGATGATCCGAAAAAGGAGCGAAGAGCAAATCTGCCTTTTGTGACGGAGAGACAGATTTAGCTGTAAAATTGCAAAACAGGGATCTCTTCTTCAAGAGCCCTGTGCAAAAGTGAGCTGTAAGCTCCTCCGAACCATCTCTGACGGCCTTGTCCATACACGACATTACGCTGGACAGCTCCCCCAGACTAATCGAGTCGGAACTCCTAGACTTGGCATCCAGAACTCCCAGACACCAATCTAGAAAGTTAAAGACCTCTAACGTCCGAAAGAGGCCTTTAAGGTGGTGGTCCATTTCCGTAGTAGACCAGGAAACTTTCGAAGAGGACAGGTGAGACCTCCTCGAGGCATCCACAATGCTTGCGAAGTCTCCTTGAGCTGACGAGGGAAGTCTAATACCTACTCTTCTCTCCCGTCTCATACCAAATGCCAGCTTTCCCACTAATTCTCGAAGGTGGCAGGGCAAAAGAAGTCTTTCCCTGAGACTTCCTTTTCTCCATCCAGTCATGGACCTTACGAAGAGCCCTCTTAGTTGAAAGGGACTTCTTCATTCTGACAAATGCCGAGACCTTGTTGATCTTGGAAGAAGAAAGTTGCGAAGGAGGAGAGCGAGGAGCTTCCGGACGAAACGTATCTCCAAACTCCGATTGAAGAAGGCGAGTCAATACCTGGTAGTCAGAAGAGACTGCTGCCAAAGGTTTCTCATCATCAACTTCAACCGAAGCGTCGCTAACCTCTGCTTCCGACACAGGTGAAGTTGGAGGAAGTAAGGCTGAACTAAGGCTATCTGGTCTAAGTTTCCAAGAGGAGCGTTGCTGTGAAGTGGAAGGCAAAGCTGACTCCTTAATAGAAACTCCGGTCGTCTCTCTAAGACCCGAAGTAACTTGCAAAGTCTCATCAAAAACAGGTGGGCGACAACGAAAATCCACATCCTCGTCCACCCGAGCGTCCGCTGGCGCACACCTGGCGTCCACTGGCGCACGCCTGGCTGCTACTAGCGCAGGATTGGCGTCCACTCGCGCGCTGCTGGCATCCGCTGGCGCACGCTTGGCGTCCACTGGCGTGCGAATGACGTTCACTAAAGCGCGCTTAACATCTCGCGCACGCTCTGCTTCCGCCGGTGCACTCTTAGATGCCACTGGCGCTCGCTTGGCTTCCGACCGAGCGTCAAGATCCTGAACTTGCACCGAAGCGTCCACGCAAATATCAAGCTCTCGCACGCAGTTTTACATACGGGTAATACCGCTTCATGCGCAGAGCGAGTAAATTCCTCTTCACGTCCTCTAGAGAGCCGCTGGGGAGTCGCACGAACTCTAGCAGGCGAAGAAAGTGGAGAGAAAGACGAGCGAGGAGAGGGAGAGGGAGACCTTCTAGATCTCTTCACAGGAAGACGGTCATCCTTTCTCCTGGGACGTGGTTGCGTCCCTCTCTTAGAAAGAGCATCAGCAAGTTGTTGCTGCAAAGAGCGCAGGATCTTCTCAGTAGGAGAAGATTCCTTGTCAGGTGACGGGCTGATCCTGTGAGAAGGCGAGGGGCGAGGGGACGCCTTCTTCCTTCTCCCAGAAACTGCCGTTGCACGCGCTCGGGAGCGACTGGGGCGCTCAACAAAGTCATCATCCGATGACTCCTTACGTTTCTTCTGTGGCGGGAAGGCTGCGAACATACTCTCAGGCGAAGATCGCCGCTCGAGAGAAAAAACTGGACGTGAAGCGTCACGATCACCAACGCTCCTTTTCAGCGGGCGTGAAACAGACTGAGAGCTCCACCCCTTGTGCGGGGAGGAAGCCTCTGAAGAAGAGAAACACTCTTTCAGGAGACGTGCACGCGCACGCTCCTTGGCAGTCTGGGTAGCGTCAACAGATACTGCCGAAGGCACGTCAGATCGGTGGGCGTTCCCCGTAACCCTCCTGCGGCTTTCGACATGCCCTCTCCCTGAAACCTGGGAGTCCGGCAGCGGTCTAGGCCTAGAGGCGAAATGGGGCCGATCTGACGCACCCTCCACAAACGAAGAAGCACTGTCACTGCACTTTGCACCTTCACTTTTCCCTTCTAAGGCGAGCACTTTAGATTCTAAATTACGAATCGACTCTAAGATAAGTGTAAGGGTATTACCCTCCACAGACACTGTTTCAGGGCCCGAAGGCAACACTACAGGGTTAGGAGTAGTGATTAAAGGAGGGTTAGTAGGAGAAACATGAACTTCCTGACGTTTACCTGAAACGCTCCTGGAGGAAGACCTCCTTAACCTATCCCGTTCAAGCTTACGCAGATAGGACTCATACGCTCTCCATCCAGAATCAGAAAGACACTCACATTCCTTGCAGCGACTTTCATACATACAATCATGCTCTCTGCAACTCTTACACAAAGTACGAGGGGCTACTGATGCTTTCAGTAGCCTCCCTCGACAATCACTCTTGGTACAAAACCTGGCGCTAGCCGAACTAGAACCAGACATCTTATTTAAAGAGAAATCAAGCCAAAATCAAACAAATCCACAATTAACGTGTGCCTAGCCACCGATCCAAAAGTCAAGATACCAAAAAATCAAAAAGGGGTACTTATAGTAGCCAAGTTTCCTAAATTCAAGACGGAGGTGCTGAAAACTGTGTTTACAACACCGGCAACAGAAAAATTATGAATAGAAAATGGGAATGGTTCCTGATACCCGCCTCCCAGCGGCGGGAATGGGTACTAACCACCTCACTCCCACTACGTGTGTCATAAGTTTTTTAATTTCTGTCGGACTTCGGAAAATACAGCTATATATATATCTGACAGGTAAGTTTCATGAACAAATTAAGCTTTACAATATAAGGCAAAACATTAGAGAAATGTAGTGATTACTATTAGAGACGTGCTAAAAGTTAAATATATTTTTATAATATTGTAGACAGTAAAATGTTATTAAAATTAAATCACATCACAACAGACAAAGTTTTTTCTGGTAATCTAAAATCTCAAACATACTCTTAGACTAGCCAAAAATTCTGAACCTAACCATGTCAATACATGATGAGCAAATACCATCAGTTGAAATGGTAGTATTTTGTTCATGATAAGCATGTTACTTTCTTGGCTAGTTTTTTAAGAACACTGCTGTGACATCACACTGACAGATGGTGCTATGATTTTTTTAGCAGATAATAATAATTGTGCATAAAAATATAAATAAATCAAAACTAAAATAAAAGTGTTTAATCAGGTTATAGACTCAATCCCCATATTCACGTTCTCAAGGTTCGTGGACTACCTATTCACAGATTTTTCTGTGGAGCCCATCTCAAAATTATTCGCGGGGGACTCGCTCATTCACAGGTTTTTTCGTCGATAAATATTCACTAATTAGTGTATTTTAATGTTATTTGCATGACTAAATAGACTCAAAAATGATTTACTAGTTTTCAAATATTAATATTGATTAATACTGTATTGAGTTTAATAAGATTAAATTATATTAAATAAAAATAATTCTCTCTCTCTCTCTCTCTCTCTCTCTCTCTCTCTCTCTCTCTCTACCGAGATGAGAGAACTTTTATGGTACATGTATGTACTATGTTTATTTATTAATATTTTCAACTAATAATAATAATAATAATAATAATAATAATAATAATAATAAAAATAATAAACTATAATGATAAAATTCATATGTCAAAGATAAAATAACCTTTCCATTTCACTTTTAAGTAAGGACAACAGTTACTCTCCTCTGTCTCTCTCTTGCTCCACAAGATACATATATCATAGTGGTAACTCTCTCTCCTTTCTCTCTCTGTTTTGGCTAGAAGAGTTAGAAGTAAGCACGTGTATATATCTTACAGGGTACTAATGTTTAAGATGACTTTGGAGAAGTTAATAATCTAGTCTCAAAGATTCGTACACTAATAAGACAATAATTTGAGGTAAATTTGATGTAGGATGTTATTTAAGGTATACATTTGGTATTTGAACTTTCAAGACAGGCAGTTACAAGCATTTTAGTGGGGTTCTGAGATTTTGCAGATTTTAACTACGTATTCGTGGAGGGTCTGGTACACACCGCCTGCCAATACAAGGAGTCTACTGTATATATTTCTAAAGGTACAAGAGTCTTCAAAGTGCAACTTATCATTCAGGGGTGGATAAAAACAAGGCTTGCAATTTATGTAAACATTCGAATGCCTGTCAACATTGAAATGTCCTAGAAAATCCTATACCTTACTCTTCCTCTAAATAGTAGACTAAAACACAGACTTTGAAGGTTATGAAAACATTACTAAGCACTGCTTCAACATATCTAAAGAATTATTTTTGCAACAGAGAGAGAAGGGGAGAGGTGGCATATCTTATCAAAGATAGATAAAGGGCTGAAAAAGCAACGGGTCCGGCTTACGACGTTCCGAGGTTACGACGCTTTTTCTTAAATATTAATTGAAAAATCCGCCCTGGGTTACGACGCTTGTTCCGAGGTTACGACGCTGACGCTTCCGACGCTCCGAGTTTACAACGCTTTTAAAAAACACAAACTATGATAAGAATCCTTTATAGTTTAGCACAGTTTCTCTCTCTCTCTCTCTCTCTCTCTCTCTCTCTCTGTATTTTCTGATGAAAATAATCACTAATTAGTGTATTTTGATGTTTATTTTCATGACTAAATACATTTCATAAAATGATATTGTTAAGATACAATAAAGTTTTATACATACTTACCTGGCAGATATATACTTAGCTATAGACTCCGTCGTCCCGACAGAATTCAAAACTCGCGGCACACGCTACCGGTAGGTCAGGTGATCTACCATTCCCGCCGCTGGGTGGCGGAATCCCAACCATTCCCGTTTTTCTGAGCCAGTTTTATTTTCTCTTACACCTGTCTCCTGAGGGGAGGCTGGGTGGGCCCTTAATCGTATATATCTGCCAGGTAAGTATGTATAAAACTTTATTGTATCTTAACAATATCATTTTTATACATGCGACTTACCAGGCAGATATATACTTAGCTGATTGACACCCTTGGTGGAGGGCGAGAGACAGCTATATATATAAACAAAATTCTAATAACGGGAAACAACAATTGTTGTAGGATATCAATCCTTGGTTCTTACCTGTTTGGGCTGAAGACTTCATGATTACTGTCATTTAGTCTGCCTGCCTCAAGAGCTTCAGTGAGGTAAACCACCTATGACCGAACAGCCCTTCTGGATCATGTCAATGGGGCTAGCCCGCTTACGCGACAGAACCTGCATGGATCGTACCAATGGGGCTTACCCGCTTACATGGCAGATCCTGACCTTGTCTCTTTTCAATGAGGGGGCTAGCCCTCTTACATGACAGAGCTTTAGGCTTTACTAATGCACAACGAGGAGACCAAAAGTTAATCCCGACCACCTGACCTTCCTAACCATGTTAAATCTAAGAACTGAAAAGGGTTCTTCCTATACCCTCTTTTCAGTCAACCTAAAAAACCGAACACCATAATGTTAAAATTACATAACCTAACTAATTAGGATTAACCTCAGCTCCTCCTCCCAGCACTAAATCCGCGGACACATATGCTCCCAGTGAAAAGCACTTCTCATAAGTAACTCTACATCCTTTAGATAGTGATAGGCGACACTGAGTTACACTTCCAATACGTGGATTCATTAGATTTTGAAGGGACCACGTTTTATGAAAATGCCATTGAGGTTGCTATGCCCTCACTTCGTGTGCTTTTACCCTGAGGAGTTTAAATTGTTCTTCACCACATTTAAGATGCGCTTCCTTAATAACGTCTTTAATGAAAAACGTAAGGGCGTTTTTTGATATTGTGTATTCTTGTAGGATCCTTGACCGAACACCAAAGACTTTCCTGCGTACCTCCCAAAAGAGACTTTCTTTGTAAATAAAATTTTAGCGCTCTTACTGGACAAAGGGTCTTCTCCTTTTCTTCCCCCATAAGAGAAGAGAGTGCCTTCACTTCGAAGCTTCTAGGCCACGGTTTTGATGGGTTTTCGTTCTTGGCTAAGAAGAGAGGCTTAAAAGAGCAAATTGCAGCCTCCTTCTTAAACCCCACTCTGCCCTCTAACGCTTGAAGTTCACTCACCCTTTTTGCCGTGGCTAAGGCGAACAGGAATAGAGATTTCCTCGTCAAATCCCTAAAAGAAGAATTATTGGAAGGTACGAATCTTTCAGACATCAAATAATGCAGCACTATATCCAAGTTCCAACTGGGATTTTTATTATTCTGACTTTTTGAGGTCTCGAAAGACCTAATAAGGTCATGTAGATCCTTATTGTCCGACACCTCCAGACCCCTATGCCTAAACACCGAGGCCAGCATACTTCTATACCCCTTGATCGTAGATACCGCTAGGCCACACTTTCTTCTAAGGTAAAGAAGAAAATTTGCAATGTCGGTTATAGAGGTACTGGAAGAGGATAGCTCATGCGTCCTGCACCATCTTCTAAACACTTCCCACTTCGACTGGTACACCCGTAATGTGGATGGTCTCCTGGCTCTTGCGATTGCTTTTGAAGCTTCGCGAGAAAACCCCCTCGCTCTAACGAGTCCTTCGATAGTCTGAAGGCAGTCAGACTTAGAGCGGGGAGGTTTTTTGTGATACCTGTCGAAGTGGGGTTGTTTGAGAAGATCGCTCCTTAGTGGGAGCGATCTGGGAAGATCCACTATCCACTCCAGCAACTCTGTCACCCAATCTAGGGCTGGCCAAAAGGAGCGATCAAAGTTAATTTCGTTCCCTCTGAGGAGGCAAACTTTCTTATTACTTCCCCTACCAGTTTGAAGGGGGGAAAAGCGTACCCGTCTATTCCCTTCCAATCCATGAGGAGACCGTCTATCGCTATTGCTCTTGGATCCGGCGATGGGGGAGCAATAATTCTCAAACCTCTTGTTCCAGTTGGTTGCGAACAAGTTCTACGTTCGGCCTTCCCCATAAAACCCCCATAACTGATCGCACACTTGAGGGTGGAGAGTCCATTCGGATGGGGAGCACTTGGTCTCTTCTGCTTAGCAGATCCGCTCGAACATTTCTCTCTCCCTGAATAAATCTCGTTAGAAGAGAGATCTGCTTCTCTTGCGCCCAAAGCAACAACTCCCTCGCTGTCTCGTAAAGGGAGAATGAATGAGTTCCCCCTTGCTTCCTGATATATGCTAGGGCTGTCGTGTTGTCTGAATTGACCTGAATGATTGATCTAATATCTGTTCTTGAAAGTGCAAGAGAGCTAGGTGAATGGCTTTCAGTTCCTTTTTGTTTATGTGCCAGGACACCTGAGCTCCTTCCCAGGTTCCCGACACTTCTTGTGAATCCAACGTTGCTCCCCACCCTACGTCCGATGCGTCTGCAAACAACGCTCGAGAGGGCTCTTTATGTGCAAGGATATTCCTTGACCGAGTTTCTTCGGGTCTAACCACCACCGAAGATCTTGTTTGACCTTGTCCGTTATCCTGAATGACTCTTCGAGGTCCTGGGAACTTTGATCCCAGTTCTCCTTCAGATAATACTGAAGGGGTCTTAGGTGCAGTCTCCCTAGGAAAACGAACTGCTCCAACGAGGAAATGGTTCCCAGCAAACTCATCCACTCCCTCGCGGAACAATGTTCTTTCCCTAGAAATCCTGACACCTTTGTAAGGCAGCGCTCTATTCTCTCTGTTGACGGAGACGCTAGAAAACCCCGAGAATCCATTCGAATCCCCAGATAAACTATGTTCTGCTGGGGATCCAGCTGGGACTTCCCGAGGTTGACTAGGAGTCCCAATGACTGCGTCATCTTTAATGTTACCGAAAGGTCCTCCAGACACTGTTGCTTCGACTTTGCTCGTATTAGCCCAGTCGTCCAAATACATCGAGATTCTGATCCCCTCTAAATGTAGCCAATGCGCCACATTCCTTAGGATACCCGTGAAGACTTGCGGGGCCGTCGAAAGTCCGAAGCAAAGCGCTCGAAATTGAAACACTCTTCCCTGTGACATGAATCTTAGGTATTTCCTTGATGCCGGATGAATTGGCACATGGAAATATGCATCTTGAAGGTCCAGGGATACCATCCAGTCCCCTGGACGAAGAGCAGAAAGTACAGAGGAAGAGGTCTCCATCGAGAACTTCTTCTTGATCACAAAGACGTTCAGCGCACTTACGTCCAAAACCGGCCTCCACCCGCCCAGAGGCTTTTGGTACCAGGAATAGACGGTTGTAGAAACCTGGTGAATGGAGATCTTGAACCGTTCTATTGCCCTTTTCTGCAACATAAGTTCTACTGCTTGCAGGAGAGCTTGACTCTTGACAGGATTGTTGTATCTCGCTGTTAACTCCCTTGGAGTTCTTGTTAAGGGAGGATATTCCCTGAAGGGGATGAGGTATCCTCTCTCGAGGATCGAGAGGGTCCAGCTGTCCGCCCCTTCTCTTCGCCCAGACTCTGGCAAAGTTCGACAGTCTGGCGCCTACCGCTATCTGGAGGACTTCTTCTTCATTTTGCCTTCCCTGCAGGTCTCCTGGAAGGTCTTCCTCTGGTATCCGGTCTTCTACCTCTAAAAGGGGTTCTTGAGAGGAAGAGGCTCCTCGAAAGGGCTGCTGAAGAGGTGTTTTATCCTTCTTTTGAAAAGGAACCGCAGGCTTGAACCTCTTTGCTGACTGTGTCAGTAAATCCTGTGTGGCTTTTCCAGCTAATGATTTTGCTACATCCCTCACCTTTTCCTGTGGGAAAAGGTGGTTCGAAAGCGGCGAATATAGCAAGGCCGACCTCTGTAGAGGAGATACTGACTTGGACAGGAAAGACCCATACACTGCTCTCTTTTTCAAAACTCCCGATCCAAAAAGAGCAGCCACTTCCACCGAACCGTCCATCACCGCTCTGTCCAGACACGATAACACACTCGATAATTCTTCCATCGTGACAAATTCAGGATCTTGGGCTCTCTTCGCAAGGGGACTCCCAAAGCCCAGTCCATAAAATTAAATACTTCGAGCGTCCTAAAGAGTCCCTTTAGTAGATGGTCCAGTTCACACATCCCCCAAGTAGCTTTTGCTGATAGTAGAGCGCGCCTCCTTGAAGAATCTACTAAGGAAGCGTAATCTGCGTCTGCCGATGAAGGCAGTCCTAAGCCCATAGGTTCCTGGGTATCGTACCATCTTCCAGGTTTACCGTCAACTTTGAAGGAGGGCATGAAAAAACAGTCTTGCCCGCCCTCTTTTATTCTTAAGCCATTCTCCAAATCCTTTGAACGCTTTTTTCATACTAAGGGCTGGATGCATCTTTACAATGAGGATGCCTTTGGAGACTTCGTGCTCGATAGCAAAGATCCTGGAGAGGGCGGATCCGCTGGTTGAAGCTTATCTCCGAACTCCTGCAACAACAACAAGGACAATCTCTTATAATCAGAGACTACTACATCCACAGGTAATTCTTCATCCGAGACTTCTTCTAAGTCTCCGGCTGCCGGGGATCCTTTCGGAGAAGAGCGGTTCTTAGTTGTCGAGGGACTTCTGTCAAACGAAGAAGAACGTCGTCCGTTAGTGTGACAAATCCTTGCTACTACAAGGCGCAACAGAGTTCTTAAACGCACGAGATCTTCCTCTCAGGCCCACCTTTTTGTCCTCAACCAGGTGAAGGGCTTCTACTCTCCGAAGAACTCATAAAGTGCGAGGGGGGGGGGGGGGGGGTCTTACCTCTGACCTAAGCTCGTACAAGGCGCCTGCGCCTACTCGACTCCTGACGCCTGCTCGACTCCTGGCGTCTGTTAGACTCCTGGCGCCTACCCGACTCCTGACGCCTGCTCGACTCCTGAAGCCTGCTTGATTCCTGCGCCAAATGCTTGACTCCTGGCGCTTGTCGTGACTCCTTGTAGGCTCTTGACGCCTCTCACAAGACTCCTGGCGTCTGTAAGGCTCTATAGCGCTAATATTCTTGGCGCCTACTAGGCTCTGTCAACTCTATTTTTGTTTCTCACAAGCTCCTGCTTCTTAGGCTCTTGACGCCTATCCCTGATCCTCAGAAGAGGAGTCCGACTCCTGACTTCTCCTAAGAGACGTAGCTGACCGCTTGCTCTGCGAGCGGCTACCGCTGGAAACTTTCTTCCTATAGATAGGAGAGGATCGTTTAAAGGGAGAACGAGAGATGTCTCTCCGGAGACGAGCGCCTGCTAGAGTGAGAAACTTCTCTCCTACCAGGAGAAGACAATTTTGATCTCTTCACTGGAAGGGAGGAGTCTTTCCTTCGAGACGAATCCTTATGTAGAGCGCCTACCAAGGAGGATATTTGCTCCTGTAGATTAAGCAGAAAAGCTTTGTCGGATCTTGAGGCGCTGGAGACGGTCTTCTCGCCCTCTTACTAGTCGAAGGAAAATCCTCTGGAAATCGCTCTGGGCTTGAATCAAAAGCGTCTCCTTTCGGCGCTACCCACGATCTCTTCAGAGGACGAGACTTCGAAGCAGAGCTCCATCCACGCCTGGACGAGGAGGAGTCCGACGCAGAAAAACACTCTTCCAGGATGCCTTTTCTACGGCTATCCAAGGCAGCCTGGGTCGTTACTTTCAGGGTCTGCCGAAGGGACGCCTGATCGTTGGGGATGCTCCACATCCTCCCTGCGGCTTTTGACATTCCTCCTCCCCTGGTCCTGGGAGTTTGGAAGCGGTCTAGGCCTAGGAGCAATGCGGAGCCGATCAGACGCCCCCTCCACTGCACGGGGGTCACTGTATTCACTGACACTCCTACCTTGTGTTTCCATGGCTTTAATCTGGCTCCTGAAGCTCCCTGATCGAGGATCTCATTTTTTCCATTTCTGAAAATGAACCCTTAGATTCAACACAGGGAGAAGGGGTTAAGGTTATGGGAGAACATCATCTAGTTTGTTAATTTCTGATTCAGGCTCAAAAGAACAAGATCTACTCGAGCTTCTAGCTGACGCTTTCCTAGCTCTATCCTTCTCTCTTTTCTTAATATAAGAAGCTAATTCCTTCCTTCCATCCTTGCTCCGAAAGCCCTTCCATTCATTCAGCACAAGTTCTATCAACCGCACATTCAGAACCTCTACATTTACTACAAAGCGTATGAGGATCTACCTCTGCTTTAAACAACCTAGTTCTGCATTCTTCCCTTGCACAAACCCTAAACTTAGGTGTTACTTTAGCTTCAGCCATCTTAATAGAAAAAACCAAATCCAAATCCTAATCCAGTCCAAAATAAGCGTATGCCAATCCCGAGAATAAACAAGAGTACTTCACCAAATGAGTCCAACCAATTCTCGGCAAATGAGCAGAATTCCAATCAGGAGAGACCAAACAACAGTTGTTGCCGGCCTCAGCGACAGAGAAAATCTGGCTCAGAAAACGGGAATGGTTGGGATTCCGCCACCCAGCGGCGGGAATGGTAGATCACCTGACCTACCGGTAGCGTGTGCCGCGAGTTTTGAATTCTGTCGGGACGACGGAGTCTATAGCTAAGTATATATCTGCCTGGTAAGTCGCATGTATAAAAATATAAAATTAATCAGACTGCGATCATGAAGCCAACAAATACATATGTATTTTTTAGAATTCTTCTTCTGTTTTAATATTACATTACAATGTTTCATTATAGCTGTCAGTAACTCCATAAAAATAATAATTCTCTCTCTCTCTCTCTCTCTCTCTCTCTCTCTCTCTCTCTCTCTCTCTCTCTCTCTCTCTCTCTTCTCTCTCTACTACAAAGATGTATGTTTTTTTGTATGATAAAGAAATGATTTACTATTTTCAAAATATTAATATTAATTTATACAGCAATAATATCAATTCAATAAAGAAAATACCATAGTGAATTAGTAAGATTTTAGCTTATATTTAAAAAATTATGGAAGAATGAAGGAAATCCCAGTCTTCTTTGTAACCTTTTCCTCAGATGCAGGTACTAAAACTGTCAGATATATCAAGTTCTGTGACAGCCCGAGGGGGAAGAGTTGGGGGAAGAGTTGGGGGAAGAGCTGCAGTGTTGCAATGACGTGGTCCTGAAATTTTTCCCCCCCCTCTCTCTCTCTCTCTCTCTCTCTCTCATTTACTGAGACTCGAGATTTTTTATGTACTTGTACTATTTTTTTTGTTTTTAATACTTTCAAATAATAATAATAATAATAATAATAATAATAATAATAATAATAATAATAATAATAATAATAATAATAATAATAACTGTAATTACAAAATTCATATGTGATAGTATTTTAAAGAAATACAATACGTACTAATCTATCCATGTCACTTTTAATTAAGGTTAACTCTCCTCTCTCTCTCTCTCTCGTCTCTTTCTCCTCTCCTCTGGTCTCATCTCTCTCTCTCTCTCTCCTCTTCTCTCTCTCTTTTGCCACACAAGATAATAATGTGTCATTGTGGTAACTCAATCCCTCTCTTTCGCTGGAAGCGTTATAAGTATTTTTTGAGAGAACAGAGAGAGATAACCACATAACACTCTCCTCTCTCTCTCTTTACCGAGATGAAAGAATTTTTATGGTACTAGTATGTAAAATGTTTATTGATAATTTCAGTTATTTAATAATAATATAATAATAATAATAATAATAATAATATAATAATAATAATAATAATAAAACTTTAATTACAAAATTCATAATGGTCGTATTTTAAAGAGATGAAAATGGAATTTTTATTCTAAAATTAATATTAATAATACTTACTGTATAATTTATCTAGCCCTAAATCCCCAAAAACCGCACCAAAATTTACCACATTGGCAACCCTGTTACCTCCTATTCTGTCCGCCAGTTGGCAACACTGTCGTTGACAGATACGAAAACCTTCCCTCAAATCAGTTGTGATAGGCAGATCGTGGGGTAGGCTGGGTGGGACTAGATAAATTATACAGGTAAGTATTATTAATATTAATTTTAGAATAAAAATTCCATATTAATAAACATTACCTTAATATAATTCATCTAGCCCGATTAACCACATTGAAAAGGAGGAGGGAATCTGAATACAATTTCCCCTTCGGACAGAATAGGAGAAAACAACAAAGAAATATATATCATAGGCAGTCAAAACTCAACCCAAGGTCAAGATACTAACAACTCAAAGTCTCCTACCATAATGCCACCAACTGCGGTAGCACAGGACAAGGAGTAAGTGCATAGTCAGTCCGTCTGTACTAAAGTCAGGTGACCGACCAGGGTGACCAGTCTGACGAATTGCGGACAGCAAGGCTGCACCCTGAAGACTATCAAGCACTATTCTTTCCCTAAAGGATGAGTGTCTGGACCTGTCTAGGGCGATTCAAAGCTAAGCAAACCTTGGGGTATATCAACGCAACCCGAAGTCGCCAGCAACGAATCGGCTCATGAGCAACTCCTAACTCGAGCTTTCTGGTGCCAAGAGAAAGGAGCGCGGAGCAAAAAGGCGATTCAGTCCCGAAGGACGAATGCCTGACAGTCCAACCTGGTCTCATGTTACACGATCATCGGGGGTGTATCAACGCAACCGACTTCGTCAACAAGAAACTCAGGGCTACTAAATGTCGCCTGATCTCCACGAGTGTCTGACTCTGAGAAGACAGGTGAGACAAAAGTAGATGGTGAGCGAGTCACCATATTGACAGGCAGACGATCCATCGACTAATTCCCTGTCCAGGACAGTGGAAGAAGCAGGAGTCGTCAGGACAAGCGAACCAGTGGCTAGTCCTAGGTCAGCATCGACTCTGGGAGAAGCGTAGTCGCCAGTGCCGACAACCCAGTGGCTGGAACCATTTCACACTGAAAATGGAAGCAGCATGAGTTGCCAAGCAGTCAGTCCTTGTCATCAAAAACACCTAAATACCAAACTGCCTAATTCCCATTATAACTACGTCAAAAACTGCCATGGGTTATAATACAAAACAAAAACAAAAAATATATACAACAAAAAAATTAATGAATAATATACAGGTAGCAACCAAACGTAAAAACAGGAAGACTACCTAATTCTCCTGTCTGACGACCTGTCCTGCCATCACCAACGGGCCCAAAGAACGAAGGTCGCCTAGAACTAGAGAAATATCCCTCAAGTAAAAAGAGGCAAAAAACAGAATTAGAACGCCAAGTCGCCGCCTCAAGCACCTTGGCGACTGAGACATTCTTCATAAAAGCTACTGATGTAGCAACTGCTCTAATACTGTGTGCTCTCGGCGTCTGGTCTTCCCCAGCAGCCGAACCACCAGTTTTACGATAAGATCTCTGAGAAAAAAGGATACACCATTCTTTGAAATAGGTCTCTTGACATTTCGGGGTGAAACAAACAGATGACGGGGACGACCCTGAATGTCCTTCGTGCGGCGTAAATAACATGAGAGCGCCCTAACAGGGCAAAGAAACTAATTCCTCATTTAAATTACCAACAAAGTCGACCACGACTTCAGTACGAAAGACCTGGGAATGGGGATTATCAGACGATTCAGTCTTTGCGACAAATTCAGGAAGGTATGACAAAATCATGTCTTGTCCAGATCTGGCAACCAGAAAAAGAGAGTGCTTTGCAGTTCACCCACCCTCTGGCTGTAGCCCAGTGAGACAAGGAAGAGTGTCTTAGAAGAGAGGTCCCTAATTTGGCAGAATTCAGAGGCTCAAACGGAGGAAACCTTAAGGCTTGAAGGACTTTGTTAACGTCCCATGTCGGAGGCGAACACTGCGGCCTGGGTCGAGATAGGGAAAAAGATCGAAGTAAATCTCTAATGACATAAGATGAAGAGATCTCAGGAAGCCTTGCCTTAAAACATAGGAAAGCATAGACCTATAACCCTTAATGCACGAAGGTGACAGGGCCACTGTCAGATGTAAATGAACTAAAAACAAACTCCGCTACTTTCGGTAAGGAAGGTCTAGAAATTGAATGTCCTTGAGACTTACACCAACGCCTGTAAACCGACCATTTTAGCCTGATAATTTACTCTGGTTGCTTGCCGCCTGGCAAGAGCCAAACTGTCGCGCCACTCTGGAGGAGAACCCTTCGTGCTTGGAGAACCTCCTGACAGTCTCCAGGCATGAAGATGAAGCATGTGGAGCCTCTGATGGAACCGATGAAAATGGGGTTGTTTGAGAAGATCTGGTCTCTCTGGCAGGCGAATGGGGGGTTCCACCAGTGCTTCCAGAAGGTCGGGAAACCAAAACCACTCCTTCTGTGGCCAGAATGGGGCGATCAAGGTGAGATCCAGACGCTTGGTTGCCCTCACTTTGTTGAGGACTGACCTCACCAGAGAGAACGGAGGAAAAGCATAGGCTTGAAGTCCCTCCCAGTCCTGCAAAAGAGAGTCTGTCCCGGCACTCTGAGGAGTCTGGTAAGGGGCGAAGAATATCTGGCACCGAAATTCAGTGGGGTGGCAACCAGATCGACTGTGACAGGCCATTTCTTCCCGAGGCTGTCGAAGACTTCCTGGCAAAGTGTCCACTCCGACCCTTGAACTTCGTTCGGTCTCGACAAGGCGTCTGCTAAGACGTTGTGATGGCCCAGGATAAACTGAGGGACCAAACGTTAATCCCCCTGTCTTCCTGCCCAACGGACACGGATTGATCGGGCTTGCTTGAGTGAGAAGATCCGACTGTGTGCCGCCTTGGTTTCTCAAGTACGAGACTGCTGTGGTGTTGTCGACAAAGATCGCGACAACCGACTCCAACAGTTGTTCCTGAAATGAAAGAAGGCCTAGGTACACTGCCCTCAGTTCCCTCCAACTTTATGTTGACATGCTCCTCTCCTCCTCTAACCAAAGGCCCGAAGCGGCTTCGGAGCCCAGGTGTGCGCCCCAACCTTGATCGAGGCGTCTGACCAAAACATTAGGTCCGGAGGAACCGAAAGAAGAGATGTCCCTGACTTGAGGCGGTGAACTTGCATCCACCAACGGAGATCCTTCCGACATTGTGGAGAAGAGCGACTATCGTGTCCTCGGATACACGAAATCCCATGACTGGCGAAGTGTCGACTTGACGGGACTCATTCTGAGATACGACCTCCGGGAACCAGTTGGATGAGGGATGACAAATGGCCCAGGAGAGACCTCCAAAGAGAAACTGGCTGCATTACGGAGGACAAAAATTCTTCGATCATACTCAGAAGCTTGTCTATCCGTTTCTGAGCGGGAGAAGCCCCTCAAAATCTGGGAATTCAAAACAATCCCCAGATAAGTCATGATCTGGCAAGGGATTAGATTGGACTTGTCGAAGTTGACACGAATGCCCAACTCGACACAAAGAGACAGAACTATCTCCCTCGACCGGAGACATTTCTCTAGAGATTCGGCCTGGACTAGCCAATCGTCCAGATACCGCAAGCATCCTTACATTTAACTGATGCAGAATAGCTGAAACAGGAGCCATCACCCGCGAAACGACCTGTGGAGCAGTGGTGAGGCCGAAACAAAGGGTCTTGAACTGGAAAACTCCCGAGTCCGTGAAAAACCGAAGGTAAGGTCTGCTTCTTGGATGGATGGGGATTTTGCCAGATAAGCATCCTGCAGATCGATGGAAATCATCCAGTCCCCCTCCTGACGGATGAAAGAACAGTCTGGACCGTCTCCATCCTGAACTTGGACTTTAGAATGAACTTGTTCAAAACCGAAAGATCTATGATGGGGCGCCAGGCACCCGAGGCCTTTAGAACTACAAACATCGAGAGTAAAACCCGGGAGAAGGAGGAGCTCGCTCTATGGCATCCTTCTCCAAGAGGGCCGAAAGCTCCTTCTCCAAGGCTTGACCCCTGATTGAGTTGAGGGGAATAACTGCTGAACTCGAGAGGACGATTGGAAAGTGGAGGTCTGGAAACAAAAGGGATCTCGTAACCTTCCTTCAGGACCTCCACCACCCAAGCATCCACCGCTCTCCCCTGCCAAGCTGACCAATGGCGGGAGAGACAAGCTCCTACTGCGGTCTCCAGGCGAGGTGATGACTCCACTTCCGAAAATTCTTACGCAGAGACAAGGAAGAAGAAGAAGAAGAAGAAGAAGAAGGTCCTCCTGGAGGTTGAGCTCTTTCTCTGCCCTTGGAGCCACGCCAAGAACCTCTCCCGCGTTTCAAAGGGTGAGCACCAGAGGATGAAGAAGAGGCACCAGCAACCTGAGATGTACTCTGGAAAAAAGAGCCAGAAGGAGGTTGTTGGGTTTGGGCTGGAGCAGAAGGTACAGATCTGGTCCTAAACTTACGCTTACTCCTTGAAGGAATGGGAGGAAAAAGCTCTTGATAAGGCCCAGTGAGCTTGGGAAGAGGCATCACCTTGATGTTCCTTCAAAACCTCAGAAAGCACAGAAATATCGAAAAGGAAATCGCCAAAAGGAGAGAGGACAACAGACGGGTTCTCTGAATCTCCGATACAGAGAAGGGTAACTGCGACAAATACAGGTTACGCCTTAGAGAAACAAGAAAGGCCTGCATTGAAGCAGCAAGCTCGTTCTGATGTACAGAAGCGATTGAAATGGATGAGCAGAATTTCTCAAAAGAGGAGCATCAGGAGGAACAAACCCGGAGTCCTTGATATACATTAAAAGCCTCCGAGGACCCACATATTGAAGGATTGAGCTTCTTGTAAGGAGCTCATAACAGCCTCCATAGCAATAAAATCTTCAATTGAGACAGAGACCGAAGCCTTAGAAGGCAAGGGTTGACTTGAAAGTCGGACAAAATCAGGATTTGGCTTGGGGGGTCGAGAGAATGAAGAATCATCCGCCACCTGGTAAACTCCTCTCCGGTGTCGTAGAAGAGAAGAGAGCTTCCTCTTCCCTTCCCCGATCACCTTCGAAAGTTTAGCGGCAACGTCCGTCCTCACTCTCGCGAACCTCTGGGCAAAGGGAAAAACGTAAAAATTCCCGTGACCGGGAAGGACCGTCAAGAAAAAAATCCTTCTGTAATCACAACGAGGCGGAGGCTGCTTCTGCTCTTTAGGCCTCGCCTGAGGAAGAAAACTCAAAATTAAATCAAAAAGTTTCTTGAATTCTACATCATGACATCCATTCGAGGAAACATCAATATCACACGAATCCGCGTCATCATCATCATCATCGTCAGATCCTAACTTAGAAACTTCCTCTGACGACTAGCTATCTTAGGTCTGACACTAATATCCCTCCCCCCTTCTCCTAAATAAGCGCCCTTTGGCACTGTTACGGGACTAACAGGGACACGTCGGGTAAAGATTCGTTAGGCACCTGCCCAGACCGGATCCCCCCTAGCCTTCGCCACGACGGGGTTCACAAGCCGGGGTATCTGTCGCACCGTTACCCATGGTGCTGTCGAAACAGGTACCTGACGAGGAGCTGAAAATGAATCTAAAAGTGTGTTAGACCATTCTAGTAAAGGCTTCTTGAAAATTCTCTGACAGATTGTTAAAACTTAGCAGAAATATCTCTATCTAGACTAAGCTGTAATTTCTTAAAATTCTGTTTCCAGGTAGTTTCCATTGCCAAAATCTTCGAATCTACATCAGAAATAACTTCACTAATTACCGGTTGTACAGGGGGCAAAGCATCAATTAATTCGGAATCGGAGTCGTACGATACCGAAACCGAAGAGCCAGAATCATGAGCGCCCAAGTCAAAGAATTCGTTAGATACAGTTTTAGCAATCGATTTCTTTTTCTCCTTAACCGATCTTTTACGCTGCAAGATTGTTTGGCGTTTCATATAAGCAGTCATATCCTCGTCAGACCAGGGCTTACATACGTCACAACGAGAAGTCAAGTCACAAACCTGTCCACGACAAGAACTACAAATGTCATGGGGTTCATACTCCCTGCTACTCATCCTTGTCCCACAAACCGGGCAGTTCCTGATTGTTGCTGGCAGAAGGAAGCATCGTAATTTCTTGGTAATCCATTGTAGAATTGGACAGGTCAGTAGTTCCGGGTGCGCAAAAGTTCGTAATTTAAGATAAGAACCACAAACAGAAATCAAAGTTAATTCCCACTATTTCGTGATGTAATGCGTGAGTGGTAATTCATATAAAGTTTCATTTAACAAATAATGAAAGCTTTAAAGGCACAAAAAGGTTTTTAAGGAAATTTATAAAGAGCGGCCGTGATGTAAACAACACGGGCGCTCGTTAACAACTGATTTGAGGGAAGGTTTTCGTATCTGTCAACGACAGTGTTGCCAACTGGCGGACAGAATAGGAGGTAACAGGGTTGCCAATGTGGTAAATTTTGGTGCGGTTTTTGGGGATTTAGGGCTAGATGAATTATATTAAGGTAATTGTTTATTAATATGACCTTTCCATTTCACTTGTAAGGATAATTCCTCTTTCTTACTGAGATGAGAGAATTTTATGGTAGATGCATGTGTTTATTATATTTTCAAATAATAATGATGAATAATAATAATAATAGAAGTAGTAATAATACGATAACTAATTTCAAAAGAAAATTCTTCCCTTTGTCTTTTTCTGTATCAATTTCCCTAACTCAACTCGAGTGACACTCGGAGCTTAATGCCATACAATGGGCAACGAATTAATGTTTTATGTAATTCTTCTCTCTCTCTCTCTCTCCTCTTCTCTCTCTCTCTCTCTCTCTCTCTCTCTTACTGAGATGAATTCATTTTCATGGACATGTATGTAATAAGTTTATCATTAATATTTTCCAATAATAATACTTATTAACTGTAAGTACAAAATTCATATCTGAGTATTTTAAATACAATAATCATTCCATTTCTCTCTTTTAAATACTGTGAGGACAACTCTCTCTCTCTCTCTCTCTCTCTCTCTCTCTCTCTCTCTCCTCGTCTCTCTCTCGTCTGTCTCTCTCTCTCTCTCTCTCTCTCCACAAGATACTTGTCATACATTTGGTGTTTCTATTTCTTCCTTTTATCTCTCTCGCTCTCAGCAAAAGAATTGATAGACAGACAAACATAATTGCACAGTCCTCTCTTTCTCTCTTCTCTGGAGAAATATATGTGTTTATGGGAGGGGGAAAAAGTTGCCTACAGACTCATTTCAATCTATTGAAACCGTAAGGAGTTTTTTTTTTTTTCTCTCTCTCTCTCTCTCTCTTGTATTTTAATGAAAATATACAGTAATTTGTGAATACACAGTGTTGCACATGAAAAAAGTAAATTAGTGATAATTTTAGAGATAAGCCCTAAGAAAAATTGCAAATTAGTAGTGAAATTTTCCCTGTGGACATGTTTTCAAGAACGTCGTTCCGGCTTACGACGATTTTCGGGTTACGACGCGTCTTAAGAACGGAACCCCCGTCGTAACCCGGGGACCGCCTGTATTCAGCTAGCAAGATGACCTGTACAGATAATTTTCTTTATTCTCCCCAATTACCTTTTCCTGAATGTGACACATACTAAAACATATGTACGGTACATGCTTTCCCTTCATCAGTAATGAGATCAAATTAAGTATAATGACCTTCAAAACATACAATACAGTGATGAATCTTCATAACACATACGTATTTGAACTTTGGTTTCTACACCTCCAGAAAGTTACTTTACTTCAACAAGGCCTGTTAAAATCATTGAATAATTTCTACAGAAGATCCTAAGCTACAAAACAAGAACTATAAGCATACCTCTCCAACCTGGCATGATGGAAATGCTAGCAAAGGTCCCAGAGGCCATACCAAATCATAGGGGAGAGCCACTACAGCATTTGACCGGTGCTCCCAAACTACCCATAAACACAATAGTGCGACGACTGCCCAGAGAACTCCAGTTATTCGTAAGCGAATATTCTGCTCTCCAATAAAGCGTTCCATCACTGTTAGGGGAAAGTATAAAACACCAATTAACGTTAATAGCAGAAATGATGCAGCAGCCACTTGTCATTAGCACTTCCACAAAAGAGTGAATTTTAAGTATAATAAAATTTTATACAGAAGCAATAAAGTGCTAGAAACTAATCTTTTAATGCTATAAATAAGACCTTTTCATACATTAGGTAACATAAAACCCAGCCATGTTCTTAGATAAACCAAGCTCTTCTGATTCATCAGGGAAGCTAATAGCCCAGACATATTCCTTAGACTATGAAAAGCCTAAAACTTGATCACCACAACCCACACAAAGGTTAATGTCCCCAAATGAGCAGCAATGTAACCAGTGCAAAGGTAACCAATCAGCCATTTGGATACAGATTTGAATCAAAGTAAAAATACATTTTTTATCAGTTTCACTGCACTGTTTCTATTCCACAAAACTATCTACCCCTTATAATTTCAAGTGGTAAAGTCTAAATGATATAACACTCTGGAATACATACCTTTATCTTTGTAATGCTGATTCAGCAAATTAATCTTGCGTTGAACTTTGGCATACGAAGCAAATTGGTCTACCATGCTGATGGTCTGAAGTTGTTGCCTCATTTTTGTAATTTCATGCTTAATTTTCTGTTCGGCCACACTTTCACCACCAACCACCTTCAGCAGCTGAAAGCAGAACAGTTTTACTTTATGTACTTTGCAGAATGAAATGGAATAAAACAAATAAAACAAACATATTTCTGTATCCCACAGCATACAGACCATGATTTGCAAAACATACTTTAGTTTTAGCGCTGGTTGGACAATTTAATAAAGTGTGTACATTGACTTAGATGTCAATCATAATCAATTGGTTTACAATATGTATTACTGAACATCTCTTAAAAGAAAACAATGTTGTCCCAAGAGACCAATTGTGATGCACATTGGTTGCCAAGATAAGCATAGATAACACCAGTTTGAAGACCTTTGTCCCTGAAGAATTGAATATACAGTTTAGGCCAAAAACCTAGCGCTGGGACCTCTGAGTTTATTCAGCGCTGAAAGTGAAATTGAAAATAAAAGGGTTTGAAAAGTGTAACAGGAGGAAAACCTTGCAGTTGCACTATGAAGCAATTGTTAGGAGAGGGAAGAAAGTAAGAAGGAGGAAAGAGATTAAAAACTGAGGTACAGTAATGGTCTTAAAAGGGGTTGCAGGTAGAGGCAGAAGGGACACTGCAAAGAACCTCAAGTGTGCCTACAGTGGTGCATTGACAGCACTAACCCACTACAGTGGTCCCCCGTATTCGCGGGGGATGAGTACCAGACGCCCCCGTGAATCGTTAGAACCCGCGAATGTTTGGAACCCCTATAAAAATGCTAAAAGCAGCCTATTTTGTTAGTTAAAACTCAAGGAAAAACCACTAAAAATGGTTATACTTGGTTTTATTAATAGTTTTATCACAAAAAGTGCATTTTATGATGAAACTGATAAAAAAATCAAGGATATTGTGGATATTTCTCATAGAAAAACACCGCGAATGTGCGAATTTTCTGCGAATAATGCGGGGAAACGTTCTTGAGAGATATCCGCGAATGTGTGAGTTCGCGAATCCGGAGAATGCGAATACGGGGGGGGCCACTGTATAGGGTTTGTTTCATAAGCCTTATAGTATCAGAAGTGTATAAGGACAGTTAGGATACAGCAAGACTGAGACTGTCAGGAAGTTTTTTTTTTTCTAAACATTATAGATAAAATGGCAAGCTGGAAAGACTTCTTGCAAATACAGGCAGTCATCAGTTATCGACAGGGTGCTGTTAAGTGAAAACCGATATTAACCGAAACGCTGTGATTTAATCCAGTTAATGATGCTGATAACTGGTTAATGGTGCATCTGTTAGGTATTTTATGGTTTTGTTTGTTTGTTTGTATGGTGCTTTCACACTGCATGAAACCAGTGGTTATTCAGCAACGGGCACAACAGCTTTACATGACTTCCAAACTACGTCGAGAGTGAACTTCTATCACCAGAAATACACATCTCTGACCCCTCAATGGAATACCCGAGAATTGAACTCGCAACCACCGAGGTAGCAGCCCAAGACCATATCGAAGACGCCACTGAAGTGCTAGGTATGTTATGATCCCATAATTCTAGGCGCCAATAAGCGTAACTTGGCACATTATGGCGCCATAAAACCAGATCACCTTTAACTAAGTCTGCCAATAGCTGGGGACTGCCTGTACTGGTTAATCATACTGGTTCATCATTTTTATCAACATCG